>NW_026606585.1:0-600000 GCF_029890125.1 Rhinichthys klamathensis goyatoka
CCAGTGTTCAAAACTAGCTTGCCGTAGCTCGATTCAAACCGGTAAGCTTGTAATAATGTTTTTAATTCCAGTGGTACTGGTGGATTTCTGCGGGAGATTCGAGCATGTCTTTGCGTCATTACGTCACATCTGTACACATAAAGAAGGAGTCTCGGCTAGTAGGCTATATTGCGAGTGAGGATGTTGGAGGTGGAGATTTATAGCCTTTTCTCACAGCACTTGATATAATTCAACTTATTAATTTGATGGCGGATCCAGAAAGGTTCAAATGACAATCACAGTGACAGCTAGAGATTCACCCGTTGTAAAATGCAAAAGACTTCGTACTAGTGGCTACAGAAAAGAAGAGACTGCAACCGGACCCATGCGAAAACAAGGATAAATATCGGAAGGGCTTTAAATGTGTCACGCAATGCTGATGTTGTTAACATTAACAATTTGAGAACAAAGTATAATTTGCACGGTTTGGCGTGATATGATAATCGATCGTTAGATTTAATCAGCGCGATTTACTGCAATGCTTTTTTCAGTTAGTTGGTCAGAAGAACAAAAGTGGATGTTACTTGTTCAGATGACATTTTCTGGTGAATATTATTATGTTGGTCATACTTCCAAAAAGTAGAATCTGTGATGCAAATGACAGTATCCACACCGGCGTGGTGACTGACAGCCGCACATTCTCCTCAAAACATTGGATTCATCCGCGCTGTGCCGGGCCGAGGCACAACTCGCGTAAAGTTGATAATTCCGCGAATGACTGCAATTGCAGATTTCGAACAGAGATGGCGACAAAGAGGAAAAACTGCAGACTGCAGCTTTAAAGAAATTAATACTTTTATTGAGAAAGGTCATTAATTTGACTTTTACATTGTCACAATTTTTTTTATTTCAAATAAACGCTGTTCTATTGGACTTTCTATTTATCAAAGAATCCTGATTGTTTTCCTTCTGATTACACAGCACAACCATTTTCAACAATGATAATAACAAGAAATGTTTCATGAGCATCAAATCAGCATATCAGAATGATTTCTGAAGGATCATGTGACCTTGAAGACTGGATTAATGATGATGAAAATTCAGCTTTGCCATCACAGATATCTTGAAATATAAATTAACACTAAAAATACAAAACAGTAATTTTACATTGTAATAATACTACAATAAAAAAACTAAATATTACTGGTTTACTGTATTTTTTTTATCAAATGTATGCATCCTTTGAGAGCATAATAGACTTTTCAAAAACAAAAATCCTACCAACCCAAAACTTGAATGGTAGTGTATGTACACACACAGATTAAATGGATTTCATAGAACACTAATATGAAACGGAGATCCTGGAATATGCTCATCTCCCCATTTCACTGCTAATATGTATTTCCCCCTTTCCTTTACGGCATAGTTGATCCTATACTGATGTCCGCCCATGTGAATGATCGACACCCGCTCGCAGGGGACAGTGGGGCCATGCATGCCGACAAAGAGAAGGTTTCGTCCTACAACACAAATGCAATTACACTCAGTTCTGAGAGAGAGACATTTCTTTTTCATTACTTAAGTGAAACAAGTTACTTAATATTCTAGCTAATGTCAAGCTGCACTCACCAGCTTTACTGCAGTCCACATAAAAAGTGTTTTTGCGTCCTAGAATGCCCTTACTCAGGCCTGGACCATGGCAGATGACTTTACTAGCGTTAGACAGGAAAACTGGCTCAGCACTGCTGTCAGATGATATGTTTATCTCCATCTCTGACAGAGAGGGTTCCTCGTAACTGTTACACATCTGATTATGATCTCCTGGCAGAATAGAAAGTACTGTCAGACCCTAAACACTCAAATATCTCCCATGCAAAATGGAAATTGTCTTCAAAAATTGCTAATTCATACCATAGCCTTTTTGTCCTTGTGTGAGACTCTTATCTGTGGCGGCACTGACAGACACAAGGAAGGGGCTTTCGGAAATATGCTCTTCATTAAACATGACTGAAACCTCATAGTCTCCTGCAGGAAAACACATTCTGTAAATGTGTCTATAAATAGGCCCTCCTCTTCCTCAGAAATTCATTAACCAATGTGTTGATGGATTATTTTTTTCTGCTGTCATCATTATGACTATGCAGTAAATGTTTTTGTAGCCTACCTAAAGGCCCATTCACACCAAGAACAATAACTATAAAGATAACTATAACTATATTAGCTGCTGTCCATACAAACTCACACACATCTGCCGCCAGAAAAAAAAGGATTGGAATGTGATTCCATTATATCATTCCTCTGTTGTTATAGTTGTGGAGTGGATGTTTCTATTGTTCCTAATGTTGGTAATGAAACAGTTGACGGTAGCCATTGATTTTTACAGAATAAAAAAATATGGATGTTAATGGCTACCATCAACTGTCTGATTTTCAACATTCTTCAAAATATCTTCTTTTGTGTTCAACAGAAGAAATAAATTCATACAGGTTTGGAACAACTTAATGGTGAGTAAATTATGACAATTTTCTTTTTTGGGTGAACTAACCCTTTAATACGTTATTATAATAGTTATCGTCCTTGATTTGAACAGGCCTTAAGTCTTAATATACTGAATAAAATACTATACTTACTTTTTAAAGATATTATATAAATATTAGATACTTTTTGTCATAGTATCACAAATTTATTTATTTTTAAATCATTTTAAATAATTCCAGATCCCTAATGACATCATTCTCCAGAAAGTCACATAATTGCAGTTGAAAAAATCAATAAATAAATAAAAATAATTTAGGTCGCAAGTAATTTGCATTGTAAAACCGGTAGTAGTAGCATTGGACTTGATGAATTCTGTTATATTTTGTGGTATTAGATGCATCTCACTGTAAAACATTTCATTCTCATTCCCAATAAAACGACACAAATCGGTATGATGATATCAAAACTTCAAAGATGGTCAAAAAATGATCACAACAGACAAGTTGACATTCTCATATGCAGGTGTCCTGTTAATTTTTCATTGTGTAAATAAAGTTATACATAATTAAAGTTTAAGTACCTGAGCTTGACCAGACATATTTTCTATGTCCAGACAATGTCCATAAAATGTTTTGAAATTTTACATACAGTATACTGCATAACAGCAATTACCCACCAGGCACTTGTGCCGTGTAGGACACATTGTAATAATCATCCAGCTGATCATCAAAGTGGAGCTTAATCTTTCCAGGACCCTCTACTGAGACAGACAGAGTTCCTGCGCCAGCCTCACGGGACCAAATATTAAAGTCAGCTGCAAAATTAAAATCAACACATACTTTTGATATGACTCACAATTGAATTAGCCAGCTGTGACAGTACAAAACAAAACACCTCGTGCTAACAAAAAACAGAAAGAGGGAAATATTAGTGGGATACCTGGAACACTTGCCAGAGCTGTCTGAAGGCCTTGTCCCCACACCTGGATCTTTTCACATCCTCCTTGTCCAAGTGGGCCGACGGTGTACTGGAGTGGGCAGCCAGGGATTGTCTGGCCTTGGTTCTTAATGGTCACATTATAAACTCCCATCTCTTTCGCTAGAAAGCTCACTGCATAGGCGTCACTGCCAGTAGCAACAATAACAGCCTCCCCTAGAGTTCCTGATGGTTCATGCACGTGTGCTGACAGAGCTTCAGTATCAGTACCTGTGATGAAAGGGAATGCGTTTGTTTACATCATTGGAAAGTTCTTGAGGAGTGAGATATAGTACCTGGATTAGTGAGATGTGCTATTCATCTAACCTGGGATTTTAAAGGCTAAGCTGCATTCACTCCCAATGCTGGCAATAGGAGACGCTTTCTGGTTGTAAGTGATGTTCTCTCTCATAAGTCCACGGTCTGATACCACAGCTGTAAAAGGACTCCCTGGTGAAGAGACATTAAATATTTATTATACTGAAGTGCAAGTAAAAACATTTCTCATCAATGTTGAAAACAGTATTTAAATTTTTGTGTACATTTTCTTTTCTTTTTTTTAGATTTATTTTTGCCGATTTTGGCGTTTATTATGAACGCCAGATAATATTACTCTGACCAGAGGAGAACTGGCCCCCCGACTGAGCCTGGTTTCTCCCAAGGTTTTTTTTCTCCATTTTGTCACCTGATGGAGTTTTGGTTCCTTGTCACTGTTGCCTTTTTCACTTTTTTCACCTTTGTTGCCATTGGCTTTTGGCTTGCTTAGTTGGGGACATTTAATTTAATTTAACTTAATTTAATATTCAACAATATAATTGATCTGCCTGCATTGACACCATTATATGATAACTGGGGGAGATCGGGAAAGTCGGGATTCGAACTCGGGAGTCGGGACGCCCGCAATGGCGCTATATGTTGGTGCGCTGCCCACGAGGCTATTGGCGCCGACATTACGTTAATTTTTTGTTCAGGATTTTTTTGAACAATAGAAAATAAAGCAGCATTTATTTAAAAAAATTTGTAACAATGTACTGTAAATGTCTTTACTGTCACTTTTGATCAATGTAATGCATCCTTGTGGAATAAAATAATTTTTTCATTGCATTATATATATAAAAAATATTATTAATAATCAGCTCTACAAACCTGGAATGTCCTCATCTGAAAATTTAACGGAGATTTTGTAGGCCCCAGCCTTGATTGGGTGGTACGATATATTGCAGGTTCCTTGCTCCATCTCTTCAGTGTGAACATCTACTTTACTGGGACCTTCAATTACAACCGTTAGCCCACCATATCCTGCAGGTTGCATAAAGTTCAGGAATATTTTTGTAAAACTTGTTTTTGATTACATATAAAGTTAGCACCATCATAACATACAATCCAAATCTCAACATGAGCCATAAATCAATTAATTTGGATTATATAGTCTCATACCTGCATCCCAAGTGTCCACCACAAATTCAGACATGCAGAAGGTGTGCCCTATATGCAAGCCTGGCCCGAAGGCCTTCACCTTGCTGGAATCTCCTATCTCTGCCTGACTGATGGAAAGAGAGATAGGGCTGTTGCTCACATGCTCACAGTCTTTCATGATGCTGACCAGATGCTCACCAGCCTCTCTGGGGATGAATGATACACCTGCATAACAAACAAAGTGCACCTCTGATGAAGTTTGACAGTGGCACTAAGGGGTCACCATGATTTTGCCAAGACATAGATGTTTGTTAATCCAGACATTTCTGTCTAAAAAATTTAGTTCTAACCGTAAACCCCATCTCTACCCCTAAAGCTAACCCTACCCATAACTTAAAATCATAGGGAAATGATAGGTGAATAACACTGATGTAGAATAACCTAACCATGGTTGTAAGCCTGAACTTGACCCTCAAATCTGATTGGTTGATTTGGAACATTGATCCAGGAACATGATGTACTTGGGGAAATCACTTTCCCCAGCACTAAGGATGTGGGCATGCGTGATTTATTTGATGTGGTCAAATGCTAAAACTTTTGTTTAGACTCATTAAAGGGTTAGTTCACCCAAAAATGAAATTTCTGTCATTAATTACTCACCCTCATGCAGTGGCGGATTGAAGGTTGAACCACTGTAGTCACATGGACTACTTTAACAATGTCTTTACTACCTTTCTGGGCCTTGAAAGTTGCAATGACGTTGCTGCCTATGGCTGGTTCAGAAACCTCTTGGATTTCATCAAAAATATCCTAATTTGTGTTCCGAAGATGAACAAAGGTCTTACGGGTTTGGAACAACATGAGGGTGAGTAATTAATGACAGAAATGTCATTTTTGGGCGAACTAACCCTTTAATGCTAGTCATTTTATTTTTCCCAACAGAAGCAGTGTGTACATTAATAGATGGCTCACCGAGATGGCTGTCAGGTTGTGTTTTCAGTAAGCAGGGTACATCATTGCCTGTGGGTGACATGATGCTGGCAGAGAGCTGGCTAATGTCTTCTTCAGTGATGCTAATGGTGAAGTCAACAGCACTGCCCAGATTTACCTGTGACGTTCTCACATTTCCATCTGTATTGGGTTTATAAAACCATCCATGCATTAATTTGCATTATAAAATTATTTACAAAAATGATGGTTGCATACCAGTAATTTTAGCCTTGAAAGGGCTGCCTCGGATAGGCATTTCATTATGTTGAACTTGGATCTCATAATCTCCAGGCTCAGTTGGGAGGTAGCTCACAGTACAAGTGCCATCTGCATTGTCCAAGCAGCGCACATCTGCCTCAGATGGACCCTGAATTGTGATGTCCAGTTCACCTGAACAAATAACAAATTACTGTAGGGTCCATAGAGTGTAACAGTTGGGTTCCTAAGTAAAAACTCGATTCATTTTCTCAGTAAGGAAATTGATTTTTAATGACAACTTTTAAATCTTTAAAGACAGACCTACTGGAAGCTATGAGGCTGAAGCCGTCAGTCTGCATTATTTTAAATTGATTTTAAAATAATCATGTTTAACAGCTGAATTTGTGGTGAAAAAATATATTACCCATGATGCCAAAAAAAAAAAAAAAAAAAAAAAAATCGGAGTCGTGACGAGCAAATCGTGCCAAAAGAGCTCTGCAGAGGGTGCCAAATCCCATGAAGCACCGTAATTGGCGTAATAGAGTCGGTCTCGCTATGCTGTCAAAATACTTAGTACATTTTAAGCTTTTTGCAAAATAAGTAGATCTATATAAATGTATGTTTCTATACATATAAATCAACAACATTAAATAAACAGTTTTATTTGGGGTCGCACTCACTAGAAATCGCGATCATGTTACATGTCCCCCTGTGGGTGTACAAAAATGTGCAGTGTCTGTTATTATGGAATCAGAAAACAAATCCTCACTCGAGGCTGAATCCTCCTGACAGATGGTGAACGTTGCTGTCTCATTTGCAATTCCATACATAAGGCCACATCCATAGGCCATCGTGCTCCGATTAGCACGACTATTTGCATAAAACTGCAGTGGAAGTACTGCAGGAAGAAGAAAGAATCATATTTAATCCATAGAGTTGCAATGTCAACAGTAAAACATTTCTATATTTGGTTTGATGAAGATCAAAAAGAAGAGGGACAAGTGAAAGTTTCTCATTCCAAGAGGATACGTGCAGTCTAACCTGGTAGATCGTTTCCGGTTGATTTAATAAGTAGTTGGTGAAGACCCTCTTCTAAAGGATCAAACTTTATAATGATGGTACCGTCTTTGTTATCAATCACGTCAGGCTGTGCTGTTTTTCTAGACGGTGTGATCACCTCACCTATGAATGCCATTAAAATAATGATGTGAGGATACGATCATTAAATTCAGCAAGTGAATTCAGAGCAACAGCTCACCTGTAATTTCACCTTCACTTATGTCTGATGACAGGACTATATCACAGGATATAAACCCAGCTTGATTAATGGCACCAAGAGGAATTACATTTCTGCCCTCAACCTGATGAGCAATAATGAAGATGGTGAAGACATTCAAGGTATGACATGTCTCAAGGACTTGAGACATTATTAAATGGACTGAAATTAACCTTGAAGAAACATCACACATTCATACCTGGTTTTGAAAACCTATGTGACCGCTTGAAGCGTGCAAGGAGGATGACTGGGGACTATAATTCCTGTCACAATTAATCAAGGGATAAATCGAGCACAAATTAGTGAATAATGAATTGGATACTGAGAGGGACTGATTAATGCATATGGTTTAGATAGAGACTGGAATGTAATTGCTATTTTACCTTTGAAAATCCTCCTCACTGGGATTTCTGGCTGCTGAGGAATGAGAGTCTTCAGTGGAGGGTGTGTGTGTTGCTGCATAGGCCCTGTTCTCATTATTTAACACTTCAACCAGATCTCTAGTGCCTAAGGAATCAATACCACAACAAACAAGGTTTCTTTTAAATTCTGCTCAATATTTGATGACTTCCAAACAGATAGATACAGATCTATAATCAGGTCCTCACCATCAGCTTTCAACATGTCAGTCTCTGGGGCCTCATCAGTGTTGCAGCAAGCTGTGAAAGTTTGAGGGATTTGAGCACAGACATCTTCCTTTAATTGTTTACTACAAACCTCAGTATTTATTCCATGCTCATCATCACTAGCAGAGTGAGGCAGGACATGAAACCTCAATGGACTGAAAAACAAATAGTATGAATGAAATCATGAATATATGAATGACTTATACTGTCACAAGTATTATACTTAAAAAAAAAAATATATATATATATATATATATCATTAATAATAATAAGAGTTTTGCATTATTATCATTAACATTATCATTAATAATAATAAATAACATTATCATTAATAATAATAAAAATATGTAAAAAATGTACAATGTACTACATTTAAATATAGAAAATGAAAGAAATAAACATTGTCATCATCAATAATATACATTATTTATATTATTAAAATGTTACCACAATAATAGTATTTACAAAAAGCTATTACTATTATTCATTTTAACTACACACAATTTTTATATATATATATATATATATATATATATATATATATGTATATACACACACACATATATATTTACCATTATAAATACTACTATTATTTCATTTTTAATATTTTAAAAAAAACTATTCTTACTTGCAATATGAATCATCATCAGCATATTTGACAATTAAAGAATGAAGACCTTCTATGGTGGGAGAATATTTCACAGAGTAAGTCCCATCTGGGTTTTCTTTGACCTCAGTCAGTTCAGTCTTTCCTGTAGATATGAAGCTTTGTCAATTACACAGGATACAGCCATAGAAATCTGAAACGCCTTTCAAAAGAAGCTGGTCCTCACCAATGGGGGTGATCATCAGCACACACTCAGGGGGCTTCCCAGATTTACTACAGTTGATTTTGAATGACTGAGGAATTTGAGCACAAATCTTTGGTCCTGTATTTTCAACAGTCAAGTCTGTCTGGAACTCAGAGAGGCTATGAAACAAATAAAGCACCAAATGTTTATCTTTCTCTCTAGAAAGAATAAAATGTATTTATTTTAGGCCGTACTGTCATGTACAATAAATAGACTCAAATACACTTTCATACCTTCTAAAAGTCTCTTCACTGGTGTATTTGTGCACCACAGAATTTTTCAAATTTGGTGCGCAAGCCATCTCACAAGTTCTGTCCCTGTTGCCCATCACATCTGTGGAGAGTTTGATTGAGCCTCCATGTAAAAAACCCATGTGACTGTCTGATTACCCTAGCAAACACAGCCATGCGAATGTCAAAATGGCAATATATCAAAAACGTGGTTCTGACCATTAGCTTTCACCATGGTGACAGTCTCTGGTGCAACACTGTAGCAGTTGGCGGATGTTTGAGGAGCCGTAGTATTGACTCTTCCCTCCTGACTCGAAGGTTCCTCTTTATTTAAGACATCTTCATCCCTTCTACCAGAGTAAAACCTGTGAAGACTGAAAGAGCACGATATAAGAACCTGAGGACATCCATGTATTGAGTGGCTTCACACTAACATCTTATTTATCTGCTGCTTTACCTTCTGAAGGAATCATCATTGGTATATTTGACCATAATCGAGTGAGATCCTTCAACAGAAGGGGAGTACGCCACTAAGTACGTTCCATCTCCATTGTCTTTTGCACTTAATAGCATTATTTTGCCTGCAAAGTGAAACAGTTAGTCAAATTCTATTGTTTAAAATGACAAACAAAACATCCTCTCCATTACATTCTCACCATCAGGTGTAACAACAGCTACAGTCTCTGGCGGCTCTCCGGTGCAACTGCCATCAATTGTGAAGGTTTGAGGAGTGTTTACACACACTTGTGCGTCTAAATCCAATCCAAAAACTGGAGTCCCATTCCTCAAGCCTTGGCCTCCATGATGCTTATATTTAGAATCAGGCATAGGCAGCACTCGAAACTTGAAAGGACTGTAAATTAACAACATGCGTCAAATTACATGTCAGTTGAAGGTGGATCTGCTGAGTCCCATCTCTATGTGACATGACCTATGCATTTAATCAATATTTCATACCTATAAATGCAATGCTCATACCTGCCAAAAGAAGCATCTTTAGTATATTTGACCATCAAAGAATGAAGTCCTTCCATTGAAGGGGTGTAGTTCACGGTGTATGTCCAATCGCCATTATCTCTGACCTCAAATACCTCAGTCAAGCCTGTATTTAATGATGAATAAGATGTGAAACTGTAAGATGTGTAACTGAAATATGACATTAGTAGTTGTGATCTAATATAATATTTAGTGTAATACCATCTGGTGTCATTATTGCAACAAGCTGTGGAACTTTTTTTGTGGAGGTGGAGTCGACAGTAAATGTTTGAGGATGCCAGGCACACATTCCTGATGTCAGACCTAGACATGCTACATTAACCTGAGCTGTATCATCTATCGGCAACACTTGAAAACTGAATTGTCTGTAAAAAAATAATAATAATATAAACTATATTTTCAACCAAAAACAATTTAATTTAAAATAAAAAAAACAAAACAAGACACTTGACTTGGAATTAACTTAACACATCTGCTAAGCAAATAAATATAACTTATTTCTCACCTATTAAAAGTCTCCTCACTAGTGAATTTCACTGTTAATAAATGACAGCCATCCATGGTGGGCAAATGGGCAACGCTATAAGTGCCATCTCCCCTTTTTTTCAGCTCCAGGAGCTCCATGGACCCTACAGTGCAAACATTCACAGCATCTCAGAGATAGAGATTTGTCCAATGATTGCAAATAGAAGTGTTTTAATTTTACTTTGTGCTCACCATCAGGTCTCACCACAGCAACAGTCTCAGGTGCTTCTCCACTGCTATTGCAGCCAATCGTAAACATTTGGGAAGTTCTACTACAGATTCTACCTTTAAAACCTGGAACAATAATCTCTTCCATATTCACAGCATGAGCTGAGGGAAGCTCAACATCACAGTCACAATTAGTCAGAGCTTGGAACTGGATGGGACTATGATAAAAAAAAAAAGGTAAAGAATAGTTACAATCCGCTTTTCAAAGGTACTCTGCTTCCAAGGCATCCAGATAATTTGCTTTACTTTGCTTTAAAAGATTGTCTAACCTGCTGCTTTTATAAGGACTCTGGGGATCTATGAGAGACTCTCCGTCTTCCATTGATGGAGTTGGACTCATTGTGTAAATCCCATATCCACTGTATTTGATCCCTGTCATTTCAGTACCTACGCCAATTAAAATAATGTGCAGACATGTCTTGGACATAAAAAAAAGCTAAATATAAAATTGACCTACCTTGAGAGACAGTATTTGTAGATAAACAAAGCCCTGACTGCAGACAGACTCCAGAATCTGCAGAAACATCCTCTACTGATGCAATAAATGGACTTCCTGTTGAATACAAACAGCAGTCGTGTAAAACATCATCATTGTTATTATTTATTTATTTATATAAACAAAGAAAATTTCAGAGCTATGTCAGCAGCACAGCTACTTTCATTGTGACAACAAAGTGAATAACTAAAGTCATACAATTATTTAAAAATTATATAAAGACATTTAATATTAATACAAGACAAAAATTCTAAAATACATTCAAGTGACACTTTTGTAAATAGTGTCAGTTAAATCTATCTATGAATAAAAAGTAGTTATTTGTGATTCAATGCCATATCATGGCAAAATCAATAGTATTTCAATAAAAAATATGATTATCATTATTTTATATTATTATTATCATCATAATAATATCATTTCAATACATTGTTTTTAAGACAAAATTGTTAAATTATTGTAAACAATCAATATACAAAAACATGCATATATAACAATAACAACAAAAGTAATAACAATTATATAGAATCTGGTACAATTTAATGTACAATAAAATTTTTAAAATTATTCCAGGATAAATCTTTTTAAAAATGTCCATTAATATATTTTCTGAATAAAAACATTGTCTAATATCATTTAAAATGGGCTTTCTATTAAAATATGTTTACACTCAAGAAATTTACACAAATCACAAACCGGTTTCTCTTATCCTTTCAATAAATATAAATGAGTGAGTCTTGAGTGACCGATCTGACATCTCGTATACAACCTGGTCATATCTATTTTCAAAATAATAACAATGACTAACTCCTTGATTTAGTACTGGATTCACATCATTTAGTTTGTTATACATGCATTCATTCCATTACTTTCGCCATTTATTGTAAATGTACAGATTCAATATGGGTTTAACATCAGATGCGGGTATCAATGAATAAAAGACATTATTTTCATTCAAAACAATGCAGTACAGTAAAATATGTTTAACAGTTGGAGTTTGACAATGCAGATGTGATGGTAGTTCTTCACCTTTCAATAAATAATCATGTGTAAATCTTAATTTTGACCTAGGTGCCCTAGTAAAAACAACTTGATTACACCCATATCTAAAAAAAAAAAAAAAAAAAAAAAAAAAAAAAAAAAAACCTTCTTATACTAGGATTTATTTAATATCATTGAAGTAAATATAATAAAATAAAGGGGGAAATAACAATTGTTTCTCATAATTTAAAGCTTACCTGGAATGCTTTTCTCTCCAGAGGTAATGGTGATCTTATATTCACCAGGCACTGAAGGAGTATATTCCACATCATACATGCCTTCACCGTTGTCTTCGCATGTCACATGACACTCAGATGCACCCTCCACTGTTATGCCCAGATCATCAACTGAAGATCTGCTGAGAAAGAGAAACATTATGGATCAAATGTGCTTGTCAAAAAATGTTTTCTCTGAATGCGTACCTAAAATTAACTACTACCTTACCTGGCGTTTACACTAAACATATTAGCACGTCCAGTGAGGCCCTTTCGGAGACCCAAACCATTTGCAACAACTTGACATGTGTCAGCTTCCCTTCCACCAACCACAATGCCTCCTGAAAAGGCAGAATGGATGAGAAGACAAACTCATAACAAACAAACACAATCCGAATGCAAACTATTCGTCATGTCAAAAACATTAGGATTCTCCTTTTACCTTGCCTGCTCACTTTTACATGGCTTTTGTAGACCTTTGGACCCACAATGACTTTAGCGGGGAAGTTGGGCACCACCTTTCCTCCATATTTCAGAAGCAGCGTATATACGCCTCCAGTTAGAGGCACATAAACAGCCGTGAAGGTGCCATCTTCATTCTCCTTCACTTCAGTTTGGACAATGACTCCCGAGTCAGAGACAGCATGCACAGATAGATCTCCAGATCCTGCCATTGCACAGTCTATATTTACAATGCAAGGTTCTCCGACTTTCCCCTGTAGCAGACCAGGACCTGTTACCAAAACTTTAGATGGGTCAATCGGTTTCTGGATATCAGCCTGGAATGGAGAGCCAGTTATGTGAGAGTTGTCGAAAAGGACATTTATTTTGTACATTCCATGCTCTGTGGGGAGGTAAAACACTGTACAAGTGCCATCTTGATTGTCCAGACATTTTAGTGTAACTTCACAGGGTCCTTCCACTCTTATGGCAAGGCGTCCACTGCCTGCGCTGCTTGTGTCAATGATAAACTCTGCCTGTTCTCCAAGAACACCTTCTTTTAGGCCTGGACCACAAGCCCTTACCTGAAGAAACGAACAACATCTGACTGTACTGTTCTTTCAGGTTGATGCACAGAAATTGTACTACTCAATACCTTTGTGGCGTCGCCTGGGTTGTTTGACGGGCTGAATACATTCATAACAAGTTCTCCATGACTACCAGGCCCTGCATTGTCTGGAAAGTCTTCATCAAGGTCCATCTCTTCATCTTCACACAATCAGATAACATCAAATCAAAAATGTCTAGGACATGAATAACACTATTTCAGAATTAAAGTTATGTTTTAATAGTATTAATTTTAACTGGAATAGTTCAAAACAAAAATTCTATCATTATTTACTCACCCTTATGTCATTCCAAACAGAAAAACCACATTCATTTCCAATGTTTTCCACATGTGATCACATGGGAACTGTTCCAAAACCAAATTTTTCCCATGTGCAGACAATGTGTTTCACATGTATATCGAAATGCAAGTAATCTCTTAAATCAAATATGGCACTTATGATGCAGTTAGGTCTAACAAAAGTCTTTGGTTGCTCCCAATTGTGAACTGATTAAATGCATGTTATAACCCAACAGGTAAATATGTAAAGTAAACTGATCAATCTGACTAAACAGCTCAATTCATATGGATTAGTTTTACAATCTCTTCTAGCGCTCAATGGAGGGACAGAAAGTGCTCAAATTTCATCAAAAAGATCTTAAAAAGAAGATAAATGAAAGTCTTACGGGTTTGGAACGACATGAGAGTGAGTAATTAATGAAAGAATTTTCATTTTTGGGTGAACTATCCCTTTAAATATATCAATGTATCAATTATAGTTATTTTAACTACATATTCACAAAGAATTAAAAAAATATCTATTTATCTGTCAATTTGAACTGTCATTTACATTATTTATGAATTGATTCCTTCATTTCCCTTTTTTTTTTAATAATAATTATTTAACTGTCACACCTAGTCACCTAGTCTAGTAAAAGTACTGTGTGAAGATTCTTCAAACATTTTCCTTTTGCATTCTACTGAAAAAATACCACCATACAGTCTGGAATAAGATGATGAGTAAATGATTTTTGGAAGAACTCTTCATTTAAACTTACCAGAGTAATACATTTCTGATCCATCTGGTTTAAACCAGACTGGGCTACATGGTGTAATCTTAATCCTGCGAGGTGTCACCTGAAACAGTAATGACACAGCGTCACATTTCATACAAAATCTTACAGCATCACAATCATAGGCGTCCGAAGCGCTGAAGATATTTTAATGCTCATAGGCTCATTTCTTAATGTATGTTTTTTAACATTTGATTTTTAGTAAGCATAGTTTCATTCCCTCTTGACAGAGGGAATCCCAGCACCAATAGACTAATAAACATCCCATTACATTCCTGTGAGCTCTGGCTGCTGCGCCAAGCAGCTGTACATCATCACTAGACAGGTTTAAAGCCATTGTGAGATGAAATGGAATTTCAATAAGGCAATAGATGCTGAAACATGAATGCAACATGATGGAAAACAAATTGAGAAAATGAGTTCTCTACCTTCATCAGACCATGTAAATGAAATGCACAACATCTAATGGTCATTCTAATGCATGTTCACATATTGCATAATCATTGAATTCTAAAGACCATATTTACTGCTGTCTATTAAGATCAATATATACACTCACAATGAAAGGACTGCCAGGAACCATGACTCCACCCCAAGACACAGCAATGGTATGTTTGGAGAGAGACGAAGGGATGTAGGAGCAGACAAAGACACCAGACTGTTCAGAGGCAACACTAACATCTACACATTCTCCATCTGCTCTCTGTGAAGAAGTCAAACCACTCTGAAAATTAAAAGTGCTTTTAAATTTAATAAAAATTAGGGCTGTCAAATGATTAATCGTGATTAATCACATCCAAAATAAAAGTTTTTGTTTACATAATATATGTGGGTGCACTGTGTATAATTATTTTATATATATATATATATATATATAAATACACACACATGCTTGTATATATTTAAGAAATATTTTCATGTATATACTGTATATAGATTTATATATAATTTATATTATATATAAATATAAATATTTTATATATAAATAATATTTTTTTCTTAAATATACATGCATGTGTGTGTATTTATATATATACAAAATAATAAACACAAACTTTTATTTTGGATGTGATAATCATTTGACAGCCCTAATAAAAATACATGTCATTGTATTATTAGTACCTGAGCATAAACTTTTAATTCTCCTTCACCAGCTTGCCTGGTATCTACAGTGAACTGGGTTTGGAGGTTCACTACGCACCCAGTTTGGGAAACACCTGGTCCTTCTACTTTCACCTGAAACCCGACATGCATACCTTATGAAATAATTTCACATCAAATGAAAATATGTCCTTCAAAAAAATGGATCTCTCTGAAAAGAGAAAGGGCTCTCACACTGAACACATGTCAGCATAAACGGATTAATAGGAGAGAATTTACCTTTTCAGGGTGGGAGTCTTTTCTTTTATGTCTGATGGAAGCCATGAAGGGACTGTCCTGGATTTCTTCATCATCACACATTAAGTGTACAGCATACTCACCGGCCTCAGTCGGCCAGAACCGCACAAGCCAGGAGCCATCATTTTGGTCATCACATGTGATCTTTGCCTGAGATGGACCTTCAATGGCAAAACCTTGGAAAGATAATTGGTGAAAAGTGATTTAATTATAAAATATAATAATATAATATGTATATAGTGTGATAATATGTATAAGGTGTATAGTACATTTAATTTTCATAGCTATACCATATTTTAGTAATACGATATCTGTGAAAAGGGATAATTATAAGATAAAATAAAAAATTAAAACAATATAAGTAATGTAATGTATTTTAATTGATAAGCTATGACATTTTTTTTAATACGCAATACATTTCTAAATTAACATCCACTCACCCAGCATGCCAGAGTCCACACCAACAGATTCCACCAAGAAATCAGCTGACAAGCCCACAGTCCCTCCCTCTAGTCCTGGTCCCCATGCTCGAATCTTCTGTGGACCAGCTTCTGAACCAACATGGACTTTAAATGGGCTGTAATAGAGAAACATTAACATTTTATTTCAATAATATGCTTTTCTATGTTGAACTTGTGTAAATGAGAGCTAACCTCTTGGCAATGTGCTGACCAACCCAGGTGATGTCCACTGTGTGATCTCCTTTAGCAGTGGGTGTATATTCAAAGGTATATACACCTTCAAGTGCATCCTTCTGTCTGACAGACACTGCTTTGCCACCTGACAGAAAGGGGTGACATTTCATTTAGACCACAAAGGGGCTACATAATTGTGTATCTTTATATAGATTGTGGGGAGTTTATGTACTCACTGGAGTCTTTAATAAGGACCTCCAGATTACCAGGCCCAGCTTTGCAGGTGTCCACTTTAAATTCGGCCAGCTGACCTACTCTCATGCCTTTGGACTGCAATCCCCGTCCTGTGGCACGACAGGCTTTGGGTTTTGGCACTAAAAAAAAGAAAAATAATAATAATAGAAAATACATTTTTTAAAAAGGTGATACATAAGAGGGTGATGCAAATAGACCCAAGCCATTAAAGGCCATCAAGGTTGTACACTTTATGAAAATAACTGGATTTGGGAAAGAGACACATAACATGTCAAAGGACATGTTTTGTTTTTTAAATCAGCATCAAGGTATTGACTGTAGGTTTGAGGACGCAGGTGCTGCTTTTATTGAGACCAACAACAGCACTAATGCATGTGTGATACTGCTTTTTTACAACAGTTCAATAAAGTTAATATTGAGTAACTTACAATTTAGACACAATATTTCTAATATTCTTTTGCTCCACCAACGAAAAAAAAATCGCAACAAAGCCAAATCAGAATTTAGAATGATAACTGGGCCATTCTACAGAATTGGTGCAAACTGCTGTCCGACAACCAAAAAACACATTTAAAAAGCAGATCCTTCTTTTAACTGCACTATTACTAGAAATGTGTACCTTGGATATTATACAATTTGCATACATACAAAATTTGTGGAAAAAGACACCTTTTTTCAATACGTTTCCAATTCTGACTTTGAACCAATTCTGTAGAATGGCCCAACTATAGTAATAACTATATTAGCATCCACACCAATGGAAAACAACATTCGGTTGCACTGCACTTGTTTGAGCTCTTTAAAGTTGGGTGGATTATTATTGGCTGTTCATCAACTGATGAAAAATTTCATCCAACAATATTGTTTCCCTGTGTTGTTATTGTTATGGCTGTGGTGTGGACTTCCAAATTGTCATAGAATTAAAACAATCATCAAAATGTAGTTTATATCATCATTGATGTGAATGGGGCTTTAAACATTATGCATTTGAACTAAAGTAGTGGCGTTCGTTATTGAATGAATAAGTGTTTTCGAACAAATCCTTTAAACTAATTATTTAAATATTATAAAGACAGTAAAGACAGTAAATTGTCACCTACTGGCATATTAATGCAACCTGCAGAAAGTCTTCTAGTCAACAAAATGTTTTAATAAAAAAGTTCTCATCAAATTATCATCATGATCATCTTTTATCTCGTCTTCGTTATAATTGAGGACATCAAAAAAACTAAACTGCAGGGGTTTTATAAAGGGCCAAACCTTTCTTTGGCTTGAGTGGGGCTCCAGGTTTCAGCCTGGCTTTGGGGAAAAGTGAGAGGTATGTCATCACTGACTGCTCATCCACGGCTGGATCAAGAATCTCCTCTGGGGCTATGAGCTTAATAAATTTAATAAAACAAAATAATAATTTAAAAAAAATGTCAATTGAGGACAACAGAATCCCTAAGGAGGTTATCAAAATGTATGTCTATTCTGGTTGAACTCACCTGTGGAACTCCAAGCCAGTCATCTGCTTGCTGCATGGCTTCTTTAGTGTTACTCACCCGATGCACTGCATCCCAGCTCTCCCAGTCAGGACACAAGCCTGTGGAAGCACAAACAATCATTTGTTAAGATGAAAACCTCTGGCAAAAAAAAAAAAAAAAACTTTCCCCCTTTCAACACGTGAGGAGTTAAAGAAGACTATTTAAGAAACTTTTTATACCTGGTGCCAGTCCATCCACTAATGCACCGAGAGCCTTGCCATCCTGCCAGTCCAGGCTGAAGTTAGTGATTGGCAGTTCAGGGACTTTGTTTTGGATCCATCCCAGAAGCCTTATCTCTGGAGTCAGTTTGGAGACAGAATCGTTTGCCTCATCCTCCCACGCCAGGGTGGAGATGGAGTAATGCTGAATCAAGGTCCAAACTAGACCCAGGATCAGCTTCAAATTCCCATCCACTATGGCTTTGCTGTCTGCATGGAGACAGTGAAGGTGTGTGTCTACTTGTTCCTTCAAGATGGAGACCTTCTCTTGGTAACATAAGTTGGTGTATTAAAAAAAAAAACCTTAAATAACTTTTGTAAGTCAGCCACTACATTCAAATAAGAGAGTTCAACTGGGAACATTGTTCCGGTCCAGCTTACAGCTAATTGACTGAAGTGCCATCTCCAATTTGACAAACAGTCAAAGTAACTTTTAGTAACTCTTTGACTCAAGGCCTTCCCTCCCTAATTAGGGAAGGGGCCACAGGAATTCATAGGAAAAACAAGTTTTAGTGTCAGTGTGGGAGCAGCAATTCAGTTGTATTACAACATCTTGACTTTGCTGGTGACCTTCTTGAGAAATGAAATCGTTATATAGATACAATAAACAGTTTAGTTTGAGTTTTCATCATTTTGAATAGTTAAAATTTTTATGCTTTAATTTATTCTTATTTTAGCTTTAGTTTGAGTCATTTTAGTACATCATCTTAGACTTGTTTTATTTCAGTTAGTTGCTAAATCAAGTTCTTCATCTAATATTTATTTTATTTCAGATTTATTTCAATTAACGAAAACAATTTTAACAGTTTTAGTCAACCATAATAACCCTAAATCACATCATAAATGATGAAGGAAATTAAAAAATGGTGAATGTTTTAAGCAATACTTTACTGTAATCAAATAAATACCTGATGTTAACCGATATGGTTTAATAGCCTCGGTTTCTGTCAGCCAGAAACATTGTTAATAGCATAAAGACAATTATATTTAATATTTAGAGTAATTGGTATAATTAGAGGCGAATTATGATTTGCTCTAATTACTACATGGTTTTAATTTAAGGAGAGTATAAGGTGATAATTTCACCGTAGCTATGTTTATCTGTGCTATAAGCACTTTAGTTTTTTACTCATATACATATATATACACATACACATGTATATATAAAGTATAATAAATTAAATAGTATGGCACAGTGCCAATAGTGTTTCTGCTTATATAAAACAAACTTGATCATAAGTCTTTCATAACATTCCAACTCATCTTTATTCTTATTTAATTGGTAGCTATATAAAATATTTACTTCTTGACATTCCTCACATTGCGAATTTTATCTAAACAATATTCAGAAACAAGATCTTTACAATGTTGTTCAAGTGCCTTGACATCTCAAGAAAACTAATACTGTAGATCTTTGCAAACGCCTTGGTTCGAAAGACTTCAGGCAGGTTGTAACTTACCTATAGACACCAACTTAACCTTTTCATGATCCAAAAACTCCAGAGCCACCGAAACGTTGTCTAGCTTGAGCTGTCTGAAGGTGGGTCGCGTGTGGTACTTTCTAAACATCCTCTTATGGCTCAGGACCTCCAGCAGCGAGATAAGGACAAGGCCATCGCTCAGATCAAACTTAAGATCGCTGATCTGCAGCTCCACAGACCTCAGGTGTTCATTGCACCAGCGTGTGAAGGTGTTCTTCTGTATCTTTTTCCACGGGGCGTCATCTGCCAGGTTGATTGCAGCTGCAGTAACACTATCTTTAAAGTCACCCATCGCTCCCTCTGATCAGTGTGGAGTCAGAAACCTTTTATACCAAACTAAGAAGCAGCATGAAGCTTTCATGTAGCTTTGCTGGTGGTGGGAGTGCCTTACAACCCCTCATTCTGGCCCATAATTATTATCATACAGCACCTCTGAGAGCTGTTTTTACTCTGACATTAACTGTGTCATCATGCCGCAGCCCTGCATCGTGCAAAGGAATAATAAAAACAGATTCTAGTTACATCAGTGCTTGAAGAATGCATTTACTCGGAAGACAGAGGTCAGAAACAGGATCCTCAGGCCTGGGGAATTCAGCTAATTCCCACCTGCAGCCAGATGAAGGTCTGACATCACTGTTGCTGATAACCTTATCGCTGGTGACGTTACACTTCATTTACTCCAGAATAAACTGAGCATATTATAGCCAGAGCTCTTTTGATCGGGGCACGTCCTCATATTTCCCATGCGGCATTGAGGAGGGATGACTCATTGGGGCGGACTGCATTACACCATGGAAGCGTGTGCCTTTGGCTGCAGGTTTATGATAAGAATTGGTTATACGGCCATCATTTAGTGGGGGTGCGTTTATGTGCCCAGGGTGTTTTTTTTGTGTGTGTGTGTACTCGAAATCTTAACAATAAGGTTCTTAGGTATCCATTTCACAATTTGATTCGATTCTGAGTCACAAGCTCTTAATTTGATTCATTTCAGTTATGAATGTCCACGTTGTTTACATACTCTTACACAAAGTAATATAAGACTAGAATTGGTTGTGCTGTACGTTTTTGATTCACTAAAAAGAACTGCCACATAAGAGACATTTGTTTGTGAATTAGACTATGGTCAAATTGTATATTGCAAGGTCAACTGATTAAAAAATGTTTTGCTATAAAAAGTATATAAAGCTTTATATGAGGTATAAAAATGTATTTTGAACAAACATATTACATGAACCTAGGTGAATACGGTATATGCTGTAAAAAATGTTTATTGCTAATTAATGGTACCTAATACATTAGCTAATGTTAACAAACTGACCCTGTTGTAAAAAATCGAAATGAAATTCATCTGATATGCATAAGGATTTACAACAACAACAAAAAAACAGGGACTTAACATGGCTGAACTACATTTATTTATTGGAATTGCATGTTTGTTAGATCAGGTAGCTTTTCCTTAAATCTCTGTACAAGTAATAATAAACATAAATCATAAACACTATATTATAAGTCTCTTTAGGACAAAATAGCTCTCTAATGTCCTAAGTGAACAGTGATTATTTTCATCATCATCATCATTAATAATAATAATAATACGTCAAATTCTTATCACAAAGAACAGTGCATAGACTAATTACTAATGGCTTTGTATAAGGTGCAAGGACATACACATTACATGGCGGATTTAGGCCTTTAAGCCACAGAATGTATTAAAACTTAAATGGATGCATCATGTCTCGAATCTGTTATTGCAGTGGGATTTGCAATTCTCAATCACTTCTCATGGAAGGTATAAACGTTTGTTTATTTGATGCTACTGTATGTTATTTAAGGCAATTCTCTAAGTGTTTGTTTGGCAAAGCAACAGTGTTCAATAAAATACCTGTTATTAGCCAGATACTTCAAATGCTATGCATACACAATGTCAAATTTAAAATATATATGTATGGTGCAACTGAGGGAATGTTGTGATGATATTATTCTAAGGCCGTCGGTATGCGAGTAGAAAGTTGCATTTAAACACTTTTTACTCAAACTAACACCACACAGACTAAAAGGACACAAATGTTAACATGTCTGAGAAAGATTGACTAGGTATGAATGTCACGGTGTGTGCGCTTGTTACTGGTTCATCACGTTGTTCATTTTGAGGTCTTTGAAAGCAAATACCCCGTCACAGCAATGGTTACAGCGGCAACAGGCATCCACCTGATCCATTTTCCCTGCAAAAACAAACATGACAAGAGATGACATCATCTGTAGCACCTCATCACCAATCAGAACATGTTTACAATCAAGGATGCACATGAGCCGAGAAGGGGACACAAAAGCCACAAGGACGGCACAC
Organism: Rhinichthys klamathensis goyatoka; assembly: GCF_029890125.1. Classification (NCBI taxonomy): domain Eukaryota; kingdom Metazoa; phylum Chordata; class Actinopteri; order Cypriniformes; family Leuciscidae; genus Rhinichthys; species Rhinichthys klamathensis. The sequence goes on from NW_026606585.1 coordinate 22,502, forward strand.
AGACAAGGACAGCAGAATACACACGGTGCAGGACAAAGAGAGCCGGGATGCCTCAGAGCTACGCTGGAAAACTACACCCTACAAAATGGAGTTCGTCAGAAACACTTGTTAGTGTGCATCTTATAATACAAAGCGGACCTGTAGTAGGGAAACGGAAGCATTTTGCAAACGACCGGACAGCATTTTGTAGCTTAAGCAGAGAACTGTTTAGTGGTCATGCATAGCCCTGAGGATGATGGATGCTTAAGCAGAGGAATGAGACGGGACAGGAGCACTGTGTACCTTTCTACCACAATGGGCCCAAGCACCAATACAGCAAAGCCAGGACAAGGCCGATGGCTACGGCTAGGATGGGCTGCAATAAAGACAGCTAAAGGAGGGAAGGGAGGGATATTACTGAATGACTGTCTTATGTTTATGTGCGCTATTATTGGACTGGTAAATTTTACTATCATCAAGAAAAGGAAATCAAAAGGTGAAGCGTGTAATTCTTTCATTGTTAAAACCCTTCCCCTTTCCCAGTTCAATGTGCAGAGAAAACGCCACAGTTTGTTTAAATGCGACACGTCAACTTTTGGTTAAACCGATGCTGTAGGTGTGGGACAGTACCCCCTGTCTGTCAATGGCGTGGGTTGATGCAGCAACCCTTTGCCATCTCACAGTGGGTTATCAGCCTGGAAATTTGGAATTATTTAATATTATTTTATAGAAATAAATTAACAATTTAATAATTAAAACGTTGAAGAATTTTGTTCTTAAGTTACTGTAAAAATAAAATAAAATATTTGATTCACACATGAAACTGTCACAAAAATATTAAGACACTTCCTTCCTCATTTTTGTTTTGGTGGCATGTTCGAGAAATATTCAGCATGTATTTTATGTCGTCACATGGAATTTTGAGGGGAAAAAACCTTATGCATTTCCACTGAGGTGAAAACTGCATATTGCAACATTTTATTTACTCTTTTTATAGTGAGTGTTTTGGAGCCTGGATAGCCTTATTGGAAACAGTTTGGTGTTGTTATTGGCCACAGAAATTACACACTTCATCTTTAGGCTATACAAAATGTTGAAACAAATGTGGAAGTTTATTGTCAAACAAACGGTGCTATATTTTTCATCTCTGATTTCAAGGACAAACAACGCTTTCCTCTTGAACTGTCCCTATTGTCAGTGCCCCTGTTGTTGAACATAAGCGTTACATGGATTGAAAACTCACATAGTTGTCTTTGTCCTGCAGAAGCCTCAGGCGCTCTTGGCTCTGCTGCAGCTCTAGACTGATGGAGCCTTTCTCCTCCTCTACATTCTCATACTTCTCCCTGAGGCCTGACAGCTCTGACTGGATCTCCTCATACTGAGAAAGAAAAAGAGAGTAGAAACCTTTCATAAGGAGCAATGAGCCTAGTCAATAACACACACACACACACACACTGTGCATCCAGGGGCCAGGGCTTTTTTTAGGTGCAGAGCTCTTTTGTGACATGCCTGCTAATGAGTCTCAGGCAGTTCTACTTTCATTCTCAACTATGGTGGGAATAACCTCTTTCTGCAGTTCTTTGATCCTGCTATTGCCTTGCTCCAGCTGGCTAGTGTCTCTCTGGTGTTCCTCCTGCAGGACGCTCAGCCGTTTCTCCATGTCCACCTGCGTCTTCTCCAGGGTCTTGACCGTGTTGCTCAGGCTTGTGGTCTGTTTCTTGGAGCTGAGGCAGAATGCAGGTTCAGATTGCAGATCGATTACATCATTACATCACAAGTCTGCAAAAGGATATTTTTCCAATTTAAAAATGAAGTGTAAGGCTGTGTATTGAAAAAGATATAACGATTCGATTAATTTTCGAGTCAGAAGCACTAGATTTCAGTTGATTCTGATTTGATTAAATTCAATATTGATTCATTTGGATATACATCAGGTACAGTATGTCCATTTATCTTAAAGGGGAAACCAGCTGCAAAACTACAATATACTGTCAATTGGTAAATTTCTAAAATATTAAATGTTAAAATGAACAGTCCAAATTCAATTGCCATTTATTTTTAGATATAATAATCACTCAAACAGTAACAGAGTTGTATACGCACAATGAAATTGCACACAAGGCAGTTTTAAACCAACTTCTTAATGATTCAAGTATGTTTCCAGTCTAATTCTTAGTTGAAAAACATTTGGTCCTAACTTTTTTCATGACAGATTTATTCAAACATAAATCTCTACAGTGATCTGTCATGCCACATTAAAGAGCGTAAAAACCACAATTATAATTAAAGCTGCAAGCAGCATTTAGCGGTGTTCAAGCAGTTAAGGCCTTTAAGGCCGTTAAGCACAAAAGCATCAAAATACATTAAGTTTTATATAGCAAGCATCTAACCACTGAGATCATAGGTGGAATATACCATGTTTTAGCATGATTTACCATGATATATCACATTTCAGTGTTATTTTTCATTATTTACAATGTTCCAGTATGATTTACCATGAATCTAGCATGATTTAAAATTGTTTACCATGATATACCAAGTTCTAGTATGATTCACCATTATTTACCCTGTTCTAGCATGATTTACCACAATTGAACATATTCTAGTATGATTTAATATGATTCTAGCATGATTTACCATGTTATAGGATGATTTACCATGATATACCACATTCTAGAATGATTTACCGCAGGATTATAGCATGATTTGCCATGATACACCATGTAATAGTATTGTTTACAATGATTTACCATGTTTCTTCTTCAGAACCGGTGCCCAGTTAACCAATTCCCTGGAACCGTTAGTATGCCTGCTTAACGATTCCGCTTATCGGTTCCGCTCGTTGCAAATGTGTCATAACGTCACACACGCGCTGCGTTATTTTGATTCAGAACGCATCAAACATAACATCGAGGCAGAAGCGCTCGTTTGGTTATATTTCATGCGAAAAGACGAGAATATATGAGGTGCCGTCTAGGGCTTAAATCAAACTTCATTCACGCACACATATATGAAACACTTGCATATACACGTATACTAAGTAGTCAAACATACATGTATACTGCTGAATGCTCAAACAAATACATATGAAATGCACAACGACACACCTAAAGTCGCTCACGCATACATGCAAACTCTACACACACGAGATGCGCAAAACTCTCCAGGCACATACTCATATGAGACGCGCGCGCGCACACACAACTTAAACTGGAATGTCACTGTTTCTGTCACTGCGACTTCACGAACGGGTGAACACGCGCACGCACACACACATCACTTTTGAAGTAAAATTGAGGATGCAGTGCATGTAATGCATCGAGATATCAAATTGAACTGAATCGATAACATGATAATCGTAATCGAACCGAACCGTGAGACCATTGTAGGTTCACACCCCTAATACTCTGCGCTGTGTCAGCGAGTTAATAATTAACAAACAAAATAAGTTATAAGTTCAATAAGTTAATACAAACAAACAAATTTGTACTTATTCCCTCACCCAATGAGAATCGATAAGAGAATCAATAAGGAATCGAATCGAGAAGCAATATCGATAATGGAATTGGAATTGTTAAATTCTTGTCAATTCCCATCCCCAATCAAGTGTGTCAAAATGAAAGTGAGCCAATAAGTGGTCTTCTACTGCCCTCTGCTGGTCACACAAGTGCTTTTGCATTCATATGTAGACATATGCTTACACACACACACACGGGATATGTTATTGTGAAAATCTCTTTTAATGGTGTATAAGCATGCATTTAACATATTTCTTTGTGATGTAATAATATAAAACTATATTAAAACTAATAAAAAAATAGCTTTAAGCGTTTGTTTGTTAGCCAATGCTGAAAGCTGATAAAAAAGATTAAAAATGTCGGTAACACTTTACAATAAGGTTCATTTATTAAACAGTAGTTAATGTATTAATTAACATGAACCATGAGCAACACATTTGTTACTGTTTTTGTTCATCTTTGTTAACATTAGTTAATACAAATCCAGCTGTTCATTGTTAGTTCATGTTAGTTCACAGTGCATTAACTAATGTTAACAAGATTTTAATAAAGTATTTGTAAATGTTGAAATTAACATTAACAAAGATTAACAAATGCTGAAGGAGTATTGTTCATTCTTAGTTAATGTTAACTACATTAGTTAACATTAACTAAGAATTCGTCGCGGGGGGCGTTCCCGAGCCCCGTGACGATAGATTTGGATCAAGAACCCCGAGAGAACCTTACCTAGCGTGCAGAGACTTTCTGTTTTCGAGTTATGAGTGAATTTGTACTTGGGGGGCGTGGCCCAGCGTTATACTTTCGTATTTTAGCCTTCCTGTGACACAATTGTAAATAGTAATAAATAAAATAAATAAATGCAGTCCATAATACTCCAATAGATGAATTTGGACAAAATGTGATTGTAAATGTTAAAATAATGATTTAATAAAGTCTACATTTCAATTATATATAACAATATTAGGGAGTAGTATGATGAAATGACAGCAGGGGGCAGTAAAATACCACTTATTGGCTGTTATAGCCATCCAAAATGTTACAGCCATCCAATTTACACTATTATAGCCATTCAAATGAAGAAGTTCAACCTTTTCTGATAATTATTGATGTAGAGAGTCCAGAGAATTGTACTGCACTGGTTTTAAACATTATGATATGAAAAGTATACGATCATAGATGGAAAAGACAATTTACAGCCAATACAGGCAATTTACCATAGGAAATGTATGGTTTTAAAGCTTTTTAACAGTTATAGCGCCACCTATGGTCCGATCTCCATGAAACTTTGCATGCTTCCTCACCATGGTATGACACATATGCTCATCAATTTTTGTGAAGTTCTGAGTTTTCATTTATGATTTATAGGCTTTTGAGTGTATTTTGACACGCCCCCTTTACTAAATGACCCTGTTACAGTGAACCAAAGGGCAAAGTTCAACTTTTTTTTGATAATTATTGATCTAGAGATTCCATAGAATTGTCCTAGACCGGTCTGGTTCCGATCAGGCAAAAAACCAGAGACTAGTTCGCAAAAGTAGGTTTTGGACAAAATTGTCCATAACAAATTTTTTTTTGCTCAAATCGAGAATCCGAGATATACATCTTGTCCGTCTTGAGCCAAGGAACTTGATTCTAGGTCATACGGTCGATGAGTTATGGGCAATTTAGTACTTTTGGTTGCTGTAGCGCCACCTATGGGCCAATCAGGGTCATACTCTGATAGGTTCTCCCCAAACTGAGGCCCTAGCACCTGGCCAGGTTTCAAGTCTCTAGGCCTTACGGTTTGGGCTGCACGATGCGTTTTAGGTTTTTTTTTTTTTTCAAATAGCAATTACAATAGGTTTTCAGCACTTCGTGCTTGAACACCTAAAAAAAAAAATTATTCAAATGACAGAATTTGAAAGCTGAGACTTTGTTTCATATCAAAATTAATAAAGCACAAAGTTACAAGGTGCACTACAAATAATGTTTGGTGTATTTTTTTCATGCATCATCAGAAAAAAGCATAGACTAAAAGACTGATATTGGGATTTAAGAAACGATATTGGTTAATCAAAATGAAGATCGATTAAAACCCCAAAACTGATATTGTCCTAGTGAAGTGTGCCATTTTTTCATGTTTAAATGCTGATATTTAACTAGAAGTAAGCTTATAAGGATAGTTCAACCAAAACTGAAAATTCTGTCACTCTTTACTCACTCTCATGTTGTTCCAAACATGTTGTTGCAAGCATTGAAACCATACGATCTGCAAATCGTCATCCAAAGCACGCCTCCAAAACATGAGCGCGCACAGACCAGGAGCAAGACAATTTTATTGGATTACATCATGCGTCATTCACCGGCGAGAAAACTTTACAGTATAGTGAGTAACAGTACTACAATAACAAATGTAAACAACTGTTTGCCTGCCATTCTCACTCTGAATGCACACAGCATACGTGAAACGCGCTGATGACGTATGATGTCTGCATGAACAGGCTGCCTGCGCAGTGGAATGTAAACACACGTTGACTGATAGGGAACACATCTATCCTTTCATTCGGACCGAATGCAATGATTGAACGAACATTTTATGGTCCTACGCCTTCCACAGACGATATATATTTATAAAAATACATTTAGACCACTTAACATAGTGATTGCTATCAGGATATGAGGAGACTTTCAAACTGCATAACAAAAAAAAAATGCACCTTTAATGACATCAAACTTGCAACACAGTTTTCATCACAAATTTCAGTCTGTTACTCACACAAAAGGCCGAGTAAATAATGAAAATTTTCATTTTTGGCTGAACTACACCTTTAATTTCCCTGAGAACTTTAAACATTGCGGCTTAAAAAAAAAAGGTGTCTTTAGGCATCTTGACACAGCAACACTGACTCAACCAATAGCATGAGTTTAGGGGGGGGGTATTAGTTTGAAAACAATTTGGAATTACATTTGGTACTTCTAGTGGCACGGCAATGGCACACTTCACGTTTAGCTGTAGCTGACACCGCTTAATACAGACCTGTCCAGCTCTTTCTCCAGCTGCTGTTGTTTCTTCATTAGCTGTTCTTTCTCTGAGCGCAGGGTGTTGCTCTCACTCTGCAGGCTGATCTTCTCTTTCTGCTGTTTATCAGCCAGATGCTCTCTCTCTGACCTCAGAGACACACACTCCCTCCTCAGGCTCTCACAGTCCTTCTGCAGCCGCTCCAGCTCGCTCGCTGCGTCACACACACACACACAATTAAAAACATACCCAAAGACATGAACACAAATCACAGATATAGCACACACACACACACACACAACGGTGGAAGTGATGTGAGAAATGCGAGTCATCTTTAGAATATCTGTCGGATTACTGCAAACACTGCTGTAACTGTTGTTTGATGGACCTAGGGCTTGATTTGTAACCTCCACAAACACATTATTTTCCTCATTCATCAGGTTTCTGGGAAAAGAGGACAAGTTCCTCTAATAGATAATAAATGTGCAAAAAACATAAAAAAAGCCTTAATTTAATTGGGGGCAAAATACAGGAATTTAGCCTGGCGAGGCTAATGTTATGTGATTTTTATTTGATTTCATTTTAATATTATTTTTCCTCTAAATTTGTATCATTTATTTTTCAAGGAAATAACCTTTTAAAATGAACACTTTAACCAATGCATAATAATGTTTACATAATTTGTATTACTATTATTATAACAACATCAGAAATATTCAGATTTGTTCATGCTAATTTGATGTCATACAATTTAAGAGGTATGGATTTTTTGTATTTAAATGTACAGTCATTTATTTATGTATTATTATTTTTAACAACAACATAATAAAAAAATGTTCAAAATGGAAGTATAAATATTAATGAATTTGCATTTTGGTTTAGAAAAACACATGGATGAGAAGTGTTGACGTTCTCACATAATTTCATGATTTTTAGCAATTAAATGAAGCCGGTTTAAAATTCTGTAGGCCGGTCCAATCATCTGTGAGGGGAGAGGTGTGTGGGGTTGTGGGTACCTTGCTGTTTGGCAGCTCTGTCTCTCTGCTGGTTCTGCTGTTGTTGACTGGCCTGTACACTGTCAAGCTCACGCTCGTACTTGTTTGCGGCCAACTGCCATTTCTCCAGCTCAGAAGTTAGCGTCGCCAAGTTCCCCTTCAGCGCGCTGACCTCATGCTCTCGCTCGGCAGCCGTTTTCTCCATAGTGCGGCGCAACACCTGCACTTCCTCCTGAGCTGCGTGCGCCTCCTGTCTCATGCTGAAGACCACGCTGTCCTTCTGATCCCTGAGATTCTCCATGTCATCCTGCTGCTTCTGGAGCTGAGCTGAATACACATGTAGACAATTTGGTATAATACATTGTTGAGTAATAAAAACTTAAGACATACACACCCTCCTTCACTTACTCTGCAAGACCTTTATCTGTTTTGCTGACTCCTCTGCCTGCTGCTTATTGGCTTTTTTCTCCTCCTCCAATAGACCTGTAATACACAGCACAAGCCATCAGGGGGACCTATTGAGCATGACTGCCATTACAAATCATTTCAAATGTTCACAGGCTTACTCAAATATCCAAATAATCATCATCATCATCATCATCATGTGTAATTTAATATTTATTATTATTTAATCATGCATTTTACAAAGTTCAGTGCTGTTTTAGGATCAGTTTGGTCTCTCATATCCTAATGTATAAGACATTAGAGAGTAATCTGTGTGAGCTTACCTTGGAGTTCGCCACACTTGTGTTTGCCCGAGTTGGCCTGTTCATTGGCCTCCTGCAGTTCCTGGTTCAGGCGCTGGATGACCTTCTCAGACTCACTGGCCTCCACAGTGCTCCTGCTCAGCTCATCTGGATAAATGATTACATTATCTAATGGGAACTATTAAATGCATAATTAGACACTATTATGGTACTCTGCTGTCAGAGAATCACTCTTTCATCAACAGTTAATGGGTGATCTGTGTCTTTATCTCTGTATCAGCATCAATGAGTTGCATTTCGACTTAGCCGGATTCTTCTGCCCTCTGACGAAGTGCAAACCCAGTCTCCAAAGGTTAATTAAATCAGAATGAATCGCATGGTAATTTCCCTGGAGGTCAGAAAATGGGTCTATTCCATGAATTAATAACTTTACTCAGAATAGATCCATCCTAAAAACATAATGTCATCAGTAGGGTTTAAACTGGGATCTGCAAAAAGGATGGCTGGGGTTTCAATAAAGCTGCCATTTGAATAAATGTTTGAAAGGTTCTAATGTTATACAATGCCATTTCACAATAAATCAGAAAAGTTTTTGAACTTCTTTGAGAAAACATTCATGAAGATTTAACCTTTAAATAAAGATTCGTTGCTCTGCAAATGTTACAGTTTACTGGCTGCAATTTAGTTTGCCTAAACTTAGAAACAAACCTGCTCCTCTTGCTGAAAACCAGGCCATCTTATCAAATGCTCCAGAAAAATATGACCTCATCTTACAAACTCAAGGGTGTATACCATAAATGGGCATATCGAGGACATATCATTGCAATCAGAGAAACATAATTCCAAAAAATTGTACTTCACATGCCTTGGATGACTAAGCTAAAATATACTGAAATCCTGTGCAGGCGGCTAAGAGCAGAGAGGACGAAGGCATTAACGTTTCATGAGGTTCTGCGGTGGGTAATGTTTATGGATGCCATTCCGCATCAAAAACTCAATCTCTCAGCAGAGTACCAGGGCACATTGAAATGCTTTGGCCTAATTTATTTGTGAGTGTGTGGAAAAGGAAGACACAGTCAGACCAAAATATCTTCTGAAAACACTAGTATAAGCAGAAAGTATTAGCAGAGGCTGGAAACTGTCCCATCGCAACTAATGATAACAAAACACTGCCATGCATGATTACATTTGGGCATAATAAAATTATTTGTAAAATCGCTTGTTCAGAACAAAAGGTTTTATTCATTACGCTTGAACTGCTGATGAGCAGTTCTGAGGTATTTAGTTACAGACAGACATATAAAATGCATAGTTTACAGAAATTTCACTGAAACTAAACATTTTATTCCTCACGGTCTGTCATTTTTCCATGTTAAACTTAATAAAAATGCATTATTTTTAAATTAATGAATGCAATATTTTTTTACAAAAATATATCAAAGAGAATGAAATAAACGAATTGCTCACAAGTAACTCAATAAAGCTTTATACCCAGTGAGTCAAACAACCATTATTTTAGACACAGTACCATGACATACTCGAAGTATAATAATAAAAAAACAAGGTTTAATATCCTCTAAATGAATACTTATAGGGACAGTACAGCACTATATTTTGGTTCTGAATTCTTCAGCAAATAACAATTAAAAACTCAATAGCAATAAAGTGTTTTTACCTTTGATCAAAGACACTTTATTAATAGGATCTTTCAGCTTCTGCTCCTCCATTGTTTTCCCCACTGTGACAGAGCACGAGAGCAATTACGTTAATACCACTTTAAAATATGAACTTTAGACATTTTTTTTAGATATCCAAGTTTAGATATTTGATTGAATAGTAAAGAAATGTTAATATGAATTTCCAGGTGATGCCAATTATGACTCAGCTAGTTAATGAGGCGGAGAACTAAAATAAATTACAGTTTTCCAAAAAAAAGGCAACAGAACTGTGAGAAAATAAACACAAGCCTTAATCTTTTCCCGTTTTAAACGTCAAATTATAGCTCAAAACATAACGTCATGCCCGTTATATAATACAGCTTAGCATCATTGTATCAATTAGGAAGACTACTCATCGCCTTTACTTAAGTCTGAGGACTAAAAACAGATGCCATTACCTGTAAACTCGTGATGTCACGTTCTGTCGGTGCCGAAATAGAGCTGCAATATTCAGGCTTCTTTAACTATCGATTCGCTCTGGTGATGAGAACTGGACGAATCCATTCTGAAGGGCGGGGGACACCGACGCATCTAAATATCTTATCTGGGGGTTTCCTTGACAAAACAAGGCAGACACGGTAGAGTGGAGATGATGCAGATTACGCTATAAGAGAGCTGCTGAAGTATATTGAACTCTGAGGGGTCATTTTCTTTGTGGAAATTATTTGTAGGCCCCTTCTTGTGACCCCCTCCCCCCGCAGGTGATGGTCTGGAGGTCTCGCTCACATGGGCATACAAGCGTCCTGAGGCATCTAAAGAGAGGCTGCAGCTGCATGGTAGAATACACTCAGGCCCATTGTTTCACTCGTTAGGGCTTCTCTTGTGTAAAAACTGTTGACAATAGTGATCATTCGTGCTTGCATCAGTGCCAACCAAAGCACTGTGATTTCAGTAAACTATATTATCTGTTGGATGTCAAAATGTCAATCACTTTGACTGCCAAACCGATAATTTGAAGGTGTCTCGTCGATAGAAAACATGCAAAATACACCATGACCTCTAAAAGAAATGCTTGCATTTCTTGCCAGTAATGGTTTGTGGTCACTTATTTGTTTATTTATTTGTTTGTTTCTCCAGATGTAAACATATGGCTGATTTTGTGTGCTGGATTCTCAAATTTTACATTTCCAAGTCTCAAAATCTTTGATAAACAATATCTGCCGCTAAAATACTTGATCATGGTAAGTGACATTCTTTTAAATTGCCTGTGGGATATTTAAAACTTTTAGAATGGAAGTCTCACATTTGCATATTTGAACATATCATCATTGCATTGCTGTTTACTTTATTATAGGCCTGCTGCCTATAAAAACGTGCAACCTTGTTGTGCAGTTTTATAATTTACCTAAACAGGACATTAGATGTAGATTTATATAAAACTATGGATACTGTTACATTACACATAAGCATTGCATTTCCAGTGCCATCTCTTTAAATATCTCTATGAAATCATTATGTTTTCTTTTTCTCAATTTGACCAACCAAGGCTACTGATGTGGAAGTAAGAGAGTTTGCCATGCTCAGAGTTTGTATGGATCTTTCCTTTGTTGTCATGGTGATAGAGCAAACCTGTCTCATTCATAGTTCTTGCCCATGTAAGTTCTGACCGCACAAGATAGACTGAGAAAAATCACACACCATCACCAGCAGAAAATATTGAAGTCACCTTGTCCAGTGCCATCACGATAACCTTGAATCCTTAAAAGGGATGAGTCATGGTCATAAATCTCTGCGATGTAAGATCTACAGCTTTTAATGACAACAAAAAGAAGCTGCGTTTGTCCAAGATTTGGATCTAAAAATGGGTATTATGGGTGCCTGAATAATTCAGTGTTTTCTAGGCTAGATTAAGAAGATTAAGACTATTTCTCTTTCTCTTTTATCCTCTCTAACTTAATATTCATATTCACTTTTAAGGTTAAAAACGTTACATATAACGCATATAAATACATAAAAAATTTTTTTGCATGTCAGCACATGACTGACCTTCAACACTGAAATGTGGTTGAAATAATGTCATTTGTTGTTTCAACTATGAAAAAAACATTGAAACAACATTTTATGCTAGATGGTTTTAACAAGATCTGTACGTTAAACCGACAATGTCTTCAACAGCATACACTGCCTTTTAAATGATTAGCCTATTATGATCAGTAGGCTATTATTATTTTATTATATTTTGATCATATAAAACCTCTTCCAAAATAAAAAATTATGTGTTAAATACAATTATTATAATTATAGGGAAGGACACTATTGCACAAAAGCAGACTGTACATTAACCTGCAGCTACTGCCAAATAAAAGTGAATACGTGGCCGCCATGAAACATTAATTTGAGAATTAATTTATAATTCTACCTTTATATTATCTTAAAACTCTCTGCTAACAAAAACAGTCCATTACAATGTACAAAATAATCGGCCTAGCAACAAGATGACGAGAGTCTGTTCTGTTGAGTGATACAAGAAACATGAAAATTAGCGCCAGTTTGGGACACTCTAAAAGGCTTAACGTTAGAAAAAAAAAACGCTTAACTTGACTTAATGTAAGACAGTGGCATTAACAGACCAAACTCAGTAAACAGCTTATTAATAAAGCATACTATACAGAAAAGCAGATGAACCCAGAATATGAACGCAACGCGGTTACCGTAATTGCACATTAAGCATTTTTCTCCCATAGAAAACCATTACAAAGAAAACGCTTAATGTACTAAGACAGTGATATTAACAGACTAAATTCAGTAAACACCTAATTAATAAACCATATGTACAGAAAAGCAGATGAGCCCAGAATATGAATGCAATGCGTTACACGTTAAGCGTTTTCCTCCCATAGAAACAGCTATAAATAATGCTTAATGTGGCTTAATAGGCTACTAAGACAGTGATATGAAAAGAGCAAATTCTGTACACACCTTATTAATAAACCATTGAATTACACACGTTAAACATTATGCAACGTTAAGCGTTTTCTTTATAATGATTTTTTAAATGGGAGGAAAACATGGGTAATTAAACGCGTTGGTATTCATATTCATATTCTGGGCTCATCTGCTTTTAGTTAGTGTGGTGTTTGCTGAGTTTGGTCAGTTAATATCACTGTCTTAGTACATTAAGCCACATTAAGAGTTTTCCTTAACATTTTCTATGGCAGGAAAACGTTTCACGTGTAATTAAATGTGTTGTGTTCATATTTCGGGCTCCTCATCTGCTTTTCTGTACATAGTATACTTTATTAGTATGATGTGCACTGAGTTTGGTCTTTTAATATCTCTGTCTTAGTAGCCTACATTAAGCGTTTTAGAATGCCCCGCCAGTTTCAGTTACCCGGATGAGCGGACTGCATGGACGACGACCAATCGACCAATCAGAACCGAGTATTCCAGACTGAGTGCCGTGTAATGAAATAAAGTAATTAAGGATATAACATGACTAAACCAGCATGATATTGTTTGTATATCCAGCACAAAGCCAGACTAATGCCAGCTGCGTGAGGCTGTTAGACCCTGCAGGAAAACGCACTCGGTGCTGTGAGAGTCAGTGACGCAGAAAGTAGATGTGTGAGTAAAGTTTGTTTCGAAGGCGGACAGGTAAACTGTCCCGGTAAGAAGGCAGCGCCGCAGGCTCCTGCTGAGAAGTGTGAGATAAAAGCAGATGGCAGGAAAAATGGAACAGGAGGGGGTTGCTGCCTTTTCACCGCAAAAATCCGGGGCCATAGCAGAAGGTCAGCATGAGGTGTGTTAGACCCTATAGCAGCAGTTTGCATGGACTCGACCACTGCTTTACCTTAGTACACGGAGAACATCACAACAAACGCATGCAACGTTTTTCTTTACTATTAAGATGTAAAGGTATGACGCACTTTGCATTTTCATCTGTTTATTGTTCAGACTGATGTTCAGAAAACTTCTTGTGCACTTCAGTGTGTAAGACCATCATTCAAATGAACACCTCCAGAATCAGACGTGCCATGGTAGAGGTTTATCTCTAGTCATTGTCATGCTGCAGGTTATTGTGATAATGAGTTACTGATGTTATAATTGTAGATATAGCGGTATACTGATTATGATACTGAGGGTATTAAACACTTACATGAATAATTGTACAGCATTCTTTCAGCATTACCTCACTATAGTTATACTGTCTGTACTATAAATTCTTAAGGGGTGCTAAATTCATCTATTAGTCCTAATATATTCCACCTGAAAAGGGACGGCATATAGATCTAGCAATTATGAGATCATAATATAAAAATGTTCTGTGCAGTACATCAGTTTCCGAAGCTTAAAAAAGGTATTTTTCTTGCTATACATTTTAAGCACTTAAAATTTATAGATTTGAAGGTGCTTAATACTGGAAGTTTGTTAATTATTGAAACCGCAGTCGAATCTAGATCTATATGAATATCTAGCTGATCATTTAAAGCCAAAGAGTATATTTATGGAGTTCCTGAATCTATGTTGTATAGTCCTGGAATACATAAATAGTATTAAGCACTGTACATTTATGGTTTGTTTTGTATGCTCCGTATTCACATTATTACTGTCAGTTACCCATCAAGGCTGACAAACAGTTTTGCACCACTTTGGCAGTCATATAACAGTTCTTGTAATTGGCAGATCAGTCTGCGGACTCCATTACAGATGAATGAGATGGTGATTTTTGTACTGTAAAAAAAAACAAAAAACATCAAGCCACAGTCATTTCTGTTTCACAGTCTTTTCTCTTCTGCCATATCTGCCTTTTCGATTCATATATTTCTAACCACAGTACTTGTATCCAGTCAGTGAAGTGCTTTGAAAAGCCCACCAGAATGGTGGTCTATTAAAAGGCAATCTCACATTTTTTTTGTCCCTATTTCATAGGCTTCCAAGTCCTGGTCCTGGAAAGCCGTGATATGTCCAGGTTTTGGCTCCAGCCTGGGTTTTAACACCTGATGAATCAGGTAATCTCATCCTCTGACTGTAAGAAGTTAGGTTAAGACAGTGATAAGGGGAGGATTTAGTGCCAGGCAGGAGGAAGACCAAGAGGACAATGCAGCCATCCAGAATCAGAACTAGCAATCCTTTCTACGCTGGTCTTTTGCTGGTTTTACAGCACCGCCATCACTCCTCACACGCTGTTCTTGTCTGGGAGCTCAGCCTCGGGGGTGCGGGGGAAGTAGACGGTGGTCTTGTGCTCTTCGTAACGGTCAATGTGCTTGAGGTGGACGACCATGTGCAGGGCGTAAGCCAACACAAGTAGCAGAATCAGAGATGTGATTAGGCCCATCAAGATGGCTGGAGTGAAGAAAGTCGCACAGTCACTTGCTGAAGCAAACTTGTTGGACTGGACATTAAAGGCCTGGATCTGAAAAAGAAAAAGTTCTAAAATAAATGTTTTCTGTCTGAGAAAGTTATACAAAATTTATTGTGAACCTATACATGAACTAGATCTGGGTCTGTTGACTGATAGAAATGTCTTAACCCCTTATTTACACTGCACACGTCTGCGGCGCATTACGGCTCCGGCGAGGTTTTGTTCTGTCCTCCACGCGGTGCCAACTCACACCAGGATCGTATCAGAAGAGAAGTGACTGGATGCGCGAGACCACAAGATTTGCATATCCAACGTTGTTTTTCTTGATATTTCATGTTTTTTCTTGATTTTGGGGTTCTACAATGGTTAAGTTGGCTAAATGGTTATGTTTTGTCCGGTTTCATTGTGTTTATTGTTGTGTTTATTGCTATGTCCTACTTTGTTGTGCTGTAGCCTACAGACAAAGTTAAGGAACTTAAAAGTCCAGTTATGAAGGACAAGGATAAAAGATTTGTATGTTTTAGTCTTTTAAAATAAATCCTCAGTTATCTTGTATCTATATTTCACACACAGTGCCTTTGAGCAGAAGGAGAACACTGGCATTTGGACGCGGCATCCGTCAAAAATAGACTAGGCGCCTATCTTTAGCGAAGCAGCGAGGAGAGCCACTTCTGGGACACTTCTGAAACGTGCCGCGACGCGGCTGGAATAAACCATAGACTAAAAAAACACAAGAATTGACTAGAGTGCCCTCGATGAGCTCCGGTGGCCGTGTCAAAGCCGTAATGCGCCGCAGACGTGTGCAGTGTAAATAAGGGGTTAAGAAATACAAAAATGTATTTTTAAAAATAGCATTTTCTATAAATTAACCTTTCCAATTACAATAATATCAGCAAAAACCACAGAGACTCTCTGAAATACTTAATTTCAGTAAACTTTTTTTAAAAAATGAAGCACTTTTCATGGCAGCTACCTGAAAATCTGTGAAAGTGATGTGCCAGTTTGCCGAGCTGTCAGTGTGGGAGCTGGGCACCAGTAGGGTGTCGTATTTCTGTAAGCTGCTGACATGCTGGCAGTGGTAAGAATAGGTGGCGGGGGCATAGACCTCCGTGGCATTGAACGTGGCCTCATGAGTCCAGTTGTAGTGGATGTGAACACTGTCCAGAGTGAACCAGTTCTGGCTTACTGATTCGTAGAATGTGTTGGACATCTGAAGCCTTCAGAAAACAGACAAGAGGAAGTTATTAACAACTGAATGTAATTATCAGCCCGTGAGGTTTTGTGTAAGCTTCTAAAGGATACGTCAAGATGAGTGTAGAAGTAAAAGAGTGTTTACCTGATGACAAGTCCCCTGATGTCTTCCAAATCGCCCAAATGCAACGATAGCCTATAAAAATGCAAGATTGTCATATAGATACATATATATATATATATATATAATAACGTTCAAATGTTTGGAGTCCATAAGATTTTTTTTTTATAATTATAAGATTTTTAAATTTATAATTTGTTCACCAAGGCTGCATTTATTTGTAAAATATTACAATTTAAAATAACTGTTTTAAATTTGTATATATTTTAAAATGTAATTTTAACATTGAACAGTATACTGCTTAATATTTTTGTGGGAACTGGGATGCATTTCTTTCTGGATTCTTTGATAAAGAAAGTTTAAAAGAACAACATGTATTTGAATTTTTTTTAAATTATCTTTGAAAATGTCTTTACTGTCACTTTTTTTGATCAAGTTAATGCATCCTTGCTGATTAAGACTATTAATTTATTTTTAAAAAAATCTTACTGACCCCCAATTTCCATCGGTACAACATACATTTAGTGGCTTCAGAGCCTCACATAAAATGTATTAAATTATCTGTAAATATTCAGTATTCACAAACATGAATTTAGCGGTATGTATGATGTCAGTTCACCTCCAAAGTGTTGAAATACTTTTTAAATTTTGAAGAATATAGCTATTATTTGATTCTTTCTTTTAAATAAATGCACTTGGTTTGATATTTTGTTAATTGTTTTGTTGTATAACAAGATTGTATTTTAATATACAATATAAAGTCTAAAAACACCTTTTGGGGCCACTGTATATACTACAAAATGCTACTGAATCTGTGGCAGGAAGAGTTTTCAAGAATACTTACGTAGCCTTCTCCTTTGTACAAACAGAGCCTTTGGTGTCTACTTGTGCATTGGGTCCAAACACCCTCTCTGTGAGATCCAGGAATGTGTTGTTCCTATATCGAATAGCCAGTCTCTTGGCTTTGAAGAGGATGCATATCTTGCCGTTGTAAGCTACAGTCAGTGGGGAGTAGGGTCCCGAGCTGGTAGACTCTAGTAACTTCCGCTTGGTTCTGGGCTGGGCATGCAGATGCCACCCGTAAGGCTGTTTGAAAATGATAACAAGACAAACTAAGCGATGATGTATGGAACATGTGCATTATTGATGGGCTTCTCTGATCTCAAATGTTTTCTTATAAAAGGAAACACTCAGGCTTAAGATAGCAGATGACAGATATTTCCTAATATGTGAGTTCTAAATCCATTACTGTGTTATTGGTCTTGTAGGATGCTGGGTGAATTAAGGCAGAGATGTTGCTTATGGAAGCCAAGGTCACATTGACTATCAGGGAAAATGCAATACCTGCAGTATTCTTCTGAGTGGGTTTTCAGCTGCAGGCGAATAGCTCTCCTCGTGTGAGGCACTTGGACTCTCAACATGTTCTCCAGCTGCATCACAAATTGTTGAAATAGGACAATGGGGGAGATGGCATGGTGAGTTCTTTCAGCACAGAGAATCACTATATTTTTAAGCACACAAAGTGAATATGCAAAAAAAAAGTTTTCATTTCTGCGGTATAAAAGTATACATTTAAAAAGAGATCTAAGAGATAAAACTTATAGGACATTACAATCAGCACAATATGCAATAGAACCACACTAGTATATTGTTTATTTCAATCCGAGATAATATTCCATTTGCATTAGCTTCTAATAAACTGTTGTCATTATACAACATCTAGTTCCAGTTCACGAATTTGATTGGCGGTGGGGATTATTCAGTGACTATTTGTACGGGTTAAATCATTACACCAGTGGGTGGTGATATAAGTGATTCATTTAATCATTTTTCCGGCAACTGATTTGCTCAAAAACAGTTTTATTCAGAAATTGTTTTCGTTAGTAAGTCATTGAATTGTTCATTCAACCAATTCGTTCAAAATACTGTTTCATTCAGGAATAAAATTCCACTGCTGTATGTTATTCGGAGACATAACTGCTGTATTTTCGCTAGTGGAGCAAATATAGTTAACTTAAAGTCCCCCTGTGGTGAAAATCAAGATTTGAATGTTGTTTATATGTCTATGTGGTTTTTTAAATATGCTTTAAGACAAGCCATGTGCAAATTCATAAGTCAACACCATTGCTGAGTATTTTCTCTTTAAAACCGCAGTGATCTAAAGACCGTCTCAAAAACGGTTTGAAATCGCTGGTGTTTCTGACGTCACAAACTACCTTGTAACCAATCACGACAACGTGTGATCATCAACGAGTGGCTCTCTGAGCTGGTGTAAGTGGGCGGAGGCGGGGCTAATTTACATATTCAGAGAACCGCCTATACTAAATGAGGCAAGGGTGTACACTAAGTTACATTCAAGCTATTTTAAGGCATTTTTTTGTGTCATTTTAGTGATCATGATGATCAAGATGAGTTTTAAGGGATAAAATGATTGACTACAGGCCAGGGGACTGTAAAATATTGTGTCTAAAATTTAAATTACGCTATATTAACTTCTTGTTTATTAAAATGTAGCATAAAACTGTTTCATTCGACCTGGCAGCTTACACAATGCTCAATAATGCAATGTAAATAAATAGATAAACAAGTTTTACTTTGCACTGTTGTGCACAAAGTTAACAGAAATGACAAACTCACACTCAGCAGAAAATTTGATTACTTAAAAGAAGCTGAAGGCAAACCCAAAAAGCATAACTGCCATTAAAGTAATAGATACTGACCTGTTCTAATTCTCACAGCTTGATATGGTGGGACCTCCGAGCTGGGATGGAAAAACAAAGCAAAACAAAAACTGGGTTGATCTCTTTGTGTCAGGCTGTGGCCTACTTATCAACCTCTAAGACAGATTTCCCATAGATCCACTCAGCTTGATGCACCAGTCATGCATGACCACAAGTCTGACATCTTCAGGCCAGATTAGTGTCTCAGGAGATGACAAGACATTTAGTCGAATGTCATGATTCTCACGTGCTTAGCACCTTGAGTCCATCAACAAAGTGGGGGCTAAAAATGACTTAATGGCACCTTGCGTGTACATGCGCACATGTATATTTATCTTGTGTCACCTCATCCCTCACGCTGGAACTTGCTGGATTATCCTAAGATGAACCATTTATACGTCTAATCACAGAGATAATGAGCTTGGCGGACGATCTCCTAAAACCTTATTAAGAATCTGCTGCCCTATCTGGGAGAAGGTTTCCTGCTGTGTGAATGTGTTGACATCCAGGGCTGGATCTAGATTCAGGCCTGTTCACCTGCAGCAAAGTCAGCAGGGTGTGTGATTGTGAACGAGAGCATCAGATGACCCTGGCTCACTCTCTTTAGGTTCATCTCTTACGTACTACACCACCCCACCCACCTCTACTACACTGGAATTTAGTGCTTAGAGCTTTGTGATCATGTAAGAGATTAAAGAATACAACTAAACATCAGACTTGTGGGGAAAATAAACAGATTATTGCATGGAGCATTCATTCAGTTCTTAAGTGTGATATGAGCATTGAATCAACAGTGATTTGGCACATTGACTCATAAAGCCCTTATAATCCAATCAAATGCAGGTGCGAAAACCAAACAAATGACATATGAAGAGCTTGTACAGTTGTTGTACAGTTTTTTTCTTCTTTCCGGGTAGTTCTGCTAAAAAATAAGAACAATGTAAGCACAGCAAATATGGTCTACACGGCCCTGCTGAGGAGTGTGTGTGCACGAGGAGTGACTCTCGCCTTTGTTCTAATGCCAGTTTACCGAGGTCAGCAGCTGAGGACTGCGCTGCTGTCATTGGTTATGGCTGGACACAGTAGCCTAAGTGCTGAATTGAGCATTTATGTAATGAAAAGCAGCGCTCACACTATGTCTTCACCTCACTGGCGCTTTCAGAGCTCAATATCATCTTTTGCATATATAGATTATCGGTTTAGCATACAGATTAGCACAGTACACTAGCACACACTAACACAGTACTCTACAAACACAACAATGCTTTAAAATAGATTTGTCTGTTAAATGTTAATAAGATTATAGCCTTTGGTCTAATTCCACTTGCTGCCATTCTTGACTGTCTGTTTTGGTCTGCAAAGGCACTGACCCTGAGAAACTTGAGGAGGGTTGTAAACCACTCAACACTTTTTACTCCTAAAACACATTTCTGGACTAACAAGATCCCCAATGTTTTAACAGCCTGCAATGCTGCTCTTATCCCTATAAATCCTAAGCTTTAGATTCTATCTAGGGAGGGATGGGCAAGTTGGTAGGTTGGGTTGTTTACCATAGCTGCAGTTTACAGAAAGAAAGAAAGAAAGACATTCAATCTCAATCATATAATTCACATAGAGTATTATTCGCATATAAAGGCGTCAATAATTCTAGGAGAGGTAACGTATATATAAACACAAAAGAATAACCACTTCTTTAAATGTAATTTTAGCTCTTTGATCAAATTAAAAATAACAAAAACCTCAATTTGGATCTTATTCATATCAAACAATTACAATATTAAAAAAGAAATATATCATGTGACAAATCAGGCATCATCCAGGCAAAAAGATAATGTTTTAGTTTGCTGATGTTTAACTTAATATATACAGTAGACACTTTACAAATCTCATTTAAAATATACAAAAAAAAGTAGTTATTAGATTATACACACACAAAAAACCACTGTAAAATTTAAAATGGGTATTTTTTTGAGACATTTTTGTGAAACTTTTTTGGAAATTTGAACTAATTCTATCCTGTGTGGTGAGCAATAGATTACTCATAACTAGTATTCTATTTTTGCCCACTCTCAAATACAATAACATAAGATAAGTCAATCATTTGTAAATACATAAATGTAACTAAATCAACATATTTATGCTATTCCAGCTTTGATATGAGTAAAGGAATTCAGCAACTGTATAACAATAAACTGAGTATATTCAAAGAGCCAGAGCCATCTGAATCTCACTTCTTTCTTTTGTTTCTTGGAGTAGCATCTGTAAACTGACTCCTACAGACACTGGATAGGGTCTGCCTGCTGTCCCATTGTCATAGCCATGTTTGAATGTCTTGTACTTACAGAGAAGAAAAACTGCAGCAAAACCACAACACTCTGAATCTAGAGCCCACGTACGTCAAATTCATTTGAGTTCCACGAATGCTCTTTCAGCATTTTCCTAATAAAGCGCATTTTCTTGGTGTCTCTTGCCCACTGTAAAAGACTAAGACAGTGCATCAGCTGCACAGCATCACTGCCCCATTCCCCCTCCCCACGCTAGAGCTGAAAGCGCAGCTCTTACCTCCTGTCCAGGATCGCAGGCACTTGATCGAAGGGCAAAGACAGAGAGATAAACACACACAGTAACAGGGAAAAAAACAGGAAAAGCTTGTGTTTAGCCATTGAGACAATCTGACGAGACTGCCAGAGATGAGGTCTGCTTCATAATCTGCTCTGAACGCACATCCCTAAACCTGGGCTCTCTGACGGGCGGCCCGAGCAGCCAATCAGCGGGCAGGGGGGAGATAATCGTGCGTCATTCGCCTCACAGCCTTCATTCTTGCAGCCTTTCTCTCCCCCCACACCCTCACCCTCTCTCCCTCTCTCTCTCTCACACACACACACACACGCACTGTTCTGCCCCTCCCCTATCATTTTTCTCTCTCTTCTGCACCCTCTGTCTCATACAAACATACAGTAGCTGCCGGCCAACCTCAAGCAAAGGGGTTTACGTGTTCCAACGCTAGGAGCCTAGTATCATAAGCACTTAATATCTGGCATGCCTAAAAATGAGTTGAGAGCGTGAAATTGTTTAACAGCAGAATTAAATGTCATGACAACTGACCTAGATTTACACTGAAAGCTTTGATAACCAACATTAGAAGTAGAAACCTCTACACCTTATCAACCTCAATTGTGCATATAATGACCTTAAAGGGATAATACACCCCTTTTTTTTACTCAACCTTATGTCGTTTCGAACCTGTATTACTTTTTTTTCCCTGTGGAACACAAAAGAAGATATTCTGAAACGTTTTAAATGTTTTTGTCCATAAAACAACATTGGACCCCATTGACTTTCATGGTATGACGTTAAATACTGAACTAGAGAAAAAGTTCTCTGTTATGGTCTACATCTTGTTATCTAGATTTGTATTGTGTAAATGAATGCCAGCAGAGTGCATGGTTTTAGTGAGCCAAGTGGGTCATTTGCCCCTTGGAATGTGCTTACGGTGTGATTGATAAGCAGAGTGACAACTGTCAGTCATCTTCATTGGGTAAGACAGACCTATTTTAATGTCGCCTTCACTGGCCTTAATACAGTGAAATGCAGCATAGACAGATGTTAGCAATGTGTTGTGCTGCTTTTACTCATAATGGTATTAGTAAAATCATGAAACGTGCAAATAGCTTTCTTTGTCAGACTGCCGAAAATGCAGAACATCTTTTGTTTTTTCAGACCTAAGGATAAACTATTAACACTTAAGGGGCCGTATGAAACAAATTTGAGTTTGCAGAAACAAATTTAGTTTGCAGTTTAAGACGCCTAATGTTATCGCAAACTGATCTGAAACCAACCAGGATGTCTTGTCCTCAGACACCCTTTGTTATAGTTTTGCTTACATGAGGAGTCATTTTCAGGGCAATGACGTTTACTGGACCACAGTGGCTAAATGAATCACACCCAGACTGTTTACACCCAGACAGACTAACTCTGAAGGTGATTAAACTACAGGGCATCTACCAGTACCACATTAATCACACCATGCGCCTAATTGTAATGATGTTGGGGAAATGTTGCCATCTTGTGGTGTGTGTTTCATGAGTGATGAATGCATACTCGGTTCTGCACCAAACGTCATCCTTGCTAATGTTTGACATCCACATTAGAACATACAAATGAGTATAATTTTTTGTTGCAGGTATCACAAAAATACATGAATCAAGAGCAAATGTACAGATTTAACCCATAAAGCCTATACCGTATCATAATTGCTTCTAAATATCAACATGATCAAATCTTTGCTGAAAAACATTTCACAATCTACTACATGCTTTCTTCCCTCTGATTAATAGTTCATACTTTTTTAGCAAGTAAAAGGCCTTTTAATATAATTGTAAAAATGTCCACCTGCAGGTCGTGATGCATGTCTTTTTACTTTATAAAAATCAAGAATAACTTTTATATTGTTTGTAATATTTTAAGATGACCACTTACTGGACTGAAGCAACTTTACCTGATTATCCATACATCATTTTTTAGAATAATTTTGTATCATGTTAAAATGTATCACATAGGATACATCAAGCTTTTGTGGAACGCATTGCATTGCATTCTCTGTTTAGTCCCCCTCAATAAAAACTACAGAGCTTTCATCATAGTACTAAGCATTTGAAAATATAATCTTAAGACATATTATTGGAAGTTATAGGGCGATGACTGATGGTTATATGCATTTTATTATGTAGTCTGCTATGAAGATCTCATTGATTTACATTACAAGCAATCAGAATGGCATCTTAATTTTTGGCAATATAAATAATTAAGGTGTTTTTGTCCTCACCAAATATGATACAAAACATAACACATATTCAAACTTTTTTAGGATTTAAAAAAAATATTTTGTCTACTAAGATTACATTTTTAAAAAATATAAAAAGATTTCATTTGTCAAGCTTTACAGGGTTAATATATAGTACATATAACTAGGAACAAAATGCACCAATTATATAAAATATATGAGAGAAAAAACATCAACATAGTAGGCTACATTGGATCCTTTAACAAAATAAATTTAGATTGTCATTGTTTACTCACCCTCATGTTGTCCCAATCCTCTATGACTTTATTTCTTCTATGAAACACAAAAGGAGAAGTTAGAATGTTTGGGACTGACACAGCCTGATTCACCATTTGTATAGGCTACTTTCACTGGATCGTTTATCCATACAATAAAAGTGAATGGCTTACGTGTATCCTAAACTGATATACTTTTGCAGCACACAGAAGAAAGGCATAATCATGAGTAAATCAGAATAGTTCATTTTCATTATTTCTTCATTTACTTTTGGATGATCTATCCCTTTAAGAGATATCTCACCAACGTTCCTCAAATGCACTCCTTGTGTTGGCTGATAACAAGCACTTCCGATTGTGCATCCATGGTAACCTATATGTTGACGGAAATTCCACAAGTGCAACAAACTTGTATCAGTTTGGAGCAAGGAGCTAAAAAAATACCGTTAGAGAAGTACGAATGACGTGTCAAAACTACGATAAACGGCAAAATGCGCGATCACTTAAAAACTGATTTGTAATTAATTTAGGTATGAACACATAACTTGGTTTGGAATTTGTTTCCCTCATAGTTCTAGCAATACGAACGAATTTTAAACACATTAATATATGTTTAAACGGGACAAACCTTCTTTCAATGACTGAAATGCCGACCTCATCAGCGGCATTTAGCTCTCGGGCGGAGGATGTTTTGAGGAGGTACAATGCTCTGCCTCCTATCCCAAGCCCACCGGTTCAAGAGGAAGAGTCAGGCCTTCCAGAGAGCAGGCTGGCCGTGAGGAGGAAACTCCTGCGACACAGAAGGAGCAAGGAACAGCGACAACAGCTCCAAAACATGATGTAAGAGCTTTCTTTGTTCAGGTGTATTTTATTGTTTTATTCTTTGTTAATAGGTTGTTCACAATTAACCTGTGCGTTTTCATTTAAAATAAAAATGTTGTTGTCAGTCGTTTTTTTTTTTTAAATAAATAAGTAACGTTAATTTTATTCAGCAAGGATGCATAAGTGACAGTAAAGAGATGTATAACGTTAGAAAAGATTTATGTAATAAAAATATTTTTATTTTCATTTTTTTCTATTCATCAAAGAATCCTAAAGAAAAAAAAAAATCAGCATATTAGAATGATTTCTGAAGGATCATGTGACACTGAAGACTGGAGTAATGATGCTGATAATTCAGCTTTGCCATCACAGGAATAAATAACATTAAAATATATTCATATAAAAACAGTTATTTTAAATGTAATAATTTTCACAATAGTACAGTTTCTAAAACATTTAAAAAATCTTACAGACCCCAAACTTTTGCAATGTAGTCAGTGTATATTGCTTAAAGTGTTTCACTTTTGTAATCACAATTTACCTTTTTGCTGCAGTTCACTTAAACAGATTTGTAAAGTTTTAATGTAGGCCTATACACTCAAATAAGTGATCACTTAATTAATGTAAAGTCATAACAATAGCATGTGTAATAATTATTCAAAAATCAGAAAATTTTACTTAAGCTTTAGATTAAATTGATTAGATTAGATTGGTTATGCTTGTCAACTACGTTGTCAACTACCTGAATATTTGTCATTGGGTGTTTTATAGTATAATAGAGTCATATTGTAATGTGATATCTGTAATTGTGTTAGAGTTGACAGGGCAATGCAAGCTTACATGCAGGCCAAGGAAGCAGGACAGGCATCTCCTTCGTCTCCTGATCCAGAGCTTCCCTCAACTGTATGAACTTTTTACTTGCTCATACATCTCACACACTTTAAGTAGTCTCATATAGATGCATTGTATTCGTTAATAATATAATTAAATTTTGTTTTCTAGATGATCAACGAAGAGAGGAAGCGATATGTATGCCATTATATTTCACCTCATAATTAATCTCTTTTATTAAATGGTGGATCTTTTCTTTTAATTGTGTTTTATACCCATTGTCCTTGTAGATGAACTACTTGTTCCTGAAAGAGTGTGTTGAGCAAAGTCCTGTCGCGCCATTTCAACAACAGTGGCTGGATGCCATGTTGGCCCGTGTGTCCCATCGGCTCTGTCAGGGGCCCGGCAGAGAAAAGTTGCTTGAAGACATATGCAAGGAGGTCGGTGAGACCTATCTCAGAGTCATGATCAAGCACAGAGGTGAGTCAAATATCTTCTCTGGAATATAATCACATTAAAACATCACATTATCATTGACATTGGTGTCTTGATAATGTCATAGTGGTCATTCAAATCGCATTGGTCCTTTTTCATAAAAATGTTAAATGATTATTCTCTTGTGATTTAACAAGGGCATTTTCCAGAAAACTAACTTCACAAATGACTATAGATTTACATAAAATAATATAAATTCTAGATCTGTTTTTTGTGTGTTTTAAAGTTTTAATGTAGAAACTGGGTATACTGGGTTTTTATTAGTTTGTTATTAATGTTTTTTTACTAGTAAGCACTATACTGAAAGATCCACAGTCAACTGACACGATTTCTCAAGAAAGCAACAGATCTGCTGAGTAAGTGTGCACATTTTTACAAAGAAAAATGTACATGTTCTAGCAACATTTAACATAATTATCTTAATATGGCCAGTTTATAAAGTGTCTTACAACTTATGATCTTGGTTTTGCTTCACCAGGATTCTAGATTTCTCTTGTCCATGGCATGACAGCTTTGTGCAGAGTCGAAAAGTGATACAGAAGAATCTACACATATTGCATCCAGCCATGAAGAGTGTCCTTGATATTTGCTACAGCACATTCTCCCACCTGCTCCTTATTGATCTCTCAGACTGCAGGTACTGCTTGATGATGATGTTTGGGATCTGAGATCACTCTTTTTCTGATTACATGCTGTGTATTTGTTGCTTGTGTCAATGGTAAATAACATTTACAAGATTATGTAAAGGAGAATATTTTGCACAAATATGCAATCTTTTATATTCATGTTGGTTTCAAACATTAGTAAAAAGCTTTTACGCCATTTAAAAAAAATGTGATGTTGTGCAACCATCATAAAGGGTTGCACATCATCGCTAACCTTAACCTCTGGACAGTCCCACCACCTATATTAAAACTATATAAGTAGTTATCCATATAAATTGAAATTTGAATGAGTAATGTACTTCTTAAAACCTGTTTTAAAGGTCCACAGGGCTTGTAGACTGTGAGAGTCTGAAGAACAAAGTGGCTGTGGAGTGTGAGAGAGTCGAGGACACACTCATGAAAGCCTGGTACCCCAAAGTCATTCACCTGCTCACCAGCAAAGGCACTCTGCAGAAAGTCAAACCCAAAAAGCTTGACTCCTTTTACAACTGTGCCTCAACCCTTATATCCAATCAGGTGAGCTGCTGAGTATTGTTTTTCATGTAGTTTCATATCTGCTAGCAGTAACTATGAGATTTATTTCCCAACTGTTGGTGTTTTTGTGTGCCTAAGGCTAATTGAATCATTTGTTTTGTTTACCCTTTGTTTTTCTTTTAGCTAAAGGCTCTAGTTGAGAGGAGTGTGGTGACATTTGTCAACTTGTTTGATCCCCTCAACATGAGCAAACTCCCCCTATTCAAGATGGACTTAATATTTGATGACGAGAAGATGGATTTTTATCCTAATTTTCATGATCTAGAGCAGGCTGTGCTTGAAATGGCAAACCTGATCAGCAATACTATGCAGGTTTGGAAATATGTTGTTGTGCAGTTGGTTTACACATAATTATTCTGACTATGTGTAGATAATAAGATCGGTCTATGTGCACATTCAATATTAAGCCCTGCCTGTCCCACAGAAAGTGCCGACAATCCAGTCATGGCTAGCAGAGGGCAACGTTTCTGTAGTGGATGCTAAGCTCTCAGATCATGTTCAGATGTGGGCAGAGACCACTCTTAGGAATGCTGTAAGGATAAACTTGGATGGACCTGCCAAACACTTCCAGAGCTATGGTGAGTAACCAAAACCCAAAAAAACACAACACTAAACCCACTTAGACTTTTACTTAGACCTATAGTTTTTATGACTACTGTTCTGCTGAATTCCTTTTTTTTAATCTTTTATTATCATTTAGTTGACAGCTATGACTGGTTAGTCAATGGGACGGCACAGTCTCAAGTGGAAAAATTAATTGAAGAAGAGCATTCTTTCGATGAGTACACTAAGGTCTGCTCAAATTAATTTCAATACATTATGTGCACTACTGTTCAAAAGTTTAGGGTCGGTAAGATCTTTTTTTTTTTTTTTTAAATATGTCTCCTGTGCTGCATTTATTTGATCATAAATTCAGTAAAAATAGTAAATATCATATCATTATTAAAATAACTGTTTTCTATTTGAATATATAAAAATGTATTCCTGTGATGGAAATGCTGAATTTTCAGCAGCCATTCCTCCAGTCTACAGTGTCACATGATCCTTCAGAAATCATTCTAATATGCTGATTTGCTGCTCAAGAAAACATATTATTATTATTAATGTTGAAAACAATTTTGCTGCTTATTATTTTTGTGGAAACTGGGATGAATTTATTTGAAATATATATATATATATTTTTTTTGCAATGTGATATATACTATGTAGAAGTTAAAATCTTACTGACAACAAACTTTTGAAGGGTAATGTATTTTTAATTATATACTAAGGTGTTTGCTTTTATTGTTTTGTGATTAATCCTTTTTACACTGAATGTTTGTGTATTCTTAAATCTTAAATGGCTGCATGTCAGCAAGTGGAATGGTTTCGGGCACTGTCGCAAGAGATATCTGGTCTTCCCTCTTTGATCCATTTTGACATGGTGCGACTGGACTGTGAGGAGCTCAAACAAGGTCTTGCAAAGAAAGCCAAAACCCTTTCCGAAATCATTGTGGGAAAGCTCGTCAGCTCACACCATCAATGCAGTCTTCAGTAAGATCACCTCAAAATGAACATGTCATTTATTGACCAAAATGAACATCATTTATTCACCTTTATGTCTCCCAAAACCTGTGAAATTTTTAGGTGAAATATGTGGTTTATCTGAAATTTAGTGAAGACTTGTTGTTGTTTTTTTTTCCAGGATTTGTAAAGAGTTTGAGGCCATTCAGGACAGGGCTTTGAAAGTCCCTGAAACAACAGAGGACATGATAGAAATGATTACTTACATCAATCAGGTGAAAACCAAAGAAATAGAGGAGCTGAACAATAAGATAATGGTGGGTACCTCAGAACTATTTCATTTGACATGGTTTTTAGTCTGGATAACACTTAAAATGGTTACTTTTTAAAATATATTTTTTTCCAGGAAACACAGCACAGGATGAATTATTTGATGAATGTACATATTTTTGAACCAGAGCACCTTGAACTGAATGCCACAGTAGTGCTCTGGCCACAAGACATTTACCCCATCTTTGATCAAAGTGATGAGGTGAATAATTATCCAGGGATGGATTTAAATGGATATTAAATATGTCAACTTTAAGATTTCTGTTAGAAGGACTTACACAATTGTTTTTGTAGGTGATGGAAAAAGGGAAGCAAAAGAGTCAGCAGGAACTTATGGCTCGAAGAGAGAAGCTGCTGCTAGAACTAGAGAAAGTAGGCCGCAGGATGGAGGAATTTGCAGAGTGCTCTGAACTCGATATGATTCAACAGGTATATTGCAAACTGAAATGTTCAGTTTATTTGTCCAGTTAAAGAAATAGTTCACCCCAAACTAACATTTTGTCAGTCACATCATTTCGATCCCATATTCCATGAAACACAAATGGATATCTGTCAGGCAGAACCTCCATGCTTCTGCTTTCCATACTTTACGATACTTTGTACTTTTCTTATGGAGCTTGTCATGGTAATCAACATCACCATCAATTTTATTGTATGGAAAACAGAAGCTTGGATAAGGTGTTTAAGATCTCTTGTTGTGTTTCATGAAAGTAAAGTAAATACATAGTTGGTATGACATGAAGGTGAGAAAATGACTACAAAACTTTTTTGGCTAAACCCTTTCTTTCATCTAACCTCTCATGATTATTGGACTTCTGAAAGATAGCATTGCGATACTTCCTCTCCTTTCCAGTATGCTTCTGATGTGAGAACAGTGCAGAAAAGGATCCAGGACATTGAGGAATCAATTGTCTTTATCAACAAAGAAGAAGCCCTTTACAAGTGGGACCAAACCTTATACCCAGAGGTGGAGGTGATCAAGGAAACTATTGAGCCCTATCAGAAGCTCTTCAACTTGGTTCTGAAATGGCAACGCACAAGAAAGAAGTTTGTGGATTCATGATCCTCTGATCCATAACTATAAATTGCATCACTTTATTGCCACTATTTTCAGACAGTTTCTTTTCCTCTCCAAGAACTTGATTTATGTTATAACGGATGCTATCTTGTCTTGTCATCTGAGTGTAGATGGATGGACGGGTCTTTCTTGGATTTAAATGGTGAGAGTATCGAGCTGGAGGTTGAGGAGTACATCAGAGAAATATACAAGATGCTGAAGTTCTTCCTGCAGAAACAAAAGAAGGCTGAGCAAGAAAAGGAGAAAAAAGCAGGACAAAAGAAGAAGCCCAAAGAGGAAGAAGACCAACAGGAGAGTGCCACTATTCACATCTGCTCAAGTGTTGTAGAGCAAGTCAAAGAGTTCAAGGTAATGTTTCCACCCTACAGATTAAAGGATTGGTTCATCCAAAAATGAACAATAATTTACTCACCCTCATGGAATTGCATGTAGGAAGATAAATTGCAGAATTTTTATGTTTTATATTCTTAGGAGTACATTCCCATGGTGTCCATCTTGTGTAACCCCGGCATCAGACCTCGGCACTGGGAGCAAATGTCAGAAATTGCGGGCC
This sequence comes from Rhinichthys klamathensis goyatoka, assembly GCF_029890125.1. NCBI lineage: Eukaryota > Metazoa > Chordata > Actinopteri > Cypriniformes > Leuciscidae > Rhinichthys > Rhinichthys klamathensis. Next base: position 53,620 of record NW_026606585.1, read on the forward strand.
ATGACTTGACCCCTGATTCTGGCAGCAGTCTGCGCAAAATCCTCAAACAGAACCTCACCCCGTACCTGGAACTTTTTGAAAGCATCAGTGCAGGAGCCAGCAAAGTAATAACACTGTGAATCCACCCCAGATGATTTGGTGCAGTTATATGCCGTATAGACAAAACACCTCACATATTTTTTGAAACTGTTCACTTTCAGGAATTCGCTCTGGAGAGGGCCATGCATAATATGGTGGAGGTTTGGGAGACGGTGTCATTTCAATATCATCCATACAGGGACAGTGGCGTGTCCATTCTCTCCTCTGTGGATGAGATTCAAACCATGCTAGATGACCAGATAGTGAAAACCCAAACCATGAGAGGGTCTCCTTTCATCAAGCCTTTCGAGACAGAAATCAAGGTGAAATAGTTGAAGGATGGGTATTTCATCTTGTAGTCACATAAAAATGAGTAATTTTGTATTTTGTTTTATTCACAATCACAAATGTGAATACTAATAACAGTTTCTAAACAAGCTTGCTTCAAAAACCTATGCATTTCTTTTAGAAATAAATATGTATTAATAAAAATAAAATAAATAAAGGTATTCATCTGATAAAAACTTTTCCACTCACCTGGAGCTTAATGCACATATAAACTTTTGTGTCTATATAAAGACTACTGGATTTTTATTGATTCACATGTTCTTAGCAATTGGTTTAGTTTGTGCATAAGAAATATTCAGACAGATATTCAAGTAAAGAACATATTATGAGCTCATTTCTGGTCTGTCGGTTTTCTTTATCGTGGTTAAGGGATACTGAGTTAATTTAGAAAGACTAATTTAGATTTTTGCTGATTTAAACCAGGTCTGGGAGGAGCGTTTGATCCGTATCCAAGACACTATAGATGAGTGGCTGAAGGTACAACATCAGTGGTTATACCTGGAGCCCATCTTCAGCTCAGAGGATATAATGAAGCAGATGCCTGAGGAGGGACGTCTCTTCCAGATTGTAAACAAACACTGGAAGGAGGTCATGACACACTGTGTGAAGGACCCAAAGGTGATGAAACAGACAAAATATAAATAATAAAAACATTGGAGGTTTGGAAATCATTTTGCTCACATTCAAGCAGCATAAAACTCATTCATCGATTTTATTTTATGTTTGAAAGAAACTAATACCAATAATCCCCCCATTTGCACAGATTTTACCTGCAACCTCTCTTCCTGGCTTGTTTGAAAACCTGCAAGAGTCCTACAACCTCCTTGAGAACATTATGAAGGGCCTGAATGCATACCTTGAAAAGAAAAGATTGTTTTTTCCACGGTAATATATCAAATAAATTCAGGTTTCATACTCACCACTTACAGAAAAATGTAAGTGCTATTTGTTTGATCATTCTGACAAGTCCCAGGACAGCAACACTAGCTTAACCAATTATGTGAGTTTGGGGTGGGGCTATTGTTTTTTGGACCAATGGTAGACAGGAGTTTCGTTCAGGAAACATGTTTGGAAATAGTCATTATATTTGTAGTTCCATTTAGTGATACTACACAATTGCAGTGTTTTTTAGCATATTCTCATATTTACAATTAGCTTTTAGTTTTCATTTCAATTTTAGTTTTTTTATTGCTTTTATCATTTTTATTAGTTTTTGGTTTTGTAAATATTTGTATTTAGCTTTAAAACAATTTACTTTATTTCTAATTTATTTATTTCTATTTTTTTAATATATTATTTTAGTTTTAGTCATTTATTATTGAAATTTCTCTTATTTATTTAATTTATTTGCAAAGGTAACATTTCTAATTTTCAGTTATGTTTTTCAGCTAATATTTATATTTTATTTGAGCTTTATTTTAGTTAAGGAAAACCATTAAAATAGTTTTAGTTTTAGGTAACAATATCAAAACTGTACACTTCACCTTTAAGTTAGTGCACCTCATCATACTATTAAACTGCCATGGCATTTAACCTCTGTATGTATTAATAATCCTTTTCACACTCTGTAGATTCTTTTTCCTGTCAAATGATGAGATGCTGGAGATTCTCTCAGAAACCAAAGATCCCATGCGAGTGCAGCCTCACTTAAAGAAATGCTTTGAGGGCATCGCCAAACTGGACTTCTTGCCCAATCTGGACATCCAGGCCATATACAGCAGTGAGGGGGAGCGTGTGGAGCTCATCGAGAGGATCTCTACCTCTGAAGCACGAGGAGCTGTGGAAAAGTGGCTGCTGCAGGTGGAAGACATCATGCTGAGAAGCATCAGGGATGTGATCAATCACTCCAGGCTGGTAAAACTCATGTTTTTCTATTTGCAATTTTCGTTTAAAATTCTTTAATCCTATTACATTTTATGCACCATGTTACTGTGATGAATGTGTTCAGGCTTATCCAGACACTAAAAGGAGTCAGTGGGTACGTGAGTGGCCTGGACAGGTGGTCCTCTGTACTTCTCAGATGTATTGGACACTGGAAGTACATGAGGCCATCAGGAGTGGAGCTAATGTAAGGAAACCACTCTGAATATCAGTGGACCATTGAATTCTCTGTTTATTTTGCTATTTGTCTGATAAGATAAGATGTTGATGATTTCATAGGGTCTGAAGAACTACTATGAGCAGCTGCAGAATCAGCTGAATGATATTGTGGAGCTGGTGAGGGGGAAGCTGCCCAAGCAGACACGCACCACTCTTGGAGCACTAGTGACCATAGATGTGCACGCAAGGGATGTTGTCTTGGAGATGATAGAGAAAGGTTCTCTTGTTTAGATTTATCTGCATGGTAGCTGATATTATGTAGTTTATAAAGCAATAATTCTGTAATCTCTAAAAACATTTTAAAGTTATCTTTAATATATGACATAATTATTTGAATTTGTGGTTAATATATTGTACTGTGGGTTTCTTTTAATATCCATTTCAGGAGTTTCAAGTGAGACAGATTTTCAGTGGCTTGCCCAGCTACGGTACTATTGGGCTAACGAGAATGTTCGTGTTCGCATTATAAACTGTGATGTCAAGTATGCTTATGAATACCTTGGAAACTCTCCTCGCCTGGTCATCACACCATTAACAGACAGATGCTACCGAACTTTGGTATATTTATTGGCTAATTTATTATGCTATGAGAATACAGAAAATACTCAGCTCTGACAATTTATTAACTCCTAAAGAATAATCAAATTAACACCTATCATGCTAGCTACATTTTTTTTTTTATTATTATTATTTTGAGGCATAATTATTGTCTTTTCTGATATCTGGCTTATTGTTCTCTTTCAAAGATTGGAGCATTTTTCTTGAATTTGGGTGGAGCTCCTGAGGGACCTGCAGGCACAGGCAAAACTGAAACCACCAAAGATCTGGCCAAAGCCCTTGCTGTTCAATGTGTGGTGTTTAACTGCTCAGATGGCCTTGATTACCTAGCCATGGGGAAGGTGACAGTTTTTACATTTCAAACATAAAGCTGGTGTTCTGTAATACATCAAAGACTCGTCCATGACCAACTTATCTGGTTATTCCTCAGAAACGTACACTCAGAAATCTCTTACACTCTAATTTTATTAGGCTATGTTCACCAGTTTATCTATAATTTACTCAATGGGCTCTGTGAATAACATGAAAACTTATTCTTTCCTAGTTCTTCAAGGGATTGGCGTCTACTGGTGCCTGGGCTTGCTTTGACGAGTTTAACCGGATTGAGTTGGAGGTGCTGTCGGTGGTGGCTCAGCAGATCCTGTGTATTCAGAGGGCCATCGAAATGAAACTTGAACATTTTGACTTCGAGGGCACAGTGTTACGCCTCAACCCCAACTGTTTTGTCGCCATCACTATGAACCCTGGATACGCTGGCCGATCTGAACTTCCTGATAATCTCAAGGTGTTTTTTTTTTTATTATGTGTAACTTGTTTCATTAACATCAGGCAGTGCAATGTGGCTTTAACTATACTATTCTGTTGTCATGTTACTCAGGTCTTGTTTAGAACAGTGGCAATGATGGTGCCCAACTATGCACTGATCGCTGAGATCTCCTTATACTCGTATGGCTTCCTCAATGCTAAGCCTCTCTCAGTGAAGATTGTGATGACCTACAGGCTGTGCTCTGAGCAGCTATCTTCTCAGTTTCACTATGACTATGGCATGAGAGCTGTTAAAGCAGTGCTGGTGGCTGCTGGCAACCTCAAACTCAAATTTCCAGATGAAAACGAGGATATGCTTGTAAGTAAATTAAATGAAAGAAAAGTTAGCATAATATCTTATACCCTAAGTTGGCTGAAATCTGATATGTTATCCTCATTCTGTTGATAGCTTCTCCGGTCCATCAAGGATGTCAATGAGCCTAAGTTTCTTTCCCATGATATCCCTCTTTTCAATGGAATCACCAGTGACCTGTTCCCAGGAATTTCTCTGCCTGTGGCAGATTATAAGGTATGTTTTTGCTTGTTTGTTTAGTTTGTTTAGCTTCTCATTTAGATTGCTTGTGAGAAATAAGAGATTTCAATTACATCTTTGTTCATGTGCACTAGTTGTTCCTGGAATGTGCTCAAAAGTGCTGCAAAAAGCACAATGTGCAACCTGTCGAGGCTTTCCTGGACAAAATGATTCAAACGTATGAGATGATGATAGTTCGTCATGGGTAAGTGGATAAGTGGATTTCTATCCGATGGTAAGGTTGGACCAAATAAAATATTCTCTTGACTTAAACTATTCCATAGGTTCATGCTTGTCGGAGAACCATTTGCTGGAAAAACCAAAGTACTTCATGTTCTTGCTGATACTTTGACCCTGATGAATGAGTTGGGCTATAATGATGAAGAAAAAGTATTGTACCAAACTGTCAATCCTAAATCTATTACGATGGGTCAACTGTTTGGTCAGTTTGATCCTGTGTCCCATGAGGTGAGAGTTTGAATTCTACATCAGACAGATTATAAAAATAACAGTTTGTTTATTTGTTCATTTTTTCACCTGTTCGTTTCGGTTTTATCAGTGGACTGATGGGATTGTGGCAAACACCTTTCGAGAATTTGCCTCCAGTGAGACCCCAGACAGGAAATGGGTGGTGTTTGATGGCCCCATAGACACGCTGTGGATTGAAAGCATGAACACTGTGCTGGATGACAACAAAAAGGCAATTATATTATATCTATACAGAAAAATATAGATATGCCTTTATATCAATGTTGTTGGAGTATTTGCTTTTAGACAGGAGGCTGGTGGCTGTTGTCATTGAAATTTTGTTTCGTTTTAGCTATGCCTCATGAGTGGGGAGATTATTCAGATGTCCAATCAAATGAGTCTGATATTTGAGGCCATGGATTTGTCGCAAGCCTCTGTAAGTCAGCCTCTCTCAATATTCACTATGAAACCTCAGCACTGTCCAGATATACAGGATATTCAAAGCCACTTTAGCATCATGATCCATGATCTATAGCATGCTAACAAATTCTGATTTCTGAAATAGCCAGCCACAGTGAGTCGCTGTGGAATGATCTACATGGAGCCGTCTCAGCTAGGATGGTCTCCTCTGGTGCTATCATGGATGAGAAAACTTCCTGAACCACTTCAGGCACAAGACAATTCCACACTACTGCAGCAGCTCTTTGAGTGGTTACTTCCTCCTTCACTTGTTTTGTTACGCAAACAATGCCGGGTAATGCTTCACGTTATGAATTGCATTTAGCATAACCATGTTATATTATTTTGATCTTAGATGTTGTCAACAAATCAGTAGGAGCTCCTTGAGTTACATTAAGTTTCATATTCCAGGAGGTCATTCCCACTAGCAACAGTAATACTGTTGTGTCTCTAACACGACTGTTTGAGATGTTGCTGACTGGACCTTTAAATGAAGACCCAGGGAACAAAAACATACGCACATGGATCATGGTAATTATTCATTTAAAAGGCACAATATAAAACTTTTCAGAACACAGTTGAATGTAAACATGAATTTTGGCCTATGCAGGCTGCTTTTGCCTTTGCCCTGGTGTGGTCTGTCGGTGGTTGCTGTGATACAGACAGTCGCAGTCGATTTGATCAGTTTCTGAGGGAAATTATCTCAGGAAATGCAAAAGACTACCCCATACCTGCTACTGTGTCAAGATGGGAATGTCCCTTTGACGAGAAAGGTCTTGTCTATGACTACAGTTATGAGGTTGGTAAATAAGAGTTTAGTAGTATGAGAATTTGGGACATATTACTCCAGATAATTACTCTCTTCCCCTTCAAATTAAGTTCAAAGGAAAAGGACGTTGGGTACACTGGAATGAGTCGATCAGAAATGTACCATTAGGGGACAAGAATACCAAAGTACAGGATATTATTGTCCCCACAATTGACACTGTACGATACACTTATCTGATGGATCTCTGCATTCAATTTGGGATGTAAGTATTCTTTTTTATTGTCTTGACAAACATTAGACCAGTGCTCCTCAACCACTTTGACTTTTAAAGACCACCCCTTGTCCAACACAATACCCCCCCATATAGGCTAAGATATTTCTGCTATAATTATAACAAAGCTGCTTGTTTATGGTTTCTGCTTGTATTAACAGAAACATTTTAATTTAGATTAGAGTTACACTAAATTAATAAATTATAAGTAATATATTAAAATAAAGTATTTAAAGTCGTTCTGTGGCTCCCTTGGAAGTTTCCAGAGGCAAACCTGGCCCCCTGTTTTAGAACCTCTGCATTAGACCAAATCTTTTTTTTTTTTTAGCTTTGATAGTTAAGCTATAGATTTTGTTTTATTCCCTTTATCCAAACTCATCTCATTTTTCTATTGAACTTAGGCCTCTTTTGCTCGTCGGCTCCACTGGCACTGGAAAATCTGTTTATGTGAAAGAAAAATTAATGAACAATCTCGACAAAGACCTTTTCCTTCCCTTCTTCATCAACTTCTCAGCTCGCACCAGTGCCAGTCAGACCCAGGTAACCACTTTACAATTACCATGATGTCAATATATTAGAATCAACCCACTGAATCTATCAGTGGTATTTTTCCATGACACAAACTCTCTTTCTATCCTCTAGAACATTATTATGTCCAGACTAGACAAAAGGCGAAAGGGAGTGTATGGACCTCCCATGGGAAAGAAATGCATAATTTTTGTGGATGACATGAATATGCCAGCAAAAGAGGTGTTTGGTGCACAACCTCCAATTGAGCTGCTTCGTCAATATTTTGACCATGGGAACTGGTAAACTAAACTACACTACACTTCTGCACTATAAATATACAGTACACTATAAATCGGTATTGTCTGTCCTAGTCTTTTGATTCTTTGGTTTTCTTTGCTGTTATAATCAAGTCCTTATGCTGTAGGTATGATCTCAAGGACACCTCAAAAATCACACTTATGGACATACAACTGATCTCTGCGATGGGCCCTCCTGGTGGTGGGAGGAATGCAGTGACTCCTCGTTTCCTTCGCCATTTTAACATCTGCAGCATCAATTCATTCAGCGATGAGACCATGGTGCGCATTTTCTCTAATGTTGTGACCTTTTACCTCCGGACCAATGACTTCCCACCTGACTGCTTCACGATTGGCAATCAGATAGTCACTGCAACACTTGAGGTGAGTCATGGGGTAAAAAGGCAATAAAAGGGTTAGTTCACCCAAATATTAAAATTCTGTCATTAATTGTTCACCTTCATGTTCCAAATCCGTAAGATTTTTGTTCATCTTCGGAACACAATTTAAGATATTTTTGATGAATTCGGAGAGCTCTCTGACCCCTCTAGACAGCAATTTAATTACCGATTTACCACTACCAGTTCTACGTCAGAACGGCTCACCATTCTGACGTAGAACTCGGAAGCGCTGCACTGTATTTACAACATAAACTGTGCAGGAGACTGACACAGACGAGAAGAAATTGTTGAATAAAGTTGTTATTTTTGTTTTGTTTTTTTTCGCGCAAAAAAGCATTCTTGTCGCTTCATAAAATTAAGGTTGAACCACTGTAGTCACATGGACTATTTTAACAATGTCTTTACTACCTTTCTGGGGCTTGAAGGTGTAATTAAATTGCTATCTATGGAAGGCTCAGAGAGCTCTCAGATTTCATCAAAAATTTCTTAATTTGTGGTCTCAAAAAAAGTTTTTAAAAAGGTCTCACGTGTTTGTATGTGTATAGTGTATACTACTGTTCAAAAGATTGGGGTTGGTAAGATATTTTAATGTTTTTAGTGTCTTATGCTGACAGAGGCTACATTTATTTAATCAAATATTCAGTAAAACACTAATACTGTGAAATATTCTTTTTATTTAAAATATTGTTTCTATTTTAATATTGTCACGTTCAGTTTAGTTTCAGTTTTCATGGACCTTCTGTTTGGATTCGTTAGTCACACATGTTCAGATTCCCGCCACTAATCTGTCTCCTTGGTTACCGTCATTATAAATTCATGTATATCAGCTGGGTATTGTCATTACCCCGTTTGCATTCAATACTTAAGTTTCCCCTTCACCATCATTCAGTGTCCGGTCACCGTTACGTTTAGTTGTGTTGTGCTATGCCTGTCTGCCTACCTACTCTTGGCTTTCTTGTTATTAAACTACGTTTGGAACTATATTTATCTGTCTTCGTCTTCCTGCCTACACACGCCTGTGACAAATATGTTATCAAATGTAATTTATTCCAAATGGCAAAGTTGAATTTTCAACAGCCATTACTCCAGTCTTCAGTGTCACATAATCTTTCAGAAATCCTTGTAATATGCTGATTTGGTGTTCAAGAAACATTACTTATTATCATCAATGTTGAAAACAGCTCTGCTGCTTAATATTTTTGTGGAAACCATGGTGCATTTTTTTCTGGATTTTTTTTATGAATAGGAAGTTCAACATTTCTTTGAGATAGTTAAGATGTTTACATTGTTGCAAATCATTTCTGTCAATTTTGATCAATTAAATGGATCCTTGCTTAATAAAATAATGCATTTCTTAAGAAAGTAAAAGCTTACTGATCCTAAACTTTTGAACGGTATATATTTCCATTATTTGTTTCTTTTATTTTATATTGTCTAATTCTGTGTTCTGTGTAATATAGGTTTATAAAAAGGCCATTGAAAATCTCCTTCCCACTCCAGCTAAGTCTCATTACACTTTCAACCTAAGAGATTTCTCAAGAGTGGTGCAGGGCTGCCTGCTACTGAAGAAGGATTCACTTGCAGACAAGCGAACAATGATCCGGCTTTTTGTACACGAAGTGTACCGCGTCTTCTATGACCGCCTTGTGGACGACCAGGACCGAGCCTGGCTCTTCACACTCATAAGCAATATTGTGAAGCAGCATTTCAAGGAGAACTTTGAAACAGTCTTTGAACATCTTAAGGATGGTAACAAACTTGTACGTAAAAATAAAAAAACATCCAAGGCTTCCTCATTCAGTAAATGATTCACTTGAATATTATGTAATCATAACTATAATTTTGTATATATTATCTTAATATCTTTTGTAATTGATGCATGTGATGAATATGCAGGAACTTCTGACCCTGTGAAACCAAAGATGATTCGTTTTTTGTATGTTTTTTCCCTCAGCTTTGTGATGAGAATATGCGGAACATGCTATTTGGCGATTATATGACCCCTGACGTGGATGAAAGTGAGAGGCTGTATGCAGAGGTTCCCTCCATTGAGCGTTTTGGTGAGGTGGTAGAAGCCTGTCTGGAGGAGTACAACCAAACCCACAAGAACCGCATGAACTTGGTCATATTCCGGTAACTTTGCAAAAGCGCATGATGTAACGTACTGTGATTCTCCAATAAGAGGAATCGATCAAAAGTCTGACAGTGTTGATTGATTGTCTTCCTTGTTCTGTGTAGTTACGTTCTGGAGCACCTGTCCAGGATCAGCCGTGTGTTAAAACAGCCTGGTGGAAATGCTCTGTTGGTTGGTGTTGGAGGCAGCGGCCGTCAGTCCATCACCAGGCTTGCCACTTTTATGGCTGATATGACTTTGTTCCAGCCTGAGATCTCCAAAAGCTATGGCATGAATGAATGGAGAGATGATCTGAAGGTATTTTGTTCATTATTTACTCACCATCATGTCATTCCAAACCTCTATGCTGTTATTGTTTTCATGGAACACACACGTTTTTTAATTAATCTTAATGCAGCTATTTCCATACCACAACAACCATAAAAGTAATAAATACTACTCGTGTGCAATATCCAAGTGTATATTACAATGTTTCTGTAGCTTGACAGCACTCGTTCACTTTGAACTGTGAAAAGATCTATTTGAAGATTATATTAGAAGGGAAATGTGCCCCCTAATGGATTTTGTATTATCTAGCGCCTGATGAAGAATGCTGGAGTAAAGGGCCAGAAAATGGTGTTCCTGCTCACTGATGCTCAGATAAAGGATGAAGCCTTTTTAGAAGATGTGGACAGCATTTTAAACACAGGAGAAGTACCAAATATTTTTGCTGTGGATGAGAAGCAAGAAATCATGGAGGTAAGATACCGACGACAAAATAAATGCAAGAACTATAAAACTCTTTATTCATGTGTGTGTTGTATTGTATTGTAAGAAAATTATATATATGTATTGTTTTTCTGTGGGTTCTTCTCTGTGTCCCCTACAGGGTGTACGGCCCATTGCTCAGGCTGGGAATAAAAATTTGGATTTTAGCCCTCTGGCTCTGTTTGCTTATTTTGTGACTCGCTGCAGAGAGAACCTACATATAGTAGTGGCCTTCAGCCCAATAGGAGATGCCTTCCGAAACCGCCTCAGACAGTTCCCTTCCCTCATTAACTGCTGCACCATAGATTGGTTTCAGGTAAGGTTGGCAAGGCCAGGGAAGAGATGGTTAACCATTTTAGTAATTATGGTCATTTTGAATATAAACCTTCTCTGAAAGTGAATTTAAAGTTCAGTTTCTGATCTCCCCAGCCATGGCCTGAAGAGGCTTTGGAGCGAGTGGCTAATAAGTTTTTGGAGACATTGGAGCTGAGTGATCTTGAGCGTCATGAAGTCGTGCCCATCTGCAAGACCTTCCATACTTCTGCTATTGATCTGTCTCACAGGTAGGATGCTTTAGCTAATATAGAGGTAGTTCCTCCAAAAATCACTGAAGATGGGTGAACAATTTCTTTAACTTGTGACTTGTAGAACACAAGCACTTTCCAATGTCGAACAGTAAAGTTATGACAAATATTCTTTCAGGCAAGAGTAAAATTGTGTAATATATTTGCAGGTTTTTGTCAGAGCTGGGTCGCCATAACTATGTGACTCCTACTTCCTACTTGGAGCTCATAGCTGCCTTCAGAATTCTTCTCACTCAAAAACGAGACACTGTTATGAGTGCTAAAAACAGATATACAAATGGACTGGACAAATTAGCTTTTGCAGAGTCTCAGGTAATGTGTTGGAAATAATGTACAGAAGAAAGTAGTAGATAATCGTATCTTTTCAATCCATACAATGGTGTATATAATACTGAAATGGAAAAACTCATAGCCTTTTTAATTATGGTTAATAAGGCAGATAAGTGATTTTAATGTATCTATGGTGGTTTAGGTGGGTGAAATGAAGAAGGAGCTGGTGGACTTGCAGCCTAAACTTGAGCAGGCTAAGATTGACAACACCAAAATAATGAAAGTAAGAAACAGTAACGTCTATCATATAGTACCTGTGTTTAAAGCAAATGATCATTTGTTCATTTTGTACTGCCTTATTGTGGTTCTTCAGGTATTTTGACTTTATTTTGATAAAAGTTTGCCTAAATATGTTAGGTTACTGTACATGTTTCTCTTTTGCAGGTGATAGAGGTTGAGTCAGTGGAGGTTGAGGCGAAGAGCAAACTTGTCCGTGTGGATGAAGAAACGGCTACTATAAAAGCGAATGAAGCCCAGGCTTTGAAGAATGAGTGTGAGAGTGACTTGGCTGAGGCCATCCCTGCACTGGAGGCTGCTCTGTCTGCCCTGGACACACTCAAGGTCAACTATGTATTTGACATACTGCTTTTCACATACTATATAGTAGAGAAGTAGGCATATTCAGACACCTGTAGAATAACTGGCAGTTATAAAGGTTTAAATACTTGCAAGGAAGACAATACCTGTCACAATTTAAGTATGCAAATGAATGTAATAATGAAGACCAATCACAATTTAGTATGCACTGATGTCAGTTACATTTTGAATGAAGAACGTTGTGTCAGTGGGTGATTTTCAAATTGTAATCCTATTCTGTTGTATTTAATTTTTTTAATTTTTATTTACGCTAGTCTGTATGTGTAAGCTGTCCATGCTGAATGCAGAAATTCAGAAATGTCATACTTTGGGATCAGGGGGTTAGATAAAACGATTCTCAGAATGTTTAAAACACATCAATAAAGACCTGTAATAATTCATGTATGATTAAAAGTTGGAAATTGTGGTTTATAAAATAATAGATTATTATGTAAGTTGAGGGCTTATTTGTGATTTCAGCCAGCTGATGTGAGCATTGTAAAAGCAATGAAGAACCCTCCATCAGGAGTGAAGCTGGTGATGTCAGCGGTGTGTGTAATGAAGGACATCAAACCAGAGAAAATCAGTGATCCTGCAGGAACCGGACAGAAGGTCAAAAGCAAGTCTAGTCAGGTCACATGTCAAGAGCTGTCTTTGTTTTTATGTTTACCAACAGCATGTTATCTGTTCTAATAGATTCTTGACTATTGGGGTCCAAGCAAGAAGTTGCTTGGGGACATGAATTTCCTCAAAGACCTGAAGGAATATGACAAAGACAACATCCCTGTAAGTTTTTTTGTAGTGTAGGGTTGTGTATGTTGTTTTTTGTCAACTGTATTTTATTGATGTTGTTTTGTGATAGGCTCAAGTGATGCATAAAATCCGTAGTGAGTATATGACCAACCCTGACTTTGACCCCGCCAAAGTTGCCAAGGCCTCATCTGCTGCTGAGGGGCTTTGCAGATGGATCACTGCGATGGAGGTTTATGACAGAATGGCAAAGGTAGGCAGACCCTATTTGTATCTCACACAGAGTAGTTTCAGATTGAATTCAAGCTTTTATTCACATATAAACATTGATCAGAGAACATAAACACAAGCTCAACCGAACCTGCTCGACACGCGAGAACAAACCTCTTGCTGGAGCTCAAACGTGCTGTGTAACATTAGAATGAACCTCATTGGTTCTCGCATGTCAAGCAGACATGCTTGAGCTACTGCTTACCACAACTGATGTGTGAGTTGATGAATGTTTATGTGTGAATAAAAGCCTAAAAGCCTTGTGTAGCTGTCTATGAAGGGACAGAAAACTCTCAGATTTCATCAAAAACATTTGTGATCCAAAGATGAAAGAAAGTCTTAGGGGTTTGGAACGACAAAGTAGGCTAATTAAAAAAAGTACATTTTTGGGTGAACTATATTATTATATTTTGTAAAACATTGTATATTCAATTGGTTTATTTATATGCATATATGCAAACTTTTTTTCTTTATTATTTTATACCACTTGTCGAAATCATAATTATTTTCCCTTTCAGGTGGTGGCACCTAAGAAAGCTAACCTAATTGTAGCTCAGGAATCCCTGGCCACCACCATGGCCCTGCTGAACCAGAAGAGGGCGGAGCTAAAGGAAGTGGAGGATCGTCTGGCCTCACTGCAGAAGACTTTGGAGGAAAAGACTGAAGAGAAAGCTCAGCTGGAGTTCCAGGTTGACCTCTGCGCTCGCAAACTGGAGAGAGCCGAGAAGCTTATTGGAGGTTTAGGAGGAGAAAAGTCAAGGTTTCAATCAACTGTGACCAATCTTAGAGATCCATACAGCCAGTTAATTCCTATATTCAGGCCAACTGAGTATGTGTTCCTGTATTTCTACACAGGTGGTTGAAAGCAGCCAATGATCTTCAGTGCACATATGATAACTTGACAGGTGATGTGCTGATATCTGCTGGTGTTATTGCTTACCTGGGAGCTTTCACTGCCAGCTTCCGCAATGACTCAACTAAAATGTGGGCCAAGCTCTGCAAGGTACTACATTGCTCCTCTATGTAAACACTAGTCTTGTCTGCAAATTAATATTCAGTGTCATTTATTCAATGTCCCTATTCCTGTTCTACTCAGTCAAAGAAGATCCCATCCTCTGATGACTTCTCTCTAAGTAAGACGCTTGGAGATCCAATCAAGATCAGGGCCTGGAATATCGCTGGCCTGCCCACTGACAGCTTCTCCATTGACAATGGTGTTATAGTGAGCAACTCCAGAAGATGGTATGACTCAACAAAGCTAAAACCTTTCAAAATTTGGATTTGCAAATGATGACAAACCTTTTCATCAGTTATCAGAACCAAAATGTCATGTTTTACAACCATGTTTTCTCACTGCCAGGCCGTTAATGATAGATCCGCAGGGCCAGGCCAACAAATGGGTGAAAAACTCAGAAAGGGAGCATAACCTGAATGTGATTAAGCTAACCGATGCCGACTACATGAGAACACTTGAGAACTGCATCCAGTTTGGTACTCCACTGCTGCTGGAGAATGTAGGAGAGGAGCTTGACCCCTCCTTAGAGCCACTGCTTCTCAAACAAGTTTTCAAACAAGGTATTTTACTTAAACTTAAAACAAAAATTTATTTGAGAGAGTTGTGTTTTTGATTATTAGATTAGTTTGACTCTCAAACAGGGGTTGGAAATCAAAGTGAGTTCCTGCTTTGTTTTTGTAGGGGGTGTGGACTGTATCAGATTGGGCGAGAGTGTGATTGAGTACTCAACTGACTTCCGCTTTTACATCACTACAAAGCTGAGGAACCCTCATTACCTGCCTGAACTAGCAACCAAAGTGTGCCTGCTGAACTTCATGATTACACCAGAGGGCCTTGAAGACCAGCTGCTTGGCATTGTGGTAGCAAAAGAGAGGTGATTAATTTAAAAAAAAAAAACTTCCATACACACAAATCAGTTCTTCCAGAAGAGTTTTTTTGTGATTGTTGCGGGTAAAAATCCTTGATTATGTGGCACGTTTTCTTAAAAAATGCGATGGAATATGCAGGATATTTATGCAATTTTATGCAATGAAATTGCGGGAACTTGCAAAAACTGCAGTTTGATGAAAAAGAGAAAAAAAAGTGATTTCCCCCTAACAACTTAATGTAAAGAGTAATTTCTTATTACTTCCTATGATAAGCAAGCATACTACATCACAGAAAGTGCTGGGAATATTTAAGTTCTCATCTTGTTTTATTTTAGACTTTAATAAACACATCAAACTTACAAAACATTGATGAGTCAAACAAGTTCTGTAGCTTTACAAAAGGAATATGCTACAACTTCTGTAAAAAAGAATAAATAAAATATAAAAAAATATAAAATGTGTGCTTCCTATTTTACAGCTTTTCGATGATGTTCACGTCGCGTAATTACATCACTTCATAATGTTCCCATGGCAACAGGGGAAAATGGCTGGTCTTGTGTGAAGCAAACGCAAGATTTTTCAACTTTCTGCTAAGATATATGTGACATTTTTGCAACGAAAATGCGGGGATTATGAAATCATGCAAGCCCCGCATATTTTGCACGGAAATCGGCAATTTATGCGGTGAAAGTGTGGCGTATTTGAAAAAATACGGCCCCCGCATAAATATGCGGACTTTGGCTGATTATGCATTGAATCATGCGATCGCATAATCGTGTTTTTCTGGAGGGACTGTCCAAATATGCAACTGTTAATAAGGAACAAAAACCAGCCAGTATTTAATGAATCATAAAGCCAGATTGTAATGAATCATTATACTAAAAATAAGATTACATTTCTTAATGCAGAGTGTAGTTTCTGATTTTATTCTTTTGATTTCCTGAGAAATATGATTCAGAATTAATTTCCCTTTATGATATTTCACTTCTGTTCTCCCTCAGACCTGAATTAGAGGAGGAAAGAAATGCCCTGATCCTTCAGTCTGCAGCCAATAAGAAGCAGCTTAAGGAGATTGAGGACCAAATCCTGGAAACTCTGCAGTCCTCAGAGGGGAACATCCTGGAAGACGAGAGTGCCATCCAGGTCTTGGATGCTGCCAAGATCATGTCTAATGAGATTACTAAGAAACAGCAGGTGTAGTGCATCAAAGAGCTGGTTTAGAAGAAATCCCTTTACTAATGCCATGATAGTTTCTAGTTTAACTTCTGTGCTTTGCTATGAACTTTCAGATCGCAGAGAAAACTGAGATTGAAATAGCTGAATCGAGGGAGGGCTACAGAGCCATCGCTAAGCACTCCTCCATCCTCTTCTTCAGTATCGCAGACCTGGCCAACATCGATCCCATGTATCAGTACTCTCTCAACTGGTTTGTCAACCTCTATGTCAACTCCATACATGACAGGTGGGGAATAACTGCACACAAGTTTACAAATTAAGCACTTTTCTTTGCATTTATACTTATTGTTCATATATATTCTATAGCAACAAATCAAAGAATCTAGAGAAGAGACTCCGATACCTGACCGACCATTTCACCTATAACCTGTACTGCAATGTGTGCCGTTCTCTCTTTGAGAAGGACAAACTCCTCTTCTCGTTCCTGCTCTGTTCTAACTTACTGCTGTAAGTTCAAACAAATCAAGCTTTGATACAGTCCTGAATACAACATTGTCCTGTTACTGTCAGATCTCATGGTAACATGATGAAATTTATGTCCGAAAAAAATATGGTGTTGATTGAATCTGTGCAATTCTAAGGGCTAAGAAGGAGATCAAGTACTCTGAATTTATGTTCCTGCTTACTGGGGGTGTTGGCCTTCAGAACAACGTCTCCAACCCTGATCCAAACTGGCTACCTGACAAGAGCTGGGATGAGATCTGCCGGGCCAGTGATCTTCCTGCCCTTCAGGGTCTCAAGTATGAAGTCTCTGCCATGCCATCTGAAATGACTGATATGTTACATTTGCATGTTATGTATATCAAGTTTTGTGCAGCTGATTATATGACATTTCTTTGCTTGAATATAGGGAGAGCTTCACTAAGAGTCCTGAAAGTTTCCTGCCCATTTATGACAATAAGGAGCCTTACAACACAGCTTTGCCCAATCCTTGGTGTGATAAACTCAACGAACTTCAAAAAATGATAATTTACCGATGCCTCAGGCCTGATAAAGTAAGTTGTCATTGAGTTTAAAATTGACATGTTTTTATAATAGTTTGTTAAAAAGTAATAAAGGTATAGTATCACATCACTCGCAAGGAAAAAAAATTCAGTTATTTTAATTTGACTTTAACCTTTCTTCAAAGATTGAGCCGGCAATCAGTAAATTTGTGACTGACAATCTGGGAAAGAGATTTGTTGAACCACCTCCGTTTGACCTCAGTAAGAGCTACAGTGACTCCAACTGCACCATTCCACTGGTGTTCATTCTCTCTCCTGGAGCAGATCCTATGGCTAGTAAGTTTTTAATCACACCAGTTTAAATAGGACAATACATTTCTCTCATTTAGTACAAACACTTTAGGCTGGAATACATTACACAACTTTTCCAACCGCAAGTTCGTGGCCCCCCTCGGTAGAAATCACGGTGGGGGATCAACTGTCATAGCAAGAGACATTGAAAAACAGCAAGACATGACCAAAGACATCTATCTGACGCATATGTAACAGACAATTAGTAAACAGTAAAGATGGAATGCAGGATGTCCATGAACTTCTCCTTATTCTTCTTTCTTCAATTTACAGAATTATTATTTCTCAGATAGAAAATGCATCTGTGTGTTAATAGCAGAGATTATTTGATTACGTCTACAAGTAAAATCATAATTAGTTATTTTAAAGTCACTTGGGGTTGGCAACCCCTGGTGGAGATGTATAATATCAATTTCTTTAAGGTGTTAAACCTGTCAAAAACTACATTGAAACACTGTTTTGCCTTTTCCTTAGGTCTGCTGAAATTTGCCAATGATAAGAACATGGGTGGTTCCCAATTTAAATCCATCTCTCTGGGACAAGGCCAGGGTCCCATTGCAGTGACAATGATCCGCTCTGCCATGAAGGAGGGCACCTGGGTGTGCTTGCAGAACTGCCACCTGGCCGTGTCCTGGATGACCACTTTGGAGAAGATCTGCGAGGACCTCTCCCCGGACTCATGCCATCCAAACTTCCGTCTTTGGCTCACCAGCTACCCATCACCCATGGTACACATACTGTAAAACTCCTGAGTAGACAATTGTTTTCTTTGCTTTGAACTATAGTTAGTGTCTAATCAGTTCTTTACGTTCCTGTATGTTGAAGGATATAATTGATGAGATGTTTGCTCTGTCAGTTTCCAGTGACCATACTGCAGAATGGCGTGAAGATGACCAATGAGCCTCCGACTGGCTTAAGGTTAAATCTGTTGCAGTCGTATATTTCTGACCCCATCTCAGACCCTGAGTTTTTTGCAGCCTGTCCTAACAAAGAGCCAGTGAGTACAGTAACTGTTTGTGGTCTTATGTTGACTCTCCCTCATGTTTCGGATATTCAGTAAGAGTATTTTATTACTGACTGCTGTTGTGTAGGTCTGGGAGAAGCTCTTGTACGGGGTTTGCTTCTTCCATGCTCTTGTCCAGGAGAGGAAAAAGTTTGGGCCATTGGGATGGAACATTCCTTATGGATTTAACGAGTCCGATCTGCGCATTAGTATCAGACAGCTGCAGGTAAAGCACTTGAATGCTCACCACAGTGTCATTTTCAACCACATTATTTAGTAGTACTCTGGTGGAAATTAATAAACTCCTTTATCTTTCTAAGTCTAATTTCATAGCAAGCATTTTATTCATCCTAAATACATTTAAATAATATGTCTCATATTACATTTCTAACACTCAAGACACTAAGGGTACTAACTTTTGAAAAACTTCATTAGGGTCACAGTTGTTTGGTATTGTGGAAATTATATTATTATTAAAATTATATTTAATTTATGTACCGTTCAAAAATTTGGAGTTATTAAGATTGTATTAAAAAAAATTCAAAGAAGTTTGGTATCCTCACACAAGGCTGCATTTATTTGATCAATTATCATTACTATTTTAATACATTTTAAAATGATTTAAAATATGAAATTTATTCCTGTGATGGCAAAGCTGAATTTTCAGCATCATTATTCCAGCCTTCAGTGTGACACGGTCCTTCAGAAATCGTTCTAATATGATTTGATGCACAAGAAACAGTGTTTTATGTTTCTATCAATGTTGAAAATGATTGTGCTGCTTAATATTTTTGTGGAAACCATGATACAGAATAACAGCATATTAAAAATGTATATACTGTCACTATTCACTCAATATGTATTGTAATGGTTTATGCTTATTTCACTTGTTGTTCATATTATCATAGTTCAAAAATGAAAAATAATATTTTGTAATAAAATAATAAGCTTACACTTTATTTCAATGGTCCCCGTTAGACATTCTTTTGACTTTAAGTAATGTTGCACCTACATGTCAACTAACTCTCATTAGAGTATTAGTAGACTGTTAGGGCCAGGGTTAGGGTTAATAGAAGTTGACATCTACTTGTAAAGTTACTTAAAGTCAGTAGAATGTTTGTTTGGGGAGCATAGAAATAAAGTATTAGCAGATATTAAGCAGACAGTCTACTAATACTCTTCTAATACTCTAATGAGAGTTAGTTGACATGAAGGTTCAATGTTACTTATAGTCAACAGAATATCTAAAGAGGACACTCAAAAAAGTGTTACCAATAGCAACTTTATTTATATAGCACATTTAAAACAACACAAGTTGACCAATGTGCTTTACAATGTCACACAGAACAAAAAAAAGAGAGAAAAGAGCATCACATAGGCAACACATATAATAAAATTGTCACTGATTAAAAGCTATTAAAAACAGATGTGTTTTGAATAGTCTTTTAAAATCCTGTACAGTAACCAATATAATATTGAAATCTACACATACAAGTCATTTGAAAAGTTTCAAATGAAGGCATGAAAAAGTCTCCTAGACGGTTTAATGTGACCTTAATATAACAAACTATAACAGTTGAAATCTGTTAAACAAAGATTGGAAAAATGTATGTTTTTTATATTTCCTTTCTGTGCCTCAGCTCTTTGTGAATGAGTACCAGGAGGTTCCCTTTGAGGCCATCACGTACCTGACTGGAGAGTGTAACTACGGAGGTCGTGTAACAGATGACTGGGACCGTCGCCTCCTCATGACGATCCTCGCTGACTTCTACAACAAAGACATTATTGACCACCCACGCTACTCCTTCTCCCCCAGTGGCAATTATCATGCACCTCCAAAGTCCATATATGAAGACTATGTGGAGTTTATCAAGGTACGACTTTATGTTATGATAGCTGCTGACTTTGAACTAAATTCAAAGTCTCATGAAACAATGATAATATAATGCAGTGCATATGCTCCACAGAACCTGCCTTTTAACCAGCATCCCGAGGTGTTTGGCATGCATGAGAATGTGGACATCTCCAAAGACCTTCAACAGACAAAACTACTATTTGATTCCCTCCTCCTGACCCAGGGCGGTGGCTCAAAGGGAGCGGGCGGCTCTGGCGGGGACACCACTCTACTGGACATTGCTAATGACATCCTGTCTAAAGTAACTCATCATTCTTAAGATTAGAAATTGTTATTGGGATAAAAAGTTATTTGCATGTGTGCCAGTGATTTATTGACGTTCTGATTTCGGTCATGCAGCTTCCGAGTAATTTTGACATTGAGTCTGCCCTTGCCAAATTCCCTGTGTGTTATGAAGAGAGCATGAATACGGTGCTTGTGCAGGAGATGCAGCGGTATAACAAGTGAGTCCGCAGAGCTCATTTTAGATCAAAAACATCTATAGAAACAATTCTACATAAGTGAAGACGTTTATTCTATCATTTCTGTGTACTTTCTTCTCTCAGTTTGAGCAGTACTATACGTGTAAGTCTGCAGAACCTGATAAAGGCCATTAAGGGGCTGGTGGTGATGGATGCAGAGCTTGAGGCTATAGCTGGTGGTCTGCTGGTGGGGAAAGTGCCAGAAAAGTGGGCCAAATGCTCCTATCCCAGTCTCAAGCCATTGGGAAGCTATGTCAACGACTTCCTAGCCAGACTCAAATTTCTGCAGGTCAGTGATCACGAACAGACAACTCCTCACAGAGGCTAAAGGTATCAGACAACTAGTGAAAATTACACTGTAAAATTAGAAAGATGCTGTAAAAATGCTACAGTAAAAAGTTAAAAACATTTATTTAAAAAAAATATTAAAACGTTAATTGGTTTTAAGTGTAGGTTACCTGTAAATGGTTTAACGTCACATTCTTTCTAATTTTACTGTAAAATTATGTAAAATGTATGTTTTTTTTGCTAGTAAAAACTATTAATTGCAGTATAATTTATGGTTAAAAAAAAACGGTAAAACGACTTTTCCAGAAGTCCTTGCATTACACATAACATATGATTTAGTTTTTTATAAATATTTTGAACTCTGATTCATCACTTGGCTTTCTATTGTGCCACCTTTATTATTGTGGTGGTTATCGATACATTTTAGGACTAGAAGGCAGATTTTGGGAGTTAAAGTAGGTAAATTAACATTAAATTACATAATGAAATATATGGTTTTAAGTTGAAAAAAATATGTTTTACATTTAAAAAATGCTAATATTTTACAGTGCATGTTAAAATTAACAATTTGAGTGAAAAATTAAATTTGATAACAGCAGCAATCAGTGTCGCAAATTTATTAGCATTTGATTAGTAACAGAAATAGCGCAGAATTTTTCTTTCAATATACACAACCCTTAAACTTTCTGTTCGGATTTTAAATGTGATCTCATTTTTTTTAGACTCCAATGAAAGATTGCAAATAATGAATCTGTTCTCACTAAAACTGATATTGTAGAAAAAAGTTTTGATACTCGCCATTCAAAAGTTTGTGATCAGTTTATCTTTTATTGAATGGGGCATTCAGTTTATCAAAAATAATAGTAATGATAAAAGATTTCTATTTCAAAATAATAAAAAAATCATGAGAAAAATATTAAGCAGCACAGCGTTTTTCAACATTGATAATAATATGATAATAAATGTTTCTTGAGCAGCAAATCAGCATTTTAGAATGATTTCTGAAGGATCATGTGACACTGAAGACTGATGCTGACAATTCACAGGAATTCTGACA
Organism: Rhinichthys klamathensis goyatoka; assembly: GCF_029890125.1. Lineage (NCBI taxonomy): Eukaryota > Metazoa > Chordata > Actinopteri > Cypriniformes > Leuciscidae > Rhinichthys > Rhinichthys klamathensis. The sequence continues at coordinate 75,744 of NW_026606585.1, forward strand.
ATTCTGTTTATTCACAGGAATAAATTACATTTAAAAATATAAATATAGCATATAAATATAACATAAAATAGTTTTTATCGTAAATCGTAATAATATTTCACAATATTTCAGTATTTATTGTATTTTTGATCAAATCAAGTAAATTGAATTTACTCTCTTTGTCATATTGTTTTCCAGGACTGGTATGACACCCAGAAGCCCCATGTATTCTGGTTGTCTGGGTTTTTCTTCACTCAGGCTTTCCTAACAGGAGCCTTGCAGAACTACGCCAGGAAGTACTCCATCCCCATTGACCTGCTTGGCTTTAATTATGAGGTATCCTCTACCGCAACTGTCTTTAGGCTGAGAGTACTTTCATCAGAAAGTAAATATTTGAGGGCTACATTTAGTTCTTTATTGCTTCAGGTTCTGCCATTCAACACCTCAGACTCATCTCCTGAAGATGGAGTCTACATTCATGGCCTTTTCCTGGATGGAGCTCGGTGGGATACAAAAAGGCAAGAGAAGCTTACATGGCAGGAAGATGCTGGAAATGTTTTGCTATATTTTTAATGAAATGTCTTCTTCCTTGCAGTGGAGTGTTGGCCGAACAGCATCCAAAAGTTTTATTTGATGCAGTCCCTATCATCTGGATCAAACCAAGTAAGATAAGAAATGTTATGTGATGATTATTTAATACATCTATATATATCATTTCATGCTTTTGTAGTTACTTTGCTCAGCAACCTCTCTAAACCTGTCTTTAGCGGACAAGAGGGGCATGGAACACCCCCACAGCATCTATGTGTGTCCCCTCTACAAGACCAGTGAGCGTAAAGGTACTCTGTCCACCACTGGCCATTCAACCAACTTCGTCATCAGCATGATGCTCGCAACCAGCAAGCGTCCTCAGCACTGGATCAAGAGAGGCGTAGCTTTGCTATGTCAACTAGATGACTGACACCGAACGAGCACTTTATTTACTGTTCCCACGCACATCTTTTATGATTTTCCACTGTGTCCATTAAAAATATTATCTCAGCAATTGGTTTTAAATATTTTTAACAAACACCATCATAATTTGATATGATTGTCCTCTTTGCATGTCATTGTGGTTTTCAAGTACATCTAGAATATCTACATTGATCTTTTATTCCGGGAGATCCAGACTGGTAAAAAAAAAAATTCAGTAAAGAATTTGAAAAAGATCTAAAACACTCTTTCAGTCCGATAATGTTCATATATTTGTTGTAGTCTTCTGTACTTTCCATAACTAAAAACATTATGGACACCTTGCATTAAAAGAGAAATCTTTCAAATCTACTCTGACTATTTCAAATAAATACAACTTTCGCAAGGACATTTTAATATTGTTTATTAGGATATATTATGCATAATTATAATTTTTTTAATAAACTTAAATGCTTATATTTTGTAGAAACAATTCAGTAGGGAAATACGCTTTAAACAAAACATTTCTTCATGATACAGTCTATATTATAATGTTTAATATAATAAAATAATTTCAACACGGGGAGACATTTTTATATATTTCAGTGTTATTTTAGAAGTTCTTGGCAATTGTTGTAGCTTAGTGCTTAAAATGGCATATTTTTTGCTTGCCTACAAACTGCCCTACATTACTGTACATTAAACATTAGGATGGAATGGAATAGGGTGGATTGGGAATATATTCTTGCTTTTAAGTACAAAGGAATATTCTTCCATTTTTTTCCTGTTGTGATTTAATAATTCATCAGTGTTAATGTGCATCTCTGGTGGGATTCATTTAATCAATGCACAGCTTCCTGTTTCTCTGAGAGTATGCGTTTTGTACTGTCCACTGTGAATATCAAGCTGTGTGGTGAAGGTTCAATTCAAATAGACAGCTGAATAGAAGAGAAAGCGTGGCCCATTGCATATGTTCCTAAGAACACCAATGCTGAGAACATGAACTCTCAGGTCAGCTGTCTGGTAGGGTAGAATTGCAAGACCGACTGTCACGCAGTGGGTGAAAAGCCAGGTGTTGGTTGGTTGGTTGGTTGGTTGGCCCAGGCCCCATGAGCAAGTATTTTTAACCATGCAGGGATATAAATAGTGTAAAGCGACCAAAAAAACAGTACAGATACAACTGCCACGACTGTTTTCAACATTTCCTGTTGTCTCAAGGTAGAATGAACATTTGCCTTTGAATTGTAAACAGATTATTCCTCCTGGAAAAGCTCTATAGAAATAGATTGCATGGGATGTGTTGCATGTTTACAAACCATTCTCAAAAGTAATTAGACAGTCATTTCAAGAATGAAGTTACCAAAGCAGCTAATTTTGATGTTAGGCTCTTATTATTCATTTTATATTCGTTCTAAGTATGAATTGGACAGTTTAATGAAACAACCACAGAGTTCCGTGTGCTGGTTACATCCTTTTGTAATTCAAGCCAGCTCAAGAGCAGATATTTTCAGCTTTGGCTATTGTAAACCAATGCTCGCATCGCATGCATGTTCAATACAGTCTCTTGCCAAAAAAAACTACTTAAAACATTGAATTCAAGAGTCAAACTAACAGAATGCTACTCATACTTTACATACTAGCCTATACAATGTTTTTCAATATTAGACCAGTCCGTTTATTGTGGTGCCAAATTTGAAATGACAAAAAAGATACTGATCAACTATTTTTTTCACGTTGTAAAGACAGAAAAAGCCATTTGCTGTTAAGTCCTGTGGTTTTGGTTGCCAAATTCGAGTTTATTACTGAAAGATGGAGGAGGTGTATGATGCTGCAGAGGATGACTGGGATGAAGATGAGGCCACTCAGTACATGATTGAACAGAGTCTATTGGAGTACAGCAAACATACGGGTTCAGCTACCAGGTACAGGTAAATCCCACCATTTTGAACGCACTAATAGTGTGTGTCTAATGATAGAAACATTTTGTTTTGATGTCCCTCCGCAGTGATCCATTAGACTTCATTGACCATGAGGAAATTTTCACTGCTATACAAGCTGGTAAGTGCTAAATCCTCCACAAATGTTGATGAGCATTTTCAGTGTTCCTCTGTCGAAGTTCTGGAGACTTTATGCCGTTCGTTGCATGTGTGATGTCAGGTAATGAGGATGCTTTGAAGGTCCTGGTGCAGCGTAAGGAGGCTCTGTCGAATGCAGACAGCAGGGGCTGGATCCCTTTGCATGAGGCAGCGGTGCAACACAAGAGGAGCATTCTGGAGATCACTTATGCAGGTCCATGAGATATATCTACCTCACTAAACCACCCCAAAAAACACGTTCGAATTATTTCTTAATGAGAATTCCTCATTCAGCATCTCCTCAGGGGTCAGGGCAGTGCCGTACTCTAAGAGGGGAGACTCCGTTGTTTCTCGCTGTTGTCCACGGTCTCCGAGAGAATGCCACATTCCTGCTGCAGAACGGTTGTGACCCTGACTGCAAAAACGAGGATGATGACTCTGCATTGGTTGCAGGTGTGGAACACAGTGCTATTTTTAGCATACTGTTTTCTTAGTAAGCACACATTTAAGATTAGAACCAAAAGACACTCTTTTTTTTAGACAAAGATTTAAGTCGCATTGTTGTTTTAATTCATCATGTTATACTGATAAATGGCATACAGTAGTGTGACATGCAGTTCAGTGTATTCCTTTAGCACTAAGTAAAGTTTAGCACCCAAGACGAGGCTAGGGATGCACAATATATAAGCCAAGCCATACCATACCATTCCATACCGGAAAACAGTCGATATTAGAGATTTTTTTTTAAATTATTTTATTAATTTGAATTAATTAAATTGTGCATACACATTTCCTATATTTTTACATTTAGATGACCTTTGCTGTCATCTAACACTCACTTAAAGTGAATATTAAAAAAAACACTAATAACACTAATTTAATCAATTTAAATTCAAATTATTATTTAATTTTAAAAGTGTGATCCACAGACCTGAAAAAGTAATGTACATTAAAACAAGGTAGGCATTTCTATAATGAATATACAGTTATACCATGCTCTAAAATATTTAATCGGGTACAAATTGTGAGTAAATTTTTTTTTTAAATCCTGATCATTGATACTTTGAATATTGTTGTGGACAAATTGAGGGCCTTGGAACGGTTGAAAACAACTGATGATTTTGATTTTAAAATCATGATTGATTTGAATTTTTAGTGTTTTATTTTAAATTTATTTAGACAAATAATATAATATAACTGTTATGAAAGCCTGAGTGAAGACTGGAGTTAATAAAAAAATATATACAACATGAAAACAGTTATCGGTATTAGCCTGAATTTTAACATCATTGCATAAGAGACGACAGACTATATTTGACACAATGACGCATTGAACTGACTTTTGTCCAGCCGTAAAGAATGACCAGTATGACCTGGCTCTGCTGCTGCTACGCTACAATGCCACAGTGGACCAAAAAGGAAGTCTTCAAAGAAGTGCTCTGCATGAGGCATCCGTGCTTGGCTTGGATAACTTTGTATACCTGCTCCTACAATCTGGCGCTGACCCAAATGCCATTGATGTCTGTGAACACACTTCTTTAGGACTTGCGGCTCAAGCTGGACATTTTAACGTTGTGGAGATTCTACTTCAGAAAGGTGATTTTGAAATGTACTTGATTCAGTGTTTTTTTTTTTTTTACTGCTACTAAATAGATAATAATAAAAAATATAATATTAAATAGTTTAGATAGACTGTTAAATATTCTATCTATCTATCTATCTGTCCATCCATCCGTCTGTCTGTCTGTCCGTCTATCTATTTATCTGTCTGTCTATCATTGATCACTTTTTTAATAATATTTAATAACCCACTCATGTTCAGGGGCCAGTGTGTGGTCCAAGCCTCATCTTCCAGGTTCAGCCTCAGTTTTATTCGATGCTGCGGCTTCAGGAAACCCTGATATCATCTCACTGCTGCTGGAGTATGGAGCCGATCCCAACGTGCCCACCAACACAGGCCATCTCCCCATCCACCGTGTAGCCTACCGTGGGCATCTACTGTGAGTAACTCACTGCTGATGTAGTGCTTACCCTTGATCCAACCAGAAAAAAATCTGTTTGTGTCTTTCATAGAGCACTGGAGCAGCTGATCCCTGTGACTAAGAAAGAGGTGATCAAAGAGAGCGGCATGAGCCCGTTACACTCCGCCGCTGCGGGCGGTCACTCCCAGTGCCTGGATCTACTCCTGAGTTACGGGTTTGACCCTAACTTCATGTTACACCCCAGAGTGCGCAGAAACTATGAGGACGAGCGCAGGTCAGCGCTGTTCTTCACTGTAACGAATAGTGACGTCCAGTCAGCGAGGCTGCTTCTGGAGGCCGGAGCCATGCCCAATCAAGACCCAGTCAACTGCCTGCAGGTAGCCATGAGACTGGGCAACTACGAGCTCATCAACACTCTGCTACGCTACGGTTCCAACGTAAACTACTACTCCCGTGTCAACACCACCCACTTCCCTTCCGCCCTTCAGTACGCTCTAAAGGATGAGGTGATGCTGCGCATGCTGCTCAATAACGGTTATGACGTGCAGCGCTGCTTTGACTGTCCGTATGGACAGGCCTCACATGTTCCCGTGGATTATGAGGGCTGGAGCGCCTCTGTCATCAAAGACGTGGTGGTAAGACCAGTTGCGGCTCATTTTTAAGCTGTGTCTGTATCAAGGAAAATGATCTGATGTTGTTGAAGGAATAATTCTAGGATCTATGATCATTTACTCACCTTCATGTCATTCTAAACATATACTGTAAACTACCGTTTAAAAGTTTTGGGTCAGTAAATCTTTTTATTTTATTTGAAAGAAAGTAATACTTTTATTTGGCAAGGATGCATTAAATTTAATAAAAGTTTCAGTAAAAAGACGTTTATAATTTGAATACATTGTATCAAAGAATCCTGAAAGATATGTATCACAGTTTCCATAAAACATATTAAGCAGCTCAACTGTTTTCAACATTGATAATAATAATAAATGTTTCTTGAGCATCAAATCAGCATATTAGAATGATTTCTGAAAGATCATGTGACACGGAAGACTGGAGTAATGATGCCGAAAATTCAGCTAAACCATCATAGGAATAAATTACATTTAAATATATTACAATAGAACATTTTAATTGTAATTCTGCTGTATTTCACAATATTACTGTTATTAATATTTTTTTATCAAATAAATGTAGCCTTGGTGAGCATAAGAGACTTTTCTCAAAAACATTAAAAAATCTTACCAACCTCAAATGTTTAGAGTATGACTTTCAGTTTTCTGCTAAACACAAAAGAAGATATTATGAAGAATGTTTGGGCCCAAACAAAATTATACCCCACGGACCATCAACAAAAACAAACAAAACAGAAAAAACACAGAAAGAAAGTCATACATATTTGTAAAAACACGAGGGTGAATAAATGATGACAGAAGTTTAATTTTTGGGTAAGTCTAAACTTGTTTTTGTGCAGTTCTGTGAGGTGATCACAGTGTACTGGCTCAAGCACATCTCAGCTCAAGTAGTGAGAATCATGTTGGATTATGTTGATCACGTGACTCTCTGCTCCAAACTGAAGACTGTTCTGGTTGAGCAAAAACAGTGGCCGGAAATATGTAAGATTCAAGGTGAGTCTCCTGTCACATCTTGAGATTGAGATCTAGAAAACCTTTAACATGGAATTCTCAGCAGGGCCGGTTGCATAAACTGCTAAGACTATACAAGTTAATCATAATTTATTTTTAAAAACTGTTCATAACCTTTTAAGTCTTTATAACTTTTAAAGTTACATATTGGTCTAATTTGATACCAAAATGTCAAACTGATTACCTCTAAGCAACAGTTATTAAGACACAGTCTTAATATAATGGCTATGTTTATGCAACTGGCCCCTGATGTAGGCTATAGATTTCAAATGTGCTGTTATACTTGTCGTAAGTGATTACGTAGATTGAAATGCAGCATATTACAAAATATATTTATGTATGTTTTCTGCTTTCATCAGAAAACGCTCGAAGCCTGAAGCATCTCTGCAGACTGAAAATTCGGGATTCATTGGGTCGCTTGCGTCTGAGGGCTCCAGTTTTTATCAGTTTCCTGCCTCTGCCTGCCAGTCTCAAAGACTATATTCGCTTCAAAGAGTATGATGTTTACAGTAGAGGAAGTATGGCAGAATAAGAGTAAAACTAGATGGATAAATCTGTACATGAGGTGAAATATTCGTTTGTGTTTAAAAAAAAAAAACTCCAGATACATGGGGCCACATTGAAAATCTGTGATTTGAAATTTAATTTAAATTTAGAAAGACAGAAGTTTATGATTTTGGCTCATTTAAAACTTGAAACGGTTTCACTTTATTTTGATGGTCCCTTCAACGCATTCTGTTGACTAAGTAACTTTGCACCTACATGTCTACTAACTTTCATTAGAGTATTAGTAGACTGGTAGGGTTAGAATAAGTTGGCATGTAGTCGCAAAGTTACTTATAGTCAGTAGAATGTCTGTTGGGGGAGCATCACAATAAAATGTTAGCAGATATTAAAAGGATAGTTCACCCAAAAATTAAAATTCTGTCATTGTTTACTCACCCTCAAGTTGTTACAAACCTGTGTGAGTTTCTTTCTTCTGTTGAACACAAAAGAAGATATTTTAAAGAATGTTGGTGACTAAACAGTTGACGGCACCCATTGAATTCCATAGTAGGGAGAAAAAAATATGGAAGTCAATGTCAACTGTCTGGTTACCAACATTCTTCAAAACATTTTTTGTGTTCAACAAAAGAAAGAGACTCATACAGGTTTAGAACAACATGGGTGAGCAAATGATGACAACATATTTGGGTGAACTATTCCTTTAAGCAGACAGTCTACTTATACTGAGTTAGTTGGCACATTTTTGCAATGTTATAAAGTCAACAGAATGTTCAAAAGGGACCATCAAAATTAAAGTGTTACCCTTGAAACAAATGATTAATTTTGCAATATGTCTAGGTGAATAATCAAATAAGCCCATTTGTGAAATTGATCATGTGATCTTTCTTCAGTAGTCAGAAGGTCTTCCACTGAGATGCATCAAATCATGCATTATGTTTATCACAAACGTGTGGAGTTCATGCAGCTGGAGTGCTGCTGTCATTAAAAGTCAAAAAGCTAAATAGAAGCATTTTCTTAAGCTATGTCAAGTCAAATATATTTATATAGCGCTTATTTATGAATGCCTGGCTAAATAGATGCGTCTTTAGTCTAGTTTTAAACTGGGAGAACGAGTCTGAGCAACGAACAATATCAGGAAGGCTATTCCAGAGCTTCGGAGCTAAATGTGAAAATGCTCTCCCTCCTTTGGTGAATCTGGATATCCTAGGAATGACCAGAAGCCTCGAATTTAGTGATCTTAAAGAGCGCGATGGACTAGGCCTATAGGGCGATAGAAGATCCGTTAAATAGACTGGAGCTAAACCATTCAGAGCTTTATAAGTCAAAAGCAATACCTTGTAATTAATACAGAACTTTATAGGTAACCAATGAAGTGATGATAGAATCTGTGTTATATGATCATATTTTCTTGATCTAGTAAGAACTCTAGCGGCTGCATTTTGTACTAAGTGTAGCTTGTTTATTGAAGATGCAGGACAACCAGCCAATAAAACATTACAGTAATCTAGTCTCGAGGTCATGAATGCATGAACTAACTTTTCTGCATCAGGGACTGATAGCATAACGTTGCTTAGCTATGTTTCTACTTCATCAAGCTGAATGTGAAGACGAGCAAATGTCTATGTGCATTAAATATGTGATTTGTATACTGTATGTTAGAATTATGTAATACATGTCTCGATCTCGATATGTCACGTGATTATATTGCATGAAATATAATGATTCTGGGTGGGATGAAGTGCACAAACATACGCAGTGACTTTCCCCAAAGAGTTTATTGTCGTCAGACAGCTCGACGATTCGTTCTTGGCTCCTTGTGTAAGTTAAACCTACTAGCCACCATCTGTCTGTTAAGCTGCTCATGCGCATAACGGTCGTGACGTCTAGACGCTACGCAGTTCTCAGTAGCGCCACCGGGGGGCGTCAGGCTACGTGAAAGTAAACAGAGTGACGCCAGAGTTTTGCAGTGGTGGGGAAGGTATACGTCACAGGCATAATGGCGGAGGCTGGTTGAGAAGGAGAATTACTCCGAGAAGCGGCATTGAAACCAACTTCATCGCCAGCTGACTAGGTGACTGCAGGTCCGAAAATGGCTTGCAATTTCAGCCAGGAGAGAAAAATCGACAAGGAGAGCAGCAAGATCGGCGGCCTAACATTGGAGGATGGCGACAGCAAGAAACAATTGTTGTCAGCCTCTAGCACGGCCACATCCAAGCAAAATGGCGATCAAGCTGAATGTGAAGACGAGCAAATGTCTGAACAAGATGCCACTGAGCGGCGGAGGGCAGGGCTGTTGGACCTGAAAAATTGCGGCGGTGCGCCCTCGACACTGCCGAGGTCGACCGAGGAGCTGCCAAGAAGGAATTTTCAGATTCCTAGGAAAATCAAGGAGCGGAAAGGTTGTGTGTCCCATTATTACCACTACTACTGCCATTCCCGAAATGGACTGTTTTTGTTTCTCAGCTTTCAAGTTCGCTAAAAGCGCGCTCTTTGGTGCTTCGGGTCAAATGATTAGACCTGTATTGATATATAAACGTGGGATCTATATAATAAAACACGTGATTAGCCTGAAAGGTTTGCACTAGTTACTAAATGGATTTTTAGGGAGTGCAATGCTCGGAGCTGCAGGCAACGTTACGTCGGCGCTCTAATGCAACTCGCAGCACGTGAGGATTCGATTCGTTCGACGCTAAAAAGACGCACATTTTTGTCTAGCTGTTATAAACCTCACGGAGGCCGGTGTCATTGCTTTGCTAGTTGGATCCACACTCCTCCCACACCGTACAGAATTGCTGCACCACATGACACACTTCTTCCCCTCCTCATCAATGGCACCAGTGTGATTCGGTTGACCACTGCATTTCTCCGTTCAGTCTTTACGCACGACGTTTTAAACACCTGTTAGTCCTGAACAACCAGCCTTATTTAGACACCTCATTCATTCGCGCACTATTTCCGTATAGCGCTAAAGAAATTAAGACAGGAGAGCTTCCCAACAGAAAAACACTGCCTGAATGAAAGCGAAACTGGTGCTTGTAGTAGCTAATAGTTGTACTTTAAGTTAGTTATGCATGGCAACTCTCACTTTGTCACCTTTGTTGTGCAAGTTTCTGTCTGTAGGCGTTTTATCTTATCAAAAATAGCAGAACATGCACTAAACTATTGTTCTAAAGAGGACTAGACATTTCAAATGCATTTTAAACTCCGTTTTATGTCGCCTCGTAAATGTTTTGAATGATTAGTGAATCGACCAAGAAGATTTGTTTGGCCATTATGAGGTCGATTAACGGAACTAACCAAACATTCGATAGTTTTGCTTTTTGATTATGAAAATGTTATTTCGTTTGTTTTTAGCGAATTTATAGTAAATATGACACTATTATTTAATTATTTTGTGTCTTATTTGGCAACGTTATTTTGTGCAAGTATCAACATAATTTAAGCGACGGCTATTAAAAACCCAATTTCACAAGTTTTGATCGGTCTTTTATTGCGTTGAACTGCAAGATGCATCACATTGTACAGAGTGGCTGTCAGGTTATGTGCAACTCTTTACTATGCATTCCAGTTGGCAAAAAACAAAACAATCAAAATACACTATACAGCTTTTGTATAAATGTACTTGATAGTTTCTTTTATTGAATGCATTGATGTTGTTCTGATCTAATGAGCTGGGTCTTTAATGTGTGCTGTCCTCCAGGTCTCCTTCAGCATTTGTCTCCAGATTCCAGAGAGTTTGAGGAAGTTGTGAAGCTTCTGTCCTCGTTCTACCTGGACGCCACATCCCGTGGGACTTTCACCTACACCAAAGCTTCTCTCATTCACAACGAACTCTTGGAGAAAGAGGTGAGAGAGCTGCTTGCAATTGTAAAAGACTAGATTATTGAAATACCCATCAGGCCACTTTGGGGGCATTTTTCAGAGAATCAAATACTGATATGAAATAATTTGTCATTTTTGCCTTCACAGTTCATCGAGAAGAAAAGGGAACTGAAGCAGAATGGCAGGACAGAGGCTGAACTCGCAGAATCCTATGCTTTTCTGCTACCTGATAAGAATAAGGTGAGGTTGTGTTAGTTTTGCTTAGTGACACAATGTCAGTGAGTGTTATTTTAATCATAATATTAACACTTGGACTTTTTGTAGTCTGAGCTTGACCTCAGAATTTTGTACTACTACATATCCTCCTTGGGTGCAGTATAAACAAAACTTATTATTCTTGTTCTGTTGTTCCTGTTAATTTACTGAATTGTAAAGTGTTTATAATGCATTTACAACATAACTGCTACAATAATTACAATATTGGCAGTACTTTGAATAAAAAAATGTCAGTGTAACCACTTTCTTGTCTAAGTATTTATCAAAAAAACAGACATTTGAAAGGGCTTTAAATGGCATAATTTAGCGATAGTCTTGGTCAAAAGTGTGACTAACCAAATAAATATCTGATTTTCTTTACAAGGCTCACTGGATTTGCGAAAAGGGTCTTTCTGTGGGACATTCGCGGGTCAACAATCTGGGAAGCCCTCTCAAAGGTGAGCGTTGTGCTTCCAGTGAGTCTGTGTATATCTGTTTAGCTCTAATCCTTTGCTTGGGATGGGAGTCCTGGGAGGATTTTGTATTACTGTGGTCACTTGATCTTTGGTTTGGAATAGCTGAATTGGTCAAGGCCAAAAAGACCACTGCTCCATACTTTCTTGTGATCACTGGGCCAAGTAAATGTTAATTAACCAAACTTGCTACAAACGCTCATTTTTGCATTGATAAACTTTTTAAGTAACATCTGTTTTATATATTGGTCACCCCTATTACCTCTGTCTATTTTCAGAGCGTGTTTGAGGTTTTGGAAGTAATATTATGTTCATTTTTTTTAATTTGAGGCAAATTTCGGATGCATGATCTTTGTATGGTTGAATTGTGAAGCAGCGGCTGTGTGTTTAGAGACATTCACAAACCCAGTTTTGTAAATCTTGTAAATGCGACTAGGATCGCTTTAACTGGTGAAATTAATAGTTTCTGCAAATATTTAATCTTAGCAAACATAGTATGCTCTATGCAGAGACTGCATTCCAAATGGATTGCTAACAAATTTCTTGGGATTACCCCAAGGCTTTTTGTGGGTCACAGGAATGTCAGCCCAAGTAACTCTTCGATCCTTTTTTTATTTTTAGGGGTTTACCTCTCAAAATACTCAGATTTGTTACAAATGAATCCATTTGAAGTGGGTGCTGCTGGAGACATAATAATATTTAAAGTGATGAAGGTAAGTCTGTGACCAAGCATCAAATGTGACTAAAAGTTGACTGTGTCTTTCAAAAATAAAAAGTACATAAACTTCACTGCGGTTTCAAAACCAATAGTGACTTTTTCTCTTATTCTGCAGGGTAAAGTGAAGACCATATTTGAGAACATGCCCAAAAATAATCTTGAGCCGGCCCTAAAATATGACAGCCATGTGTACAAAAATGCCAGCAAAGTGACCTCATTATTGTCGTATAGGGCCTTTGAGCACACTCAGGTGAGTTGAGTTTTGACAATATGACTTTTTTTCTTCGTAATGTGTTCAGATGTGACCTGTTATGTATCTGATTTCCTTCTGTGTTTTATTCCAGCAATACTTATATGAATTTGCTTTTGAGGAGCTAAGATCCAGGCCGAGACATGTGCTGCCATATGCAGTTGTGTCTTTTCAATACAAAGGCAAAGAGTCGGCCACGGCCACACACAGGTATGAACGGGATAACTGGTGATCTGTGTAGAAAGTGTTCTCTGTGTTCTCAACACTCTGTTTTGGTTGTATTATTTTATTTCTAACAATTTATTTTCTCTTTTAGTAGATTAAACAGCATGTTATATGAAGGGCAAAGAGGTATGATTTGTATTTCTCTTTATAGCAGCCTAATAAAATGATTAGATGGGCATATTATCTAACTTACTGTATTATTATTCCTAATTTGATGCTTTAGTTCGACGAAGATATACAGTTTGGAGTGGCTCGCTGGTGAATAAAGGAGAGGAGGTCTATCAAGTGTACATCCGGTCTTCAAGACTCGCTCACCTTCCTCTTAAACTGTTAGTCTCATTTCTTTCAACCAATGCAATTTAACAAATGTTTTGTGCATTGGTTTAAAGTTTTTTTGTTTTTTTTCAGGCCAGACAAGCTTGACATCAATATTGCTATGCATATTGATCAAGTGAAGAGAAAGATCCCGCCCGTTCTGCTATCGTGGGAGGCGTACAGTGGATCACGAGAGGGTAGGATGAGTACCAGTGATGCTTTTCAGCCCAATACATGGCAAAACATTTGATGTGTCAGTATTGACATGTGATAATGTGGTATTTTGCAGTGTTGAAGTGTGGGATGTACTGCAGCCTGTATGAGGTCATGGGGAAGAGTAAACAGGAAAACAATCTCTCGGGACTACTGCACCGGCTTGAGAGAGAAAGAATGGTGAGCTCATTCACAGGCCACTTTACACTTTGATTGAATTAATCTCTTTATAGCGTTACCGCCCACCCTCTCCCCTCTACACAGTTTCTTCATTCTGTTGATAGAATCTGTCAGTGATGTGATGTGCAGAAGTAAAATTGGTGATGTTTTTTATTATAGTCATGCTATAAATAAACTCTTCACTCTAGGTTTTGGTGAAGCCATTGATAGACAAAGGATTTCTCTTCCTCCTTTCGTCCTCTCAGTTGTTCGCTACCACTGGTAGGTATATGCATAGTCTTTAACCTTGTACATTGCATTGGCACTGTGATTTTTGGCATGGAGTAATGGAGGCTGTGTGTTTGTTTCTTTTTTTTTTAAAGAGCGACGAGGAAGAAATGACAGGGTTTTGCAGGCACTTTTTGTTTTTCAAGAGCAAAGAATCATCTCAAAATTGAGTAAGTGTCTCTTTTTTTGGTAGTTTCTTGCAGTTTGTTTGTTTGCATTTTAAGTGTCTATGCATCACCATGCAGTCCTTCTAATGGCGTTTGCTTTTTTGTGGCAAAGTTTTGAAGAACTCTGGAGTTGATGAGGATCCTCCACTAGAGCCTAAAGACCCAATCAGCCACCAACTAGATAATTTTGTTCCCGCCCTGCATCATGGTCTCCACAAGCTGCGTGCCAATCCACCCAAAGAGCTTGCGGTGGGGCTGAAACTTCAGGCGCTGGACTACCTCAACCAGAAGGAGCAAGGTGCTATCCGGCCCTTTCACGTTGTAGAGTACCGGCACAGTCTGGATGAACGGACAAGCCAACACCTGGTGCCTCGTCCTAAGAATATGGATTTGGCGCTGAACTCTTACATATATGGTCCGGGACAGTTCCAGCTGCCTGTGGAGGCGCTGCAGCAGGGTCTGATGGAAAGCAAACAGGAGGCAGCATCTCAGGCAGCATCTCCCCCAGCAGGTGCAGAAGAGTACAGTCCTGTCTCAGACTGGGGAGGGTCAGATAGACAGGCTTCAAGCAGCAGTACAGTTGGGGTTTCTCAGTCTAACGGTGGCGCTCAGAGGACACAGAGTGAGTATGACAAAGAAAAGATGGAGAAATTGCTAAAGTTGATTCAGTTACATAAGCGGACTTTGAGCAAGGAGGAGGGCAGCGGGCCGGAAAGAGAGGAGGACTGGGACCCCGCTGGCCTGAAGAGGAGGTTGGAGAGGGAAGGTCCTGGAAGTGTGAGCAAGTACCTTAGGACAGGTCTACTGAATGGAGAGCCAGGGAGAGGTGAGTCTGTGCTGAAAAAATTTAGAGGTACAGCATGGAGGTTGGATACTACTGTAAGAGAACAACAGTTAGACAAAATAAAGAGACCAATATGCTCAATGAAGACCAGGAGTCAAAGTTCTCCACACTTCTAAAGGCCGTAGAAAATAAGAGGATCCAGCCTCAAACTAATTTAGGATACAGATACATTAGTACTTAAAGTTAATCAGTGGACATCATTCCTACAGGTTCTGATATGTTAACAGTGCAGATAATTCTAGCTGCATCCAAAAATAGTATTCTGTTCTTTATGCAAATGAGGTCACTATCTTTGACACACTTCATCCAATATATGTAAGAATTTTTGGTGAGGGTCACATCAATTCCTGATTGACTCTTCTCAGTTAGGGCCACTGTTGAACTCTCCTGGAGACTATGTCTTTGGCAAGGTCACATGCTTCTAAAAATACTAAACAACCCCTGCAAGCAAAATTAGATAAAACATAGGCAATATCTTTTCCCTTCAAGGCTCAGTTTTTGTCAGGACTTCATTGGAACAGAACATGAAAGCTGATTTCCAATTCATTATATAATACACTAAGAGGGATGGTAAATCCACCCCCTTCACTATACAGGGTTCCCAAAATCTTGGAAAATCTGAAAGTATCAAGGTTTTGGAATTGTAAAGGCTGTGAAAATTAATGGAAGTTATTACCAAAGTTTCTTAATTCTCTCTTCTTGACTATCTCTTATTTAGTGCTGTTATTTAAGTAAAGGTGGTATTCAAAGGGTCATGTGAAGTGATTGTCATATGTCTAATAGAAGTGCAGTGTGCCTAATGAGAGACAAGTTGCTCTATCTACTTGCATGATCTCCAGAGACGCAGAGAGAGAAGACGTCAGATTGAGGCTGACGCATCAGCCCGACCCTAAGAGTAACTGTATGTGCTGAAGGACCTTACACTGAAATTATTAACAGTGTTCACAATGCAAGAATGTGCCTGCAACTAATTTAGTTACTTTATGACAGCTACCTAATGAAGTCTCTCTGTTTTTCTGTATGCATTTCTTTCGTGTTTTTGTTTCCAATTACACAATCACTAAAAGGTGAATCCTATGAAACCTGTCAAAAACATGCCTGGGTTTTGTCATCTAAAAAAAAAAGAGAGAAATTTTATGTCTTGCAGAAATTATGTTGAGCTCAATAGAGTGTGACTGCAGTTCCTTAGAGACATGAGCTCCTTGTTGACAGCTGGTTTCTCTTTCTCTTAGTGGTGATGGACAGCATGGGGCTGTGTGACACAGACCTGCGGGAGCGCGTTTCTCAGAGTGCCACCCTCCGAGACACGCATGCCTTGCTCAAACTCTTCCTCAGCACGCTCAACAGGATGGCCCAGAACTCTAGCACTGCCAGCAGCCAGCCTGCAATTCTCCCCAAAGACATAGAGGGATACGAGCCCACCGACTCAGCCGCCCACTGTGATCTTGACCTGCGTGGCAGGCGTGCTGATGCAGAGCAGGTTAACCTGGATTGCTTGGAGGTGTGGACTGTTCCTCATGATATCTAATGCCACACTCAACTGTTGTTTTAGTTAACCTTTAGAATATGTGTGTAGGAGCAAATGGCCTGCAGCAGGAGCAGTGTGGATGTGTACAGTCCCTCTTCCAGTCTGGAGCAGCAGCTCTCCCGTCCAGCAGAGACCTCACATCAGAGCCACAATCCCTGGAGCATATCCACCGCAGGTTCGTCCTCACCTGCATACTTGCAACAGACTTGTTCGTAACACACACCACTGTTCAAAAGTTTGGGGTTGGTTAGAATTTTTTTTATATATATATTTTTGAAAGTGCATTTTTTTTTTATATTCATCCTGAATATTCAGCTTTGCCATCATATAAATACCTTTTGAAATATAATAAACAAGAACATTTATTATATTTCAAAAGGTATTTCTATGATGGCAAAGCTGAATATTCAGGAGCCATTGCTCCAGTCTTCAGTTTCACATGATCCTTCTGAAATCATTTTGATATGCTGATTTGGTGCTTCAAGTCATTAGTCACTTTAATGAGTTTACGTTCGTATAACAATTATTGATTTAAATATGCTTTCTTTCAGAGTCAAACCTTGTATACCCCCTTAAACACTTGTACAGTGTAAAAATATTTTAAATAATAAATTGTTACATTTATTGAAATAATAATGAATTGACAAGACTAATAAACATATTCTGTTTTTAGCTTTAGAGGGTGTTTGTGAACCTTTTGTTAGTGGAGGGGAGAAGCAGGGACACTCTACGGGCAAAGTAGTAGACTCTATCCTCGACAGTGAGTTCCAGAACCTCTGCACAGGGATTCAGAAAATGATGGAGGACCAACATATAACCTACACCCCCCAAACTCCTTTGCCACGACCTGAGGATCAGACCAAACGGGCAAGCTCATTCTCACCTTTTGTTTCCAAATATGTCTCCTCCCTGCCTGTGCAGGGCTACGTTAACAGTCTCTGTGAAAAGATGGATCGTATGATCCGTTCTCCCAGCGTGTCTTTAGAATCTGTGGCTGTTACGTCACCACCTGCCGCTGCCCCAGTGCCCGCCCTCTTGCCACCTACTCCACCCCCTTCTGTCATGCCAGCTCCTGCCCAACCTACGCTGCCCTCACCTGCTGCTCATCCTCGCACTAAAACATCATCTCCAGTGCCTAAGTCTCAGGCTTTGTCGAGCAAGTCACAAGCTACCCTTAAACATCCTTCAGCCAAGCATCGCCTTGGCACTGTCAGAGAGGTCCACCTGTTTTCAGCAGAAAAATCAGTTGACCCCAAGGGTTCAGATGTTGTGGAAAGTCCTATGTGTTCCCCATCAGCAGGAAGTGCCAGGCATCCTCCAATCCCTTCAGTCCCAGAGATGCCCTCTGAGCCTACTCTTGCAGGAACCTCAAGCACTGTGGGGGCCAGTGTTATTGGACAAATCAAGCCCGATGTGTTGTGCACACTGATGGAGATCATGCAGAAGAATGCAGTAAAGTTTTACATTCAGAGAGGAGAGGAGGAGAGTGAACTCTGCACTGAGATCAAGGTCTGAAAGTATTTAAATGTCAGAATATACAGTGTGGTCTGATACTTTTGACCAACCTTTAAAAACCCTTATCTTTCACCTCCCTTGTTTGGTTTTACAGGAGTATTTAAGAAGTCTTGGAAACATTGATTGCAACCCTCAGAATTACCTAGAAATTAAAAGTCAGCAAAAGTTTATGATCATTATTCAGAATGAGGATATCGCAGCTCATGTACATAAGGTAACTAATAACTCGCCATTGTAAACTTCTGTTTCTTAAGAGTATTATTATTAGTTGCATAAAGCATCCATTTTGAGACATTGTTCCCTCTATACCCCATTTAGATCCCAGCTTTGGTGTCTCTGAAGAAGTTGCCTACAGTTTACTTTGCTGGAGTGGACAGTCTGGATGATGTGAAGAATCGCACTTACAATGAGCTCTTCGTGTCTGGAGGCCTTATTGTGTCGGATGAGCTCATACTCAACCCAGACAATATAACACTAGGTAAGAGCTGAATGGCTTAGTGGCTTACAAAATCTTCAGGCCACTGTCCAAAAGTTTACTGTGTGTGCTTTTAAATTCGTAGCTTTAAGTGAATGCAAAAATGTGTGTATCCTTTAATTTAAAGGCAGCATTTTCTAAATGCATCTTAATTATCTTATTGTGTATTATTTATTCACATGTTTATTTTTATTTTTTTTATATGATGTAACATAATTTTTTATTAAAAACATCATTACTCGATCTTCCGGTGAAAACAACAGACTTCTCTGGTGACATACTTCTCCAAACATTAGTCTGCTTAAAACTGAATCTTTCTTCCAAATGGTGCAAGCTTGCATTCAGAACTGCCTCCATCAAATCAACAACCGATTAATTTGATAATCCATTTCACTCGGATGTATGTAGCAATATGGAAGAAAATGTCTGTTTCTACTTTCATTACATCAAGACTTTAAGAACTGACATTTATGTTTACAGAGAAGCTACAGGCATTTCTTAAGTTCCTGGAGGAACAGGGCTCACCCTGGAAGTGGAAGGTGCACTGTAAGACGCAGAAGAAGCTTAAAGAGCTCAGCAGGTTAGAGACAGAATGATTAGTCTAATTCACCAATCCTGACAGACTCCTAGTCTCCAATATCTCACACATCTTTCCTTTCACAGGTTAAACACTGAGGCCCTGAATCTTTTGAACCTGCTGACGACATACCAGAAGAAACACCTGGTGGAGTTTCTGCCTTATCATGAGTGTGATACTCCTTCTAGGCAGGCTCCTGATTTGGACTGTTTGGTAAAACTGCAGGCTCAACACACACAGCTTCGACACCTCATCTTCCTCACAGGTACGCGCAACAGGTCTAATTGAAGGCTGGTGTTTATGAATGGGGGTATGTGGAATCATCTGTGATGTTTCTTAATCAATCGGTGCTGTGTTTATATACAGAAAGGCATGACGACACATTCTCACAGTTCTCCGGTAGTGGAGTGATCATTGCGGGTATGAATGACATCATGAACAACTTCCAGAGTTTGATCAGTGTCCCAGAAGAAGTAGCATTGGCTGCCCTACCTGATCCAGGTAAAGACTGCAGAGTTCTTTACTACTTCTGACAAAATTCACAAAGAAATTATAGATGTTGATACGGTATCTTCTCTTTGACTGCTCAGTGGAGCCTGATGCAGTTCGAGATGAGGAGGACATGTCTATAGACTCTGAGGATGACATGCTGGTTATCAATGAGACTTCCATTCAGACTGAAAATGACCTGTCGGAACCGCAGGCACCTCAGCCCCCTCCGCCTCAGACTGATGGATTTCGTCCTCCCCTCCCTGACCAACCCTCTTTGGACCCCATT
Organism: Rhinichthys klamathensis goyatoka; assembly: GCF_029890125.1. Classification (NCBI taxonomy): domain Eukaryota; kingdom Metazoa; phylum Chordata; class Actinopteri; order Cypriniformes; family Leuciscidae; genus Rhinichthys; species Rhinichthys klamathensis. The sequence goes on from NW_026606585.1 coordinate 95,483, forward strand.
ATCGATCCACTTGTGCATCCAAACCCTACCACCTACCCTACCCAGGGCTCTTACTTGACTGATTATGCAGCTCTGAAGTCTGCCATCGCTCAATATAAAGCTGCCAGTCAGGACGGCACCCCTAGGCCTGAAGTAGAGGACACCCTGGCCAGTTTTGGCGTGAATCCCCACCAGAGCTACCTGTGTCCCAACTCAGCACAGTGGAGCCCTTACTCTGGTTCCCCTGCATACCATATGTCCTCGGCATATTCATCTCCTGTCAGCGTGGCCTCCAGGGGATCAGAGTACAGTCAAACTGCTGCTCCTCCTGGGACTCAACCTCCTACAAACTCCTGCACCTTACCTGTTGCCCAACCACTCACCCTTCCCCTTTCCCTCCCACAGCCGTCAGTTAGCTTGGTGGAGGTGCCTCCTACTCCAGAGTCAGCCTCCTCTCTTCAGCCACCTGGTCCTGTTCCTGACAGTATGGGAGTGCCTGGGGCGGCAACTGCTAATCAGCAAGGACTTGCTGGCTCTCAAACTGCTAAGATGTGTGTAGAGACTGCTTCCTCATCCTCCGCTTCTTCCTCGTCCACTATTCACACCACTTTTCCCTCCTACCCAGATGCTACGCTTTTCCCAGCCCTCACTCCAATTCCCCCTGTTCCACCGCTTTACAGCTGGGTTCCTACACCGGGAGCCCAGCAGGGATATGCGGCTGGACAGAGTGGGGCAGGATTCAGCACTCTTCCTTCCACCCAAACTGAGGCTGCTAGGCCTGCAGATGGATCGTGGGTGGGAGACACTGAGAGCGGAACCTCTCGTGGACAAGAGGAAGATGATGTCCCTGCTTCAGCAACCTCTAAAGTGGGCCAGCAGGAGGGCAGTAGAGATAAAGGAAGTGCGCTGGGTAGTTCGACCTCATGCAGCCAAGGCAGCAATATTCCAGTGGACTCTTCCTCTGAGAGTCAGGGAAGCAGTCAAGCCCCTCCTACCAGGGGTGGCACTGCAAGCCGAGGACTCTTACCCATCCCTGGAGCCACACTGGGAGCCTTGTGCCGAGGCGGACACAACAATAGCATGTACAATCCCAGAGGTGGATCAGCTGATATGATGCGTGGTGGCTTCAGGGGTCGAGGAGTACCACCACATCCCATGAGATCTAGACCTGGCCGGGGTCACATCAGAGGGGGCCCGTCCTGTAACTGGGGCTATCCCCCTGGGAGGGGAGGGGGTGGTCGGCCAGACTACTATTCGGACTACACATACAACTAAATGCCATAGGGATGCTATGCTCCCTCATAGACTACTGGCATTAGGAATGTACATATTTACCATTAAGAGCACATCAAAATATCATCATCTGAAATAATAAAAAAAAAAAATTTAATCTGGTTTTGTATAAATGAGATTGGTGACTCAGACGGTGGCCAGATTTCCACTGTTTTCAGTAATGCCCTTCCTAAACAAGATGTTTGAGAAACCTTGTTCATACCACTATATTTATATTGCCAAGAAATGTAATTGCCTTTCAATGTTTCATTTTTGTCAATACTTTTTGTTCGGATTTTCAAAAAAAACTGTTTGTGAACAAGGAGCAAAATGCAGACAATATTTTTTTAAAGAGAGAAAGTGAGTCGTTCTTCATTTTAGCTGTTTTTGGTTTTTTTTACATTCTTGGTTGTACAGATGTTCTATTAAAACAAGGTTGTATCAAACATTGTGATATTGTGTTCAGTATTAACTCTTGGGAATGGTTGTACTCTTTGTACATGTACATAGTTATTTATGATGTTATATAAAAATGGTTAAGGATTTTCTTTTCCAATGAGGTTAATCAATGCCAAAGTTGTTTCATATGTGTGCATTGGTAACATTCGACCTAATGGTTTTATAGCCGGCCAGCAGAGGGCATCATTTCCTAATTAATTCTGCTGGTCTGATGCTGATGCAATTTTCTAAAGGGTTTGTTTTTTTGTCAAAAAACAATGAATCAGTGTGTTTAAATGTATAAAGAAGATTATGCATCTTTATTTCAAAACTGACTCTGAATTTGCCCTTTGTATATGACAAACATGAATATGGTTAGCTGAAGTTCTGTAGAAAATACCTCAGGGCATTTCACAAATGTTACTATTTAGATAAACAGCTATGTCTCTAAAAAAAATAATGCGTACGATTTTGTTTAAAACACCTTTTCTGCTATTTCTATAGTTCAACCCAAGTGAATGTCAGATGTGGCTGGGATGTTGTTGATCTGTTGTTTGGTTACATTTATCACCTCCTGAGTTCAGTATAGGTTAGAAAGAAAAATAAGACCAAATCATGCCAACAGCAGAATGAAAAAAGAAAAAGAAAGCTTAAAGGATTAAGAGAAGGCTGAAAAAATTGTTGGAGTACCTAGGTTTTCCCCAAAGAGTAATCTGCTAAAATCTGACTCCCGGTCATCTAATCTCTCATTTAATGTAGTCATCTCTTAAAACAACTCTATAAACAAACTGTTTTTCTGTTGTTCCTCTGTATTGCACAGATAGGGAGACTTGATTTTAACCACATCAAATGAGATGAGTTTATGACAAGATCAGATCCGTTTGGTGAGTCTGATAAATGTTTTGGGAATTTTAGGATGTACATGTTACGGACTTAAAGAGAATGAGATCTAATGAGAAATGATTGAATGCGATCACATAGGCCTATTTTTTATTTATTTAAACAAATCTGGTAGCATTGCATTTGGCAGGGCTTTGTGAACTGCACAGCAGTTGTCAAACAACCAGGGGACATGTGTCGTATTACGTATGTGAAAGTGGGTTGCCGCCCGCAGATAAATCTGATCACATCTGGAAATGGACTGCATGGATTTACTCTGTACCTTGGTACCCTTTCATTTTCATATTTTGCTTTTAGTTTGCATGGTGTGGGAGGGAAAATTCTGGCAGGGGTGTTAATCCTCTCTCATAGCACATCTCTGTAATGAAAGAGCAATTTGCTTAATGCTAAGTGCAGAAATGAATAATATCACACATAAACAGACATCACTACATTGCCTTCGCTGCTGCTTCTTCATTTATCTTGTTCTTTGCTTTTCACAACTGCTAGGTGCGAGCTAGAACATTTATTTTCGTATATGGTTCCGCACCAAAATTCGTCGTTTTTTTTACATAAAGGATTAGATGTATCTAATAGTAATGACACAACTGAACAGATTAAACCTTAGTCTTAAATAGATCTAGAAGGTCTTCTGTTGAGGTTATGAGATTACTGATATGTCCTCTCTTTAAATCACTGTCTGCTTTATCTTTCTGAAAAACTATACATGAAGAACTTGTGGTCACTCTATCTTCCCATCTAAATGAGATGTGTAACTGACTAAATCAGATGAAGCGCTGATAGTTTTTGATCTGTGCAAATAACTGCATTGCTGACAACCTTTTGTTTGTCACGGTGACTTTTGAGCTTTTTGGAGCAAATTCAATACATTTGCTCCTGGGGTCTCTAAAATATAAGATTTGCCGCTTTGGATTTTCAGCACATTACTAGCAGCAGCACAGTCCCATGCATTCATTACTTCATACTGTGAGAAAGGAGACACCCTCTAAATCTGAGGATCAAAATAATTTATTAGGGAATAATGACAGATTAATTGGTGATACTTGTACCTATAATTCAAACAGGTTAAGCAATCCTATAGGATTTTGAAGTCACAAATGTGCTACTCTGAGTAATTTCTTTAGCTGATAATGGTAATGTTTTCTGTGTCCCATTCAACAGCAGGCTGTTCAACAACAAATGCAGCTTTCAGATGGCCGTTTTTCCCTGCCATGAGTGGCTCAAGGAACATTACATGCCTGTCGGACTGAGACTTGCCCTTGAGTCGATCAGTTGAAGGATCAGCAAAGATAGAGGCCAGAGTGCAGCGGTCTTCTCCAAAGGTTGAGATGGCTGGAGAGGAGGGAGGAGGTTTGCAGCAACCACAGCGACATGGGGTTAAATACAGATACATCAATATCAGGACAAGGGTCACAACACACCCAAAAAGAGTGGTGTAGCCTGTGTTGAACGGCTCCTCTGAGGAGCGCTGGGCTACGACAGTTAGGTTCACTTCTCGTGATTCATTTATCATCCTTGTATTATCCACAGCAGTGCACTGGTAGACCCCCGAATCTATGGACTGGGCAGCAAGAATATCCAAGCTACCATCTTGATTGAGACGTAGAGTTCCGTTCTGGATCAGCTGAGAGATGTTCTCTTGATGAGGAATGATCCAGCTGTAGGACAGGTCTTCTCCATTTAGTGTTCCAGTGCAGTCCAGTCTCACTTGTTCACCCTCATAAACAACTTTATCAGCCTTTGGGGATATCAGGGATATCATCTTCCCAATTGTACAGTTCTCAAAGAAGTGTGCAGAGCGCAGAAAATTAATTGAGATTTGAGGTTCACCATACTTCAGACACTTATAGTCATCCTTGTAGTCTTTCACGCTTGCGTATCCCTTCTGCTCCCAGTGCCAAAACATGCGGTACACAGAGCAATCACACTCCAGACGGTTGTTATGCAGAAACAGGCCTTTTTGCACCGCAACAGGCAACAGCACAATGTCATCCATGGGCAAACGAAACAGACGGTTTGAGGAGAGGTCCAGCGTAACCAGGTTGGGGTGGCTATGCTTGCGAACTGAGAAGAACGGGAAGTCTGTGATCTGGTTGAGGCTAAAATAAACCTTTCTGAGACTACCGAGCCCCATTAGTGTGTTGCTCTCCACGCGGGAAAGACGGTTGTTGTACAGCAACAACACCTCCAAGGCCGGTAGGTTCTGGAAGTGATACTTCCCCACCACCTGCAATTTGTTGGAAGATAGGTCCAGGTATCGTAGACCGCTGACGTTATGGAAAGCTCCCGGGCTGAGCAAGGAGATGCGGTTATGGGACATATGCAAAGTGTGCAGCCTTGGGAGCCCGTAGAAGCTGTCGGCTGCCAGCCATGTTAGTCTGTTATGACTGAGGTCCAAGACAGAAGTCGTGACTGGAAGCAGGTTGGGAAATCTATCCAGACCTAAAGAGCCACAGTTCAGTATGTCAGAGGTGCACAGGCAGCCCTGAGGACAACTAGCTCCTGAGAGCCGAAACAAGAGCGAGATCAAAACCATATAATATGTAGAGATCATTCTTTTGGTTGCACGTTAAAAGGATTACATCAGGAACAGTGCTGGCACAGTTGGAGAAACACTCAACACAGGAAGCCCTCTGCTCTTAAATCCCAGAAAGGTCATTTTCCAATTGTCATGTCCTCCAGTATTTCACAAGAGCAGATCATCAGAGCATAAGAGCAGATGGACAGTATCTGGGGCAAGGAATGCACTTAGAATAAAAGAGTCTGTAAATATGATTTATAATTAAAATTTGTTTTACATTGTTTAACGTATTCTATTAGCACAATATACACAGGAAAGCCTACCAGAAAAGTCACTTAGAACCTTCTTAGATCTGGTTCCTCTGTTCTTACTTTGACGTATCAATCCATAATTAGAAGTTCTTCAAACCGATTATCCTGATTTGAAAATATCCAGTAAGTCCAAAGCGTTTTCCAGCAAGTTTTATATTTCCCTAAACGAAACTCGCACCTTTCCCATGCAGTTCTCCTGAGATTGAGCACCCTTGTTTGTAGAGTGTTCTTTCATTGAGTGATGAGTCCACAGAGTGCAGCACCAATCTCTTCCCATCCTTCCCTCTGCTTCCTATTCAGAGCACCGCCTCATGTCTCTCCCTCTCATGCTGTGATTATTCCCGATACGGCTCTCTCTTTCTATCTTTCTTTCTACTCTCTCACTCTGTCTCTTTCTCTCTCCAATTGTTTAGTTCCTTTAATCCCCACGGGATTTGTCTTTTTCCGTTTCAATTTTTTTTCCCTCACAGACTATCTCTTAACAGGATTTCGGATGCTGTGTTTGTATCGTCTTACATTTCACGAAAATCATCAAAATTCAAAACATTTGGACTTGGATGAGAGAGAATATGTTTGTATGGCATGAGGTACCAGTTAGCTTTGACTCCCCCTCATCTCCGCTGCCAGGCAGTGTTTGGCAGCTGTTGTCGGTTGTCTTGGTCATGGTGGTCCTGAGAGAGCTGACTGCTGTCACACTGAATTGGTCTTGGTTTGTTTGTGCTTCTCCAGAGGCCTTTGGCACAGTTTGTCTCCCACAGTTATCATCCTGTACATCTGAATGGTAGTATTGATATTTTATCTAAATGATTTGAATATCTAACTGTTCTAGTTTCATTTGATTAGCTGAACATCTATCTATCTATCACTTTGATTGAGGTAAACATTGTTACCTCGTTTGAAAATAATTACATAATGAAATCCACCTTCAATTCATATGTCCATGCTTTTTAATAGATGGGTGCAAAATGAGGCCCATGAAAGCATAATGTTTCGGAATATAATAGATCTTGGAGTCAAGGCAAGTTAATCAGTCGCAGCATGTGACAAATCTAAAGCTGTGAAATGGAATTAGGATGTTTGTTTTTATAGAGTGCCATTCTGTTGGGGTGGCATCTCTTCAGAAACACTGATGCATGGCATAGATAGCTGGCAGCAGTCACATTGACAGAAGCACAGAGTAGCTACTCCCACACACAAGACCAAACACTGATAAGTCTTACAGTATTCCAGAAAATGACTGGAAACAGCTTTGCACAGTATATCTACTACTCTACACTCACATGATCTGGGCACACGAGATGCTGAATGTGGTGGAAATTATGTGGTGGAAATTAACTGAACAGGGAGAAGCTTTGAATTCAGTTGCAGCCTTATATATTGTCTTTGATAATAAACCATTTAAAGTCCCCCTGTAGTAGTCAATAATTGTATCCCTTAAAACTCATCTTTGAATCACCAAAATGACATATTTAAACGTTTTTTCCCGTGAAATAAAATTATTCATGCCTTAAAATAGCTTGAATGTAACTACACCCTTGCTTCATCCACTATATGCGGATTCATGAATATGCTAATTAACGCATCTTCACTCACTCACGCCAGCTCAGAGATCCAGTCAATTTACTGAGGTAAACTCTGCACATTGGTATCGCTCTTTACAAGGTCAAACACATAACCGTAATTAATATGATTAGCCTTTTGCTTGACAACGTTATCAAACAGCTTATAATGTGTTGCTAATGCTACACAAACCATGTTCATGTTCACATCTTAGAGTCAGTCAGCTGCCTTCTAAAATTCAGTAGGCCTAGCCTATCCTTACAAATGCTTTGAACAACTCAGAACGTCAGTGGAGAAAGGCATGTAGTTCATCATAACATCGTATTCGTAATATACATCATACACCTACTATATTGCTAAATCTACCCGATTTTTCATATCAACAGAAAAATATACCGTGATAACCTGTCTTCTCTTGAGACTCCACTGCTTCAGAGCGGTCTTAATGATATGCAAAAGCCTGCCCGCATGTTGACGTGATTAGTTTCAAGGTAGTTTGTGACTTAAAGTTTAAAAACTTTAGACTTAAACTGTGTCACTCAGTTTTGGGTGAAAACATTTCTAAAATTAAATCTCAATCACATAAACCCGCAATGCACCATTTGGAAAGTCCGATGCTCGAACTGTCTAGCAGGACGTCAGGGTGAGAGCGAAGAGTAAGGTTTGGTCTGTTTGTTTTATTTTTTGGAAAGTATAGCCTACTGTCGAGGTCTTTTTGTACCCTGTACCCAAAGGTTTTTTTTACAATGGTATTTTTCAAAACTAGGTTGTTCCAAAGTCATTAAATTAAATAATTTATAGTTTTATTATTTAATGTATTATAATTTCATAGACGTTGGATCATCAAACAGGTTGTTCATATAAACAAACAGTAGGTGGAAGCACTAGCATAGCCTATGTGACAAATTACATGATTTTAGTCCAGTGAATTTATGCTGAATGGGACACTTTAAATAAAAAATGTGTTGGCTAAAACAGTGGTTGAATTTTACTTTTTCCATTTTTCGTTTTTGTTTTGTAATTGTTCAGATAAAGCTACTGAATATCTAGTTATGTGCCTGCTCACGTGATTAATAGCCTATACATGCTATAAACACAATGTTATGAAATACAGATTTTTTTAGGCAGTGTTGGTTTTTGCTTCTATCATGCCCCATTTAGTGTGACAAAATGCCTTTTTTTGTTTTCCCACCTCAGTTTGTTTCTTCTTTGTGTTTGAGGTGTTTGTGTTGGCCTGTCGAGGAGGTGGACTCAAGCATTCATTTCCTCCTGCTGACCTCCTCTCTTCAGCAGTGAACTCACACAGAGACTCTGCGTGAGGTGATCGATTGGAGACAACGGGCAGTAATTCCTCCTCTGGAGAATGTGCAAATGAGATTAATTGATCGAGTTCACCATGGAGGCAGTGAGGAGAGTCATAATTAGTTACACTGAATAGTGTGCTGTCTGTATGTTTGTTCATGTGGATCTCTGTCTTTGTTAGTGAGCAAGACTGCAGGTCTATTCATCACATTCAATATATTGTAACAATAAGACTTGTTATTGCTTGAGCAAACAATTAGAAGGGCAACAGAGATTATTCTCTCTATTCATCTGAAATGTATTTTATCTCATGTATGGACCAAAAACCTTATAGCAACCGGGTTTTTTTTTCTTCTATATTTGTTGCTTGATTTTACCAATGCACGCTTCCATTTTAAATCATTACCCTAATATGTGTTTTGGTCATTATTGTCTTTTTGGTAGTCAGACATTTTTCAATTACAGGCTAAATGAGGTACTGTCGCATAATTAGCCCACATTTAAAGTGTATTACAACTTGCTTTTAGGCCACAGCACAGAGTATTGTATCTTGCCTAATGACTCGAAAATAATGAGAAAAATATTTTAGCTCCATTTCCATGGATACAGACCCATGACTGATTAATCTGCTTTGCCCTTAATTATGGCATGCTTCATTTGTGGTTCTATTGGATATATACAGCTGATTATTTGTAAGAAATTTGTCTGAATATACTGTAATGTATAAAAACGTAAAAAAGTAAGTAACCAGGTTGCCTTAAAATTTTGAGTTAATTGAAATTAAAAATTTGAGTTAAGACAATGGAGATTGGTTAAATCAACAGAAACTCAAAATATTATGTTATCTGGACCACATAAATGATCTAAGTTGATTTGACAAAAGAAAAAAGGTTGTGATAACAAATCATGAACATATTTTTTTCAGTGCATACACACACACACACGCACACCTTTTTTTCCTTTCTTTTTTTGATGGGCCAAAATGGTGGCCTTTTTTAAATAATGGCCTTTTTGCAGTCACGACTTCACCATATGTGGCTAAACAGAAACTTTTTCCAGAGAGATATTCACTGGAATTAAAGGTGTGTGTCACCGTGTTGCTGATACACGACAATGTTACTGAATACCAAATGGGGGCAGTAGTGTTCACTAAATGACAGCTTGCACCGATGCACTCCATTAGTGAGGCTGTGTCACTCACTGCACCCCCACAACCCATGTAATTTGTTATAATAGTCGGAGCATGCGAGGCACAGGAGGGTTCGAGGGAGGATCGCAAATAGATCACTAATTCTTCATTTCGAAAGTCTAGATCCCGCATTCCAGTGGAAGCACGTGTTTTTTTCTTTTCTTCTGTATGACGAGAACAAAGATTTTAACTGACATTGTGACGAATAGGGAAATGCACTGAATCAACAAATCAGATATCAATGATTATTATTTTAGTAACAAGCACTTTTCTGTCATTGCAAATAATAACACAGAATAAGATTATGTAAAGCGAGCAATTTCTTGTCTTAAGCAGTACCAATTGAACCCTTGAAGACTTTGAAGTTAAATTAAAAGGCTGTAAGATAAATCTAGGCTATACTTGTTAGTTTTGATCACAAACTGTTCACTTTAGTTCTCTTCATGTGTCAAAGTAACTAGGGGATGCATACATCCAGGATGCAGACAGCGCGTGTGAGCATTCAGGGGAGGGCGAAGTAACTGATGCTGAGCCAATGGAGATAGTCGTGCGAGACGCATCTGTCCGAAACCCAAACTAACCGCTGGCAAAACGCTGTCTCCGGTATGATGCACGGTGAGATGAAAATCTGATTGAAGTTTGAAGAAGCTCCCTCTTATTCACTGACTTTTGGAGATTCGCACGGGCAGGACTAAACGAAAAGGTAATACTACGCACGAGAAGGTTATTGTTGAAAGTTTTGTCGTGTTATTTTGCATAGCCTATAGCCTACTCCAGGCACTGTTTGTGCCTGTTTTTGAGAAGATCCACCTATAGCATAATCTGTATTTCGATTCGATATTAAGATTTAAACGATTATAAATTAAATTATAATTTCTATAAAATATTTGACCGTCAGGCGTATCTATAGAGAAGCCTAACAGTCGTGTGTTAGGAACACTGATGCTTTTACATTTTTTGGTTGCAACGAAACCCTTATGATTTAATCTTGATTTCAGGATTTTTTGGTTGATGTAGAATGTAGGCTACTGTTTTTTTTAATATACAGGCATATGTTTTGAGTTCACGACCGGGTAAGGCGGCAGTGTGCAGTGTGTCTTCAGTGTATTTTCACGGGTTTTGGAGATGCTGTTCCGCATTAGGTCAGCACTGCACAACCCCCAACTGCTATGATGCTGAACTGCTATAGCTCTCAAGGATTTGTTTAGAAGATGCTTGTGGCCATTTCTATTATGGAGAATGTTGTTTAGTGAGAGGCATCTAACTTTATTATTCGCTTGATTAAACAAATCCAATATCAACAAGAGCTTTTATTGTCACAGTAGCCTACACAGTACATTAGAGCAATAATCTCGCTTAATTTAATCACCTGTTGCATGGCTGTTCTCTTTCATCTAAAACGGCATTTTAAATTTGTTATTAATGTTTTTACAAAGCCATTTAACAAGCTAAAAGTAATGAAATCCCCAGTTGTGCTCTTCATCATTTTATGCTCATAGTTTGTGTAACCTGTCTTCAGATGTCATTTCCACTGCCTTCACCTGAACAAAGTTTTTTTTAGGTTAACATTTGTTTATTTAGCCGAGCAGACGCTTTAAAGAGATAGTTCATCTAAAAATAATGAAGAAATCTGTAATTTACTTATCCATATATCCAAACCTGTTTGTTCTGTGTGGAACAATATATTTTGAGATATTTTGTCCATACACTGGAAGTCAATGTTATCCAAAATTGCCTGGTTACCAACATTCTTCAAAATATCTTCTTTTGAATTCCGCAGAAAGTCATACAGATTTGAGTAAATGATAACAGATTTTTTTTTTTTTTTGGTGAACTAACACTTTAATTGACTTATCAATGAGAAAAATACAACAGGAGTCACCATTATTAGCAGTCATTTCAAAAGTCATAGATTTAATGAAGGTTTGGGGTCTGGAGATTTGTTATTTGCTTTAAAGTCAACATGAATGGGTGTTCACGGCTCACTTTATTTTTGTAATGTATTTCTGAGTGAAACAGAATTTTGAATGAGACAAAAATAGGGTGGTACTCGATTTCATCCATTGGAATTTAATTGTGCGATGGGTTTTTCATATCAGAATGGATGCAAAAACAGTGGCTAAATAGCTTTTTGGCTATTGGTTAATACAATGAATGGGCTACCTGATGTCCTTTCAGAGAGTTTTTACATTTTGATTAAAGATTACGAGAACAAACAAATGTTGTCTTTTGGAATAACATGCACTGATAAATTGTTCACAATGCAACCAGGAACATGTATCAAAAAAGTAAATCCAAATTTGAGTGAGATGAGAGAGAATGGACAATTGTCATTGAGAATGGAGCTGTTTGTGGGGGCTGTGCCTCATACTCACCTTGTAAACTACTGCTTTAAGCAAGTATATGCCGCCTCAGCCGGGGTCTGCTGACTAATGCAGGGGTGTTCAATCCTGCTCCTGGAGGGCCACTGTCCAGCAGAGTTTAGCTCCAACCTCAATTAAACACACCTGAATCAAGGGCTGTGTCCGAAAACTGATAAATCCTGCCTTCAGAGGATGCATTCAATGGTAGGAAGGCAGCATAGATGTATCCTTCGCTGCCTTTGATATCCCACAATCCTGTGCTTTCCATTCTGTGACAGTTAAGCTAGAAAAATAAAGATGGCGTCTGAAAGTTGCGGTTGATGGTCAGATGATACGTTTTTGACCAACTGTTTCCACTTTTCTTGCGAGAAATTACTATTGTAATTTGTTTTTTTACTATTGTAGTAATTAAATAGCTTAGTTTTCACCGAAGCTCTCTCTATTTTGCTGTAGATCATTAAACCGTTACGCTGCCGCAGAAGTCTGTCCGAAATCAGTTTCGTGAGGAACCTTCATATGCAAATGCTGCCTGCAAGTCATTGCCTGATAGGGCACCGTGGCAACAAGTCAGCTGCCTAAGTTTTTGGACGCAGCCAGAGTCTTACTAGGTATACTACAAAGCCACTTGAAGGCAAGCCTGCAACCTTAGCCGAAAAAAAGTGTAATGCCTGCTAACACTGCGGTGTGCAGAGAAGGTGACATGAAGCCGTTTTATAATGGATGCATCAAAGGAGAAGAGGCCTCACTATACTGAATAAACCGATTTTGTGAGGAAATAGCTTATCAACGAATAGCTTATTAATGAATCGACAGCCCATCGGCTAATCTTCAACATGTTTGCTCTCAAACATTCCTTTTGGATTGATCTATTTCTAGAGTTTACACCCCCAAAATGTAGTCAAAAAGATTCCCGTTCACAAGGATCTGTGAAAATGGCTAAAAATTGCTGTATTATGCATGCCAGGCCAGCAGTTGGCAATTTCACTTTGTCAATAAACACCCCACAAAAATGTAATACGCATGCATGAACAAATAATACGCATGTGCATGACATCACCGTTTTCACAAATTCACGTTTTTATTGTTTAAATGGAGATGATCAAGGCATCGTTTTCAAAACCTTGCACTTTGAAACCCGTTTTCAAAACCTTGCATTTTCAGGCCCCCAAAACACTGTTGTTGTGTAAATAAACTGCCAAAACGCACAAAAAGTTTTCAGCTTTCAGTTAAAATTGGTGTTGTGTAAGCATACCCTTATAAGAGAAGTCACTGACTGACAATTACGCGACAGTTATGATTCAGTTTATGGCACTTCTCATTCATTTCTATATATCCAACAAACAGTGACTGACTTTTGCACAACTTTGAACAAAATTTAATGATGTCAAGGCTGTAATATGATTGATTACCAAAGCACACATGACCCAAGTTAGCCGTTACGCATTCTCCAATGGTAGAGCCACTGGCCCTCTTATCTCCCAATAATAAGACCATCTCTGCTAGAAACGTCCAGGCAGGTGTTGAGGCAAGTTGGAGCAAAACTCTGCAGGACAGTGGCCCTCCAAGACCGAGTTTGGATATCCCTGGACTAGAGGAACAGTTAAAACTTAATGTAACAAACTTTAAAGCGTTACAACCTAAGGGGAGGATTTAGAATTAAATTACCTAAATAGAAATATGCTAAGATACTATGTTTTTTTAAGTGTACCTAAAAGTTTCTATTAATTTCTAAATGTCAAACTTTTTAGTTTGACAACTTAGGTCTATTTGATTGTTAAGGTGATGTTTTAAATGCATTGCTGCATCATACTAAACTCTTCTGCTTAATGATTTAGTCTCGTGCTTATCCCTGGAGGCGGTAATTACTGCCTTGCGTGCGGACGTGATAACCTTCGCCTGCTTGGCGATCATTTGCATAATCATTAGAAAATTAACGTGCACTTTTTCCCATTTGCACCACAGGCTGATATGCAAGTGGCTGCTTTGTCATCTGGTAATTAATGAGAAGTGTAATGAGTTGTGTGTGCTCCCAATAAATGCCGTCTTTTATGGCTCTCTGTAGTTCTTGGATTTAAGGGATGTGCCTCTTCGCCCCCCCTTTCAGTGTGACCTGACACCAATTCTACTAAATAACACAAAGTCCCCAGAAACAGAACTGGTAAACCCTTTAACTCAGGCACCATGAAGAGAGATACTTAAGGCTGATTCACAGAGAGCAGAAAGTCATATCTAGAAACTGCAGCCTGTGCAATAATCGTTGAAAGCAAACATGACTGAATGCAAATTAGCAAAGCGCCATCAGTTTACAGTGTAATTGTTACATGGATGTCAATCCATGTCCGAGCGCTGGGCAATTAACTGCCTAATCCAGTCATTTCATTGAGCAGGTTGGGTGAAGGGGGGCTTCGTCCTTCACAGTCCCCATTATTTCAGCCCCTCACTGTGCTTTCAAACATCTAAGGTGAGGCCCCAATCAGAGATATTACAGCGGTGTATAAAGGCAAAATCCACTTGTTTTTAATCAAAGTGCAAATGTAAAAAGAGACAATTATTGTGCATGGATCTCCAATTATATTCACCATGGTCTTTCCCTCTATTTACTTAAAAGTTAGTCTCAGATCTCCTCAAATACATAACCCAGAGGGAACTATGTGCCTAACAATGGCCTGTAGGGATTCCCTTCTAGACTTCCTGCGGAGTGCTCTTCCAACAGACAAGTGATACGGTCACAGGAGATGGATGGCCTCTCAATACACTCACTTAGCCAGCGGCCACTGGTTCCCCTTCACAGCCCCGACACCCTAAGTTTACAACATTAATTATAGACTTGTTAATAGCTATCTAGAGAACATGCTCACATTAATATGCTTTGAATTTCACACCACCCACTCGCACACCAACACACCTGCACACACAGACTGTTTGGCGAAAGGTTGGTTTTCTGGAAACAGTGACTTTCATGCATGCAGAGAGAAGAAAGGGCCATAGTATATACTCTAAAATAGCATATAATTTGTTTGAACAAGATCAGTATGTAATATAACAGTGCGTTTCAGGTCATGCAGACCAATATTTTGTTGTTGGCAACTTCATATTTGTTGGTGCAACAAATTGTGGCCCATTGCCTATTTTTGGTTAACTGCAAAGATGAGATGTGCAGTACAGCTGTAGCCTACTTGTGCTTCATCATGAAAAGTTAGGTCTGATTTTAGGCGATATAGGTGACCATGGGTGCCATTTATTATATGGTGTCATTAAATCAATTTATGTGTTTACAAAACGAGTCTGAGAAACCTTTAAAGTCACCATGATATTAAAATGGACAATTCTTATTTTTTTCTATGGAATATTGCCTACTTATAAATTATATCGTAATATTTTTCCATTCATGTGCCCTCGTAATTTTTAACCAAAATAACTTTCCCTCCCACTTGCAACAATGGAGTGGTGCAGGGATGATGTCAAAACCCCGGAAAACTAATTCGCCACTGGTTCCCTCGAGATTTTCCTATGGGTTTTATAATGTTTTTTTCCCTTCAATTTATGAGTAAAGTGGTAAACATAACTTAACGATACTTTGATGTTTTGTTAAAACTACACACATTCCAAACTGTCTTATCAAGTTAAAAAATAAACATAACTGCTTCAAAATTAGTGTTCACGCAATGTCTTGATTAGCTCAATTAGAGATTTCAACTTGTAAAAAGCATTCACGTCGTGGTAGAGCTTGTATTTAGCCTTCTAGTAGGTCTAAATTTTCAAAGAGCCAGGAGCCTACTTGTTGTACGGTGGACCATGTGACCGCTGTACCACCTCATCGAATAGAACGTCACGTGTCATCTCAAAATTACGGTACGACCAGAGCCGTTGAAAAACACTTCTTTTTTTGGTGTTGTTGAAAAAAAAAATCACCTTATCATTTGCCCGAACGAAGAGAGCTCACAATTTCCTTCTCAATATTTTTTATACTTTTGTGTCGGTTCTTTTCCGTGAATTTAGCGAATGGTTCCATTTGAATTCCGAAGTTACAGCTCGCGCATTGGTTTGGAACGGATTTCACTCTAGAAATCACGCGGCACTTTAGAATGCAGTGAACAAAAAGAGCACGGGGACTAAGTGGATATTTACACCTACGAACATCTGAAACAATCCGCAAAAGCGTCCTATCGTTTGCTAGTCGATCATGAAGACGCGGCCTTCAATCACACATTATCTGCGTGAGCGACTGCAGGTAAAATATTTTCGGACAAAAACATTATCAAAAAACACAGCTATAATAGTTAATACCACGTCACAGACATAGTACCATATTTTTACTGTTTCTTATCTTTACTGTAGCCTACCATATACTAACTGTCGTAGTAGCCTACGGTATTTTTTTAGAGGCAATTTGATAATCATTTAGTCATAGTGCATAAATATTTTATTTTTAAAGGTTGGTCTTTGTACAAGTTTAGCTAATAAGGAATGTCTTTGTTTTTTGACTGTGTGCTCTTTATAACGTTAGCTAACTTTACTAGTGTTAAGGTTGGAACATGGCTAACGTTTTTTTTCTCTTTATGGGTATAAATGTTTAGGATAGTCAGCATGCAATTTAAACATCTTCCTAGCATTGCTGTTGATGTCGATTTGATTTGGAAGTAAACCTTTTATTTTACCTTTGCTGTTAGGTAAGTTAACACTGATTCGGTCCCATTAATTAACATTTGTTAATGCGTTTGCTAACAATGCACAATATATTGCTTACATTAAGCTGTTTATTAATGTTTGCTAATGTTAAAATGAATAAAAACAGAGTTAAAAAAACCCTAATGTTAACAAATGAATTTTTTTCTGTTAACGTTAGTAAAAATACAGCTGTTCTGTTCATTGTTAATGTAAGTTGAGATTTGTTAAATAATAGTTAACTAATATTAAAATGGAATGGAAGTGTTACCTTTATTTTATTTAGGCACTGAACCTATGTGACAGGTCTCTGCTTATAAAGAGTAATGCAAGTCCCTCAGATTAACATCACGATTATGGAATGAGGATGTGTGTGTGTGTGTGTGTGTGTGTGTGTGTGAGCGAGCAAGAGAGGAAGATGAGGAATGAGATGAACTGTTGTACAGAAAGCAGGCTTTATTTGTGTCTCAAGTGGTCCTGATCATTTCACTGGACTGCAGATTAGCACAGTGGTAATCCTTTTCTCCTTGCTTGCCTTTCTCATGAAAAACTGTTTCTCTTAACTTCGGCAATTTTTAAGAACTAAATTGTACACGCTACCCTCTGTTTCTGTCTAGTTGTTTAGTTTCTAGTTCTAAATCGTTCACTCAAACATTGGCATTTGTTGAAGAAGCAACTAATCTAGTTAAATCTGGCATTGTGTACAGCAAATATTGTTGACTCATGATAAATTGTTTGTGATGTTTCTCATTTGTAAGTCTCTTTGCATAAAAGCATCTGCTAAATGAATAAATGTAGTCAGTCAGGAGTTGGCATATTTATTTTTTTAAACGAAAAGATAAGACATGTTAAGAGATCCTATTAGATTCCAATTGTAGTTCTGTCTGAGGAGCTGTGTTTGTATTTTCCACCATCTAACACCACTGTAGTATCAGTATTTGAAGTAGGCTACACGAAGAACAGCAATGCTAACTCTAGCTAGAGTAGAGACCTAATGCATGGACCTTGAAAAATTGGTTCCTTTACAACTCCTGAAGTGATTTTGAATTAAATTAGCTACACTACACAAGATGTTGAAATGGAATGACATGAAGAACTCACTGAATTCACAAAGCATATGACTTCATTAGTCCAGTGGTTTTCAAACCTGTCCTGGAGCACCCCCAGCACTATAGATGAGGGAGACATAAGCTGTGCTCAAAATCGCCCCCTATACCCTCATTCACTATTCCGTACGTTACTCCAATATAGGCCACTTGAAGGTGTGAATGAAAACGAGTGAGTGAATTCGAAAACTGAGTGTGCCGGAAGGGCTGCTGCTTTTGCAGTTTGTGCTTGCTGTTTAATCATCATTTGAAACTTAGCAAACTGGCAGCTGCAGTAGTAATACAAAGATTTATCTTGATCTCTGTCATGGAAACATGTATAAATCTTAATTAAATAATTAAATCAATTTAAAAGGAATTTATACCTGTATGATATTACATTTTAGCCAGCGGTGGAAATGGATGATTCAGCTGCAGGCGACACACGGGAATTCATTCGGTGCGGGACTCTCACAGTGCATTATGGTTATTCTTTAGTCGTTGAGAGTACATCAGTTGTACTATAGACATAGATTCCTCATTAGCGCCCTTTCCAATGGGCCACTATACGTAAGCCGTCCGTCCGCCATATTGGAACGGTCAATGCCGGTCCGTGACTGTCTGCAATTTTGAATATATATATGACAGACTTAGAAGATGATTTTGCTAAACTAACACAATACAACAAGACAAAGGCATCAGCTAACACAACATTAAAAAGTTAGCATAGTAAAAGTAAAAACATTAAAAGTAAACATCTAATATTGAGTTAATACACACAAAAACTCAATCCAACACATTCTCACCTGTAAAAGGTTATCCCATTTCTTCTGGAATTTAAATTTCTGTGGTTTCACAACCAAAAACTGCTCAATGTTCAAAAGAAACATTGGCAAAAACAGATTGCTTCTGAGGTTATTGCTGCAAATGTTTAAAAAGTGAATGGTAATTTATTGTAAAATACTATTACAATTTAAAATAACAGGTTTTCTTTTTTAATATATTTTATAATGTAATTAATTTATTCATGTGATGGCTGAATTTGCATTATTACTCCAGTCTTCAGTGTCACATGATCCTTCAGAAATCATTCTAAATGCTGTAGCTCAAGAAACATTTCTGATTATTATCAATTTTGAAAACAGTTGTGCTGCTTTATATTCTTATGGACACTGATAACGTTTTTTTCAGGATTCTTTGATGAATAGAAAGCTCTAAATGACAGCATTTATTAGAATTAGAAATCTTTTGTTACATAAATGTCTTTAATGTCGTTTTAAAATGTCGGGTTAAAATCCTTGCTTAAAAAAATCTTACTGCCTCCAAATTTTTAACGGTAGTGTATTTTCATTGGATTTTAAAAAAAATTCTATTCTATTTTAATTCTACTCTCTTATTCCAATTCAGACCACAATTCTGCATAATGTTTGCTATAAAGTCAAACTCAGAATTTAAAAGACATTTTCAGTTCAATTCAGTTCTGAATGACACACAATCCTGGTATTTATAAGGTTTGAAGCTTTGAAGGTGTTACAGAATCTGAGACTTCTTTTAATTAAAGACACTCTTGCTCAATGTCCAGCTTCAGTCCCAGCACTCCAGAATATTAAAAAAGGTCAGTGTTTAAAAAGACATGTCACCTTGAGCTCTCTGTGGAAAAAGACAGAAAAGAAAGCAGAGGCAAGGAAGTTAAAGGGGCCTTTTGCATGCAATCCTGGGCATTGACAGACTGCAAAGTGCTTTTCTACAAATCTCTTGAAGTTTAACAGAGATCACTGCACAGACATTTAACATTTCATTTATGCAATTTACTTGTTTAATCCGTGTGTGTGTGTGTGTGTGTGTGTGTGTGTGTGTGTGTGTTCAATCCAGATCCAAACCCTACTTATCTGGCATATCTGCCTTTTATTAATATCCATATTCAAACACCTAGGGATAGTTCACACAAAAATGAAAAGAAAAATCTGTCATCATTTATTCACCCTCATTTTGTTCCAAACCTGTTTGATTTGGCAATACAAAAGAATATATTTCAATATAACTGTTTTTGTCCATTTGTACAGTGCTGTTTTTGACCCCATTGACATTCATTAAATGGACTGTTACGCCCCTTCCAGGGAAAAGGGTGCAACATGAAAGACTCTGGAATGCAGTGAATTTTGAACAACTGAAGAATTTATTGTCTTACACTGAGACTCTAGATTCAGGAGCTGACCGAGCCAAAATAACTACAAAACTTTCTTATTTTAAAACATCTTTCCTAAACCCTAACATTAAATAAAATAAAATACAGTAACCTAACTCCCTAACCAACCAAAGCATCTTTCTAACTTTATACAGTCTGTGATTTACTTTATGATGGGTTATTCTCTCTTTCCTCTGGCTGGCTGTCCTAGTTTCTCTTATCTCTTAAGAAATAGATTGTGGGGTTAGAGATCAGATAAGTAGAAGAGAGATATTTTTCTCTCTTTATGGTGGGACAGTAAGATAAATGCAGGGACCCCCAGGCTAGGCATTAGAATAACCTTTTCGGTCTTGTGAGACACTGTGTTCCTGTTGCATACATTTCCTGTATAATCATTGCTTACTATTGAAGTGATTTGCATAATGGAGTTAAGAGATAAGGATAGGTTTACTGGCTGTAAGTAGAAGTTGTGTCAGAATTGTGCCTTTCGGTGTGAGTTTGTTATTTTAGTGAAATGTTTTCTGTGCCACATTACTAGACGTGTTTGGGGACCAGATGAGCATGTGGTTAAAGGGGTCAGGTTTTGTCTAAATTAGTTCTCTTTCAATAATTGGGCGCACAGTGGTGTAAAGTATTTGAGTTAATGTAATTAGTACTTAAAGGTGACCTATAATTCAAAATTGAATTTACCTTGGTATAGTCAAATAACAAGAGTTCAGTGCATGGACATGACATAGAGTGAATCTCAAACTGGACTGTTTTCGCGTTCTCATTTAATTTACGTTTATGAAAAACACCCCTGAAAAACGGTCGGTTCTCCACACAATACCGACTGTGACGCAATAGTCGGGATCATTAATATGTACGCCTCCAAATATTTGCATAATGCCAGCCCTCAATGCCAGGCGGAACTGCGCAGCCGAAACATGGCAGTTGCTCAGTGTGGATGTACACATGAACACAAAAGTATTTTTTAGTTCCTTCATCTGAGCCTCTGGAGAAACAATGGGTTAATTTTATTTTCTCTGGAAATTTCCAAACATTTCACCGAGTGTTTCCTCAACTTGGGCCAATACAGAGCTGGCCTCGGATCGAGCTACCAAGCAACACTTTCTGATGTGTAATTGTTCAAGTTCAGACAGGTAATCTTTCTCTCAAAATCGTTCAATACTGTTTATGCATCAGTAAGTCAAGCCAGTGACTAAAATATCAGCTTCACATCGTTTCTTTTAGTAGGATGAAAATAATCGTATTTAAATTGTGAACAAATTATATACAGAAAGCGATCAAAGAACAATCTTTCCACACAGCGCGAGTTTATCTGGACCCTTGCCAAACTCGTTATGAAATCAATGACGCACGTTACTGCACAACGAAGCTCTTACTGTATTTACATCATCGTGTTTGCATTGGTGAAAGCAGAGAGAGTGCAGAAACTGCTTTGCAATGATAAGATCTTCATTCTCGCGATCAACACACTGTCATCTGCTCAATGCTCATCACGGCAACATTTTATGTGATGGGAATAGATCTAAATACTTTAAAAACATCTCACGATTCGTTTATCTCGATAGCTGTTATAGTAAAAACGTATAATAGCAGTAGTAAAAGTATTCGGGAGAGAGTTTCACATGTAATGCGTTGCTATTTCATATGCAAGCATGTCAGCCAATCACAGCAGTGGCCGCGGTTACACTGAATCCCACAGCAGACACGCCCCTTCAAACAGAGTGTTCAAATCAGAGGCTAAAAGCAGGCTAGGAAAAATGCCATTTATTTCTAAATTATGATTATTTTTTATCTAAAAAACATACTAACATTATAAGGGTAACCCAGGAAACATTATAAAATAATAATAAAAAACATTCTAGGGCACCTTTAAAGGGATAGTTCAGCCAAAAATGAAAATTCTGTCTTTAAAGGGATAGTTCGGCCAAAAATGATATTTAACACATGCATTACTCACCCTCAAGCAGTTCGAGATGCATATGTCAATCTTGTTTCAGACGAACACATTTTCAGTTATTTTAGAAAATGTCTTAGGGTGTATTCATTCACACCAGGAAAGTCCGATAGTTCACTTGCTTTGGTCCGAACCAAATTTTTTTTTTTTTTTTTTTTTTTGGTACGGTTCGCTTTCACACTGCTCTTTTTGCAAGTGAACCAAAATTTGTAAACAAAACCACACGTGTGCTAAGGTCGTCCATTCATTGGACAAGGATTCTCAAGTAGGGAAATCAGGAAGTGCAAAAAAAGCTCAGCATGGAGATATTTCGTACTGCAATATTTGTTATTTTACTAATTTTGTGTTATTCTGTACTTAAACGCAATATGAAGAAACTGCGCAGAAGACGGATAAGGTATAAAGTTTTCATTCATAGAGAGGGGCTATGTTCACACATTCAAATAATGAGATTCTTATTGTATACTGCTAACAAGTGCTGTCAATGTTAACGCTGCGATTAAGTTTGTCCAGTTCAACGCAGCATCATCCTTGTAACTATCGTTACATTATATGATGAACTGCAAAAGCTTTTTTTGCATAGATGCGCGATTAGACTAAAGACAACGCTCTGTATGTGAATGTCCTGATGCACGGACTCATTCATTCATTCCATTCCAATGATGCACACACACGACGCGCAGAAAGACGCGCAACAGTATCGTGTGGCCAGACAGCGCGCCGGAATGGAATTCTCTTTCGCACTTGAACAACAATAACACAAACCATTATGCCAAAGTCTCCGACTACGGAAGCCTGTTATTAACTCAAAGGCGCGGTGCTTTCTTGCAATTGGGTCGGTTCATGTTCACACCGTAAACGAACCGTACCAGAGTTCGTTTGGAACCGTACCGAGACCACCTCTTCAGCTGGGTCTCGGTTCGGTTGTTTGGTCCGCACCCGAGTTCGATTGCTGTATTCACACCTGCCCAAAAGGTCCGCACCAAGGGGGGGAAACGAACTAGAGTTCGATTCAATCGAACCAAACAAGGTAGGTGTGAATACACCCTTAGACCCTTCAGTGGATATAATGTGAAGCAATGGGGTCCACCTCCTTCAAGTCCCAAAATGTGCATACATCCTTCACAAAAGTAATCCATCCGGCTCCAGGGGGATAAACGAAGGCCTTCTGAGGGTAATCCGTGCGGTTTTGTCGTAAAAATATACATATTTAAAACTTTATAAATGAAAATATCTGACTTCCGGCAACGATCGACGCGCGTTCACGGGTGATGGAAGTGTTTTGTTTTGCTCTGCTCTCTGGCTGCGCAGGCGCGTTCGTTCTACGTCACGACGGTTCCTACGCTACGTCCTACCTCGTACGCCGACTTCCATCACATTCCATTTTCCTCTTCGTCGACATCTCTGTTCGAAATCAGCAATTGCAGTCATTCGCGGAATTATCAACTTTACGTGAGTTGTAGTTTGACATCGCACAGCGCGGATAGACCAACGCTACTTTTGCGTCATCGAAGGGTAACGCCCCCTTTTTGGGGAAAACAAACGGATTCCCCTGAGAACAGAACTCGCTCTAGATCTGCAAAGTTTCTTGATAGCAAAAATGGCACAAACTTAAAGAAGCTACTGGATACGGGGTTACAGAGGTGTCCCATTGAAATGGTCGAAAACTGGATTAATGACCCCAGTGGCCAAATATGGACTATTCAGACATATACCACTATCTCGTGGAATCACCAAGTAAGTAGCCTATTTTTATTTTTTTTGTCATTAACACGCTCACAGTATGACAAACTAGACGATGAGGCCATGTCACTTGGATCATATTTAACTTGATTTAAGCTATTGACATAGTTTTGTTGTCGACTAGCTATACTAGTTATGGTGCGTTCACACCGGACGCGAATAGCGCGTCAGGCGCGAGTGATTTCAATGTTAAGTCAATGCAAAGACGCGTTACGCGCGTAAAAAAATCCTGCGGCGCGAATGAGGCGTAGAGCGCGGCACGGTAGACGCGAATACGCCTCATTCGCGCGTCAAGTTCGCGCGAATTGAGCGTCTGGCGCGTTAAGCGCGAATGTTTTATGTAGTGCTTTTTGTGCATTCTCGCGTTTGACGCGAACTCGCGTCTGCCGCCGAGTTGAAAAATCTGAACTTCTGCGTCAATTCGCGCCGCGTTAACCAATCAGGAGCCTGCTTGCTGCTGTCACGTGGTGAAGTGACAGTTTATAATGTTATTTTATGTTTGGCCTCAATAAATTATTTTGTAATATGACAAAAATGCTTGGTGTGCAAAGCAAATCTTTCACATAAAAACTCGATTTCAATATATGAGAGATACTCATTTTGTATTGAATGCTATTTATTCCATATCTATTCTAGATTATTATTTTAATGTAAAGACAACAAACACAATTTAGTGTATAAAAACTTTTAAAAAAAATCACAGGACAGGTTTCACTTTTGGAGGCTGGCTCCATTTATTATCAAAACAAAAATAAATGACAGATTAGGTGGGTGCGGGCGAGGGTGAACCTCGCGCCGGGCTGTAGAGCGCGGGTTCGACAGGCATAGACCACTCGAGGCCGAGGCCTTATACGGCCTACGCTGTCCTCGTCAGCGTCCTCACCGTTAGGTCCACCAAACCTACACTGTAAAAAATAATCCTGTAAAAAAACGGTAAACTACTGGCAGCTGTGGTTGCCAGCATCATACCGTAAAAATACGGTGTGTTACCGTTTTTAAAATTAACAGCTAAATACCGTTTTGTCAGCTACAGCTATATGCTGTTAAATTACAGCATATAACTGTAAATTAACAGCATATAGCTGTAGCTGACAAAACGGTATTTAGCTGTTATTTTCAAAAACAGTATTACACCGTATTTTTACGGTATGATGCTGGCAACCACAGCTGCCAGTAGTTTACCGTTTTTTTACAGGATTATTTTTTTTACAGTGTAAATACCTTTAAGTACTGTGGTATTCTGCCATGTTTCTCACTGACATGCCCCCAACTCATAAAAATCAGGGCTTAAAGAAAATCCCAAGCTTTCCACTCATATTAACGACATTGTGGTGGAGGTCATGTGCAACTCGTAAATACGATCTTTCCAACATGGCTTGAACGCACCATTACATTCAGAGCCTTTGCCATCACTGTACGCTCATCATAGTAGTTGTGTTACTACTCACAACCCCATCTCAATTTTAAATATACCCTGCATTTTCTGTTATGTGGATAAAAAAGAGAACACAACACTAGATAAACTTTTAGATTTATTCTCATACAACACTAGAAAGACTTTTACAATATGCCTTAAAACAGGCATACATACAGTAATTACATACATGCATACCTTAACTGTTCATAAAATACAAATGTACTCTCAAGTCAGGTTTCAATGAACACTAGCCCATTACTTTATATCAAAACAAATAGTTTATAAAATAAATATCAGTATTTGATACTTTTGGACTGATGGTTAAAGTCTTTTCTGCACAGTTTTCCAAGTTATTTTACACACCTCTTTTCTCCGTGCAGCTTTGGTCCTCTTTTACAGATTTATTCCAATAAAGTATCTGAAAAATAAGAGGAGAACATTTTCAATTAAATGATTTGCAGTAGATAATTTTGATTATTTAAAAATGTCTAATCAAAAACTACTGGATAATTAACTGAAGACTTGGAATAAACTGCACAGGTCAAGTTATGTGTCAGTCTGGAAATGTGAGCTTTGTTTTAGTGAAACAAAATGCAGACATATATGACATACTTACCAAGAATGATAAAACAAGGAGACACAGGCAAGCATTTTCTCAAGGTCAGCAGGAGTGGCAGACATCTATTGGTAAATAAAACAATTAAGATGACTGACAGTATCTGCAAATAATATTTTTAAAACGTAATGTGCTACTTGTTGCTTATATTCTACAGAGGCAATAGGCCTATCATTCAGAATATGAATGGTTTATGTAAAAATTATATTTTTTTCATTTACTCACCCTTATTCAAATTTAAACTCCAATGATGCAAAAGATGATATTTTCATTGGGATGAAATGTCTGTTTGTCCCTACAATGCAAAAGAAGAGAATGGGGATCAAACTTTCAAACACCAATAGTCATAGTAAATGAAGGATAAAGGTAATTCATATGGGTCACATGGTTTAACTAGTTTTCTGAAGTGATTCAATTTGTTTGGGTGAGAACAGACCAAACACTTTTCACCGTACATCTAGTCTTCTGAAGTGAAGCGATGTGTTGGTGTAAGACAAATATCCATAAAACTTTATCAACTAAAATAACTAGTTTCCTGCAAAGGCCATAAGCATTGATTTACGGCAAAAGAATAACATTTGAACTTGACACACAACGTAATGACGAATGTAGTTGCCCAGCCCTGTGTGTTTGAACTGAGAGAGGCGTCAAAGCTTACGCTACTCCTACATCTATGTCATACATTTTTAAGTGTTACTCTTGTGGCGTAGTTTTAAATATGGGCATTTTTCTTACAAGAACGCGTCGCTTCACTTCAGAAGGCCGTTATTAACCCCTCTGATCTGTTTTAGACACTTTTATGATGGATAGATGCACTTGTATGGACTTAAAAAAATGGGGCCCATTCACTGACATTAGTTTGGAAGAGCCAGGAAATTTTTTAATATAACTCTGATTGAATTCGTCTGAAAGAAGAATGTCATATACACCTAGGATGGCTTCGGGGTGAATAAATCATGGGCAAATTTTGGTGAACTATCCCTTTAATTGTACTGTACCTTTATGTTCCTTTTGGAGCTTGGTCCCCATTCGTCTTCCATTGTTTGGGCAAACAAACAGACATAATTTCTCCTCGACAATATCTTAATTTTTCCTCCAAGAGAAAGAGACAACATTAGGTTAAGTAAATGATGAGAGAACTACCATTTTTAGGTGAACAATTACTATTCAGGTGTTCATAGAACAAACAATAGGCAAACTTACAGTTTCTTGAAGAAGCAGTCATTGCTTCTCTACAAAGTAAGCCTTCATGAGTTGAACTACAATGACAAGAAAAACATAATGTAAAGAAGAGATACATAAAAAATAAATAAACAAAATAAAGTCTCAATAAAAAAGAAAAATCTGAAAATCGACATTCCGTCCATCCATCTGTTATTCTGCTATTTCTGCAGCGGTTTGAACACGCACGTTCACAGTACACAAGAATTATGAATTTTTATCATACCTCACGTATATTTTGCTAAGATAAAGATTGGGACATGTGTCCGTTGCATATGCATAAAGTGTGCATGACGGTAGCAAACCAAATGCAGTCTGAGAATGCTAACGAGCTCACAAACAAGCTATCATATTTTACTCGGTTACTTTTTCCATGATTAAAACATGCTATCATGTCATCTTACACTTAGCTGGATCATTTTTATACTGTATGTTAATATTTAGAGGTAGCCTACTTGGTAACTTAGGCTACAGATCAAATCAAATAGCCTACGTAGTTGCAAATAACAGTAGCAGATAATGAACAGTTTGAACCTCACTTTAAAATTGTAACCACACAAGAAGAAGAAAAACATTTCACACTAATTTTTATACTCAGATAAATTTTAGGAAAATGTGCAAGTTAGATGAAAGTTTCTTACCCGTTTGAATGTGATGTGATGACAGTCTGTAGCCTACAATGGGATCACGTTCCTGTGGTATCTCGTGGATTAAAACAGTCTCTTTATCCGATTGAAATCCCAAAAACATCACTGGATGTTTAAAATGTAATATTTAAAAGTAATAGTTTACAAATAAATGAATAACAGGCAGAGCTGCAAAATGACCTCATGCAGAAACTAAAATGTCTTCTCACATGTACATGGGAAAATATGGTATTATACTGTTAAATAACAGTGTCATACTGTTGCTGGTCAAGACGAAATTTGAAGCGACCAAGTTCTCCCATAATGCATTGCAAAAAACAGTAACTTACAGTTATTACATGAAAACAGCATTTTGCTGCTAAATTTCCATGTAAATTTACAGGAATTTTTTACAGTGTAGCTCCTGGAGCAAATTGTGCAAACTGAAACCCTCCGGAGGGTCTGGTGGACCCGAGTACAGTGACGATGTCCCCCACGCAGCTGTTTCTGCTCTCCAGAGCATATACGAGCGGTGACTCTCTCGAATAATGCTAATGCTAATGCTCGATAAACATCTAAAAAGATGGCCGCCAACGGGTTTCGAAACTTTCGCCTCCGGATTTCGCCTCTGACGCGCGTAAAAACAAAAGTTTGAAGCGAAATTTACGCGCGTCAGAGGCGAAATCCGGAGGCGGCCATCTTTTTAGATGTTTATCGAGCATTAGCATTAGTCAATTTCGCCATTGACACGCGAATTAACACAAAGTGGTCAAGCGTCAAACTAGACGCGGTATACACGAATTTGACGCGCTATTCGCGTCCGGTGTACACGCACAGTTAGAAAGACGAAGCTGCTAGCAGCTAACGTTACGTGATTAGCTCTCACTAGGCACGCTACCTTGGCTGTTAACTGATTTTACTGTTGAAATAGTGGCAGGGTAGGGCTAAAGTGGACTTGGCTGGTTTCTGCTTGTCTAGAAAGTGCTTTAGGCCTATATGACTTTTCGACAAGCACTGCTCTGGGCTACATGTAACAACACGAACGGCAGTAGATCAAGCCTTCTAGGCTAGATTGGATAGCGTAATGTCACAACATCCAATTTGATAGCCCCAAACATACATACATTGGTCCTATACATATTTTGCCGTACACTGTAAACCTTTTTACAACTTTCAAAGTCCTAGCACTTTCTAGACACAAGCAGAAACCAGCCAAGTCCACTTTAGTCCTAGCCTGCAACTATTTCAACAGTAGGCCTATAGTATAGCTAGTCGACAACAAAACTATGTCAATAGCTTAAATCAAGTTAAATATGATCCAAGTGACATTGCCTCATCGTCTAGTAGTTTGTCATACTGTGAGTGTTAATGACAAAAAAATAGGCTACTTACTTGGTCATTCCACGAGATAGTGGTAACGTTAGATGTCTGAATAGTCCATATTTGGCCACTGCGTGGCGTCATTAATCCAGTTTTCGACCATTTCAAAGGGACACCTCTCTGTAACCCTGTATCCAGTAGCTTCTTTAAATACCGCTCACGGTCCTCGGCCGGCAAAGAGTGTATATGTTTGTGCCATTTTTGCTATCAAGAAACTTTGCAGATCTAGAGCGAGTTCTGTTCTCAGGGGAATCCGTTTGTTTTCCCCCAAAAAGGGGCGTTACCCTTCGATGACGCAAAAGTAGCGTTGGTCTATGAACACATTGAGGAGACTGTGAGGCTGTCAATCACCGCCCCGGTGTGGATACTGGCATTCAGAATCACAGATTATTCTTTTTGGAAGTATGACTAACAGAATAATTTTCACTGGAAAATGTCATCTGAACAAGTAAGTAACATCCACTTTTGTTCTGGTTCTGACATTGCCGTAAATCACGCTGATTAAATCTAAAAATCGCTTATCATTCATCACGCGAAACCGTGCAAATTATACTATGTTCTCAACTTGTTAATGTTAACAACGTCAGCATTGCGTGACTACATGTAATGTCCTTCCGATATGTATCCTTGTTTTCGCATGGGCCCGGTTGCAGTCTCTTTTTCTGTAAGTTTAGCCACTCCAAAGTCCGAACAAAGTCTTTTGCATTTTACAATGGGTGAATCTCTAGTTGTCACTGGTGATTGTCGTTTGAACCTTTCTGGATCCGCCATCAAATTGATAAGTTCAAGTGCTGTGAGAAAAGGCTATAAATCTCCACCTCCAACATCCTCACACGCAATATAGCCTACTAGCCGAGACTCCTTCATTATGTGTACAGATGTGACGTAATGACGCAAAGACATGCTCGAATCTCCCGCGGAAATCCATCAGTACCACTGTAATTAAAAACATTATTACAAGCTTACCGTTTTGAATCGAGCTACGGCAAGCAGATTGCGTTGAACACTGGCTGGTTATGTATTTTCTCAAATATGTATTTTGGATAATTTTTAACCCCAAAAAAGCTACGGAC
This sequence comes from Rhinichthys klamathensis goyatoka, assembly GCF_029890125.1. Lineage (NCBI taxonomy): Eukaryota > Metazoa > Chordata > Actinopteri > Cypriniformes > Leuciscidae > Rhinichthys > Rhinichthys klamathensis. The sequence continues at coordinate 125,292 of NW_026606585.1, forward strand.
TGCAGCTTTAAGTCCAAAATGATGAACAGATTGAATTTAGGCTTTTAATGGTGTGATTCTTCTTTTCTACTTCTTCAAAAAAGTAAGGATGAATTTGACTGATGGCATTATTTATTTTGTCAAGATTTCGATATATAGTGATTTCGATATACTTTGTTATAACAATATATCGCAATATTTTGTGATTTTTTTTTTGGGCGTGATAATCTTGTAGTGATGAAAAATCTGATATCGTGACAGCCCTAGTACACACATATGTGCGTTTAAAAAAAGTATAACCTGATCTCACCAGTCAATGGTTCCCATGAGAAAAAACGACTTAATGAGAGAGTGTAAAAATGCAGGAAAGTTTGTGTTTAAGGTGTTAGGGGACAGAAAATATCATTAGCTCAGTATAAGAGCTATAGAAGGCAGTCCAAAATCACCAAGATGGAAAAACAAACGTGTGTATGTGTATACATGATGTTGTTTCCTGCCTTTGGTGGTAGTAGAGATGTTGAGCGGTGAGGCAGTAAATCGTTTGATTGTTTGATTCACCAAGGGAATCCTGGAACATATTTGCTGCGGTGTACACACACGCGCGGACACACGCACACACACATACACACACTATGATATAAACCCATTCTCTGCGTTCACACTCCTGGCTTTGTTTGCATCCCCAGGCCGCTACATCTAAATTTCTTTGTTTATTTTACCTTATGCTCTGTTTAACTAGTTTTCCCCTGCTGACTGCTTCTGTTTACTTCATTTTTTGGTACACTTTCACAGCCGAAAAGCAAAAAGGGAATCATTTCAATGCTTGTTTATGTATTGTACCTGAGGAAGGAACCATTTAAAAATATTTTTGTATAAAATTTGGCTTAACTAAGTATGCTTATACATCAAATATGTCTTAGATTGAGATGGTGCCTTTGCACCATTATAGAAATCTGATTTATTTAGAATGTTTTCATGCATTTAAGCGTGTGTCTCAGTGTTTTTGTGTTACTTTGAAGCTGTGTTGAACACACCTTGCATGTTCTCCAAGGCCCCAACCGGCTTAACTCCCTTTCGCTGGAAACTCTTCTGCAGAAGTAATCATGTTTTTGTGCCAAAGGCTAAACGCCTGAGAAATGCGGGGGCTCTTGTGATCGGTGACTATCAATGGTTGCGAGAAGAGAGAGGCTGACGTGAGGCAGGAGAGGATGGTGGAGAATGGAAACAAGGAAACAGCGCTCTTTACATGTACATTTGGTTGGACAGAATTAGCAATAGCAGGCATGAACAATTCAGACTGTGGAGGGATGATGGGAACAGATAAAAAAAAGTGTGCTCTTTGAGCCTGGATCAATTGTGAAGTTGAGGGATTAAGGCTGATCAGCCTTCTAAATGTTATCTGGAGCTCAGGCACGGACTTGAACCCATCTTTAAGAGGGAATAATTCCTCTGTGTCTTTTCCAGTGCAGATGGAGCCAGAAGTCTTACCAAACTGTCATGGAGCCTTTGCTGAAACCAAGAACTGTTTGTACAGAATACTTGATTCATCCAACAGTATGTTTCTGGAGAACTGTCAGCTGTGCCCAAGGCCAATCCATCTTTTCCACTCCGTGTTGTGGTGTTCAGGGTTTCCATCTTACAGTTTGACTCCCTTCCTGTTTAGCAATTATAATTCATCCTATTAATAAAGCATCTTAATGAATTAAAATAGTTCCATGGGATTCCCTACAGGTTGTGTTCTCTACTGCATAAATCACTGTCATCTGTCTTGTCTATCTATCTGTCTGTGTCTTTTCCCCTTGCTGAAACTCTTGTCTCTTGACTTTTGTCGAATAAATGCAAATAGTCGTATTGCAAACATCTTTTTCTTAATTTGTTTTTTATTTTCTCTTGTTATCCATTACAAATATGTAAACTCAAAACAAGACTAATTTACATAGAGCATAATTTGCATAGGATATTAAAAATATTGAATTAAGTTTATTCTTTACTCCATTGACAAATTACATTGACAGTTTGCTTTAAGAAATAGACAACCATATAAAATATACTTATTAAGAAAATGATTTTGTCACATTATACTTTGTTTGATGAATTCTGGACTTTATATGTGACAGATTTTTGCAGCATAACTGTGCATCTTTGTTTTTGAATTCTGCTGACTCTAATTTCATTAAATGTGGTTACTGAAGTTAAATTTTGAAGCTTCCCCAAAAAAACCCTGAAGTTTTCTGTCTTTTTTTGGCTTTTATAAACTTTAACAGTTGTCTGTGCATTCAGTTTTGCTCTGTGCTCTGAGGATTTAAGAGCCTAACTGTCTGAAATTGAGAAATGTGCAGAAATGAAGACTGTAGCTGTCTCAGGGTCTCTCATAGTTGCCACCTGACATTGTTACAGGAAAAAAAATAGCTTTTACCTTCTTCGGTAGAATACAGAATCCTTAAAATACTGGGGTCTGGGTCTGACTACAGCCTTAAGTTAGTATGGAGAGAGTGTAGAAATCTCTCCCTGTGAGCAGACACTTCATAGAAAATCAATTTCCTAGGTTAGGACACCATTACCGCCAGGTCCAAAAAGGTTTTTTAAAACATAATGGCAGTGAATTCACTCAATAGGGAGGAAAAAGATGCTTAGGCTTGGCATAGTTTGTGGGGTTTTTTTCTATTGTGCAAAGTTCTTTTTATAGTGCTAAAAACACTGCCTTATATGCTTATAGTTTTGCTGCCATCTGCATTCATAGCTTCAATATGCAACTCGTGTACAATATCTTAATGCAACACGTGATGTCTTGGCCTAATTATAGATAGGAGTCCTTCCTAGAACACAACATAAACATCTGTTTCTCTTCTTCTTGGCTCTCTGCCCTTTTCTCTCTCTCTTTTTTTTGCTCCCTCCATCATTCTTCCAGTACTTAGTTTGTTACACTTCCTCTTTGTTTTCTAGGCAATGCAGACTGCATCTGATGTTTATCCCGTGGATCCACTGGACAGCATATGCCAGTGACATCATCATCTCCCACAATTCCCACAAGACTCTTCCTTCTATGTGAAATAAACTCTACAGCAAGGGAGATAGACCTTAAACAATTGGGATTTTTCCCATGTTCCTGACGTCATCTTTTGGAAATGAGACTGACGCTTCTGTCTTTTCTCTCTACATGGAGGAAAGTCTAACGAAAAGCCAAGAGAAGGATTCATTTTACTTACAAAGCTGCTCCTTCTAAACCCAAAGAAGAGCCTGATGGTATCATATGATCTGGACTGATTGTACTCAGTCGGAGTGCCTAGCGGCAGCACTTTTGCTCCAGATGAAACTGATGTTTTTCCTGCATAATTCTCAGTCTGTCTGGAGTCGTTAACACACTGTGTGTTGTAGCATGTGGCTTGGGCTCAACATCCACAGCATCTTAATTACACAACCGATTCGCTGCCATTTAAAGATCTGCTTTCCTCTTTTTTTGTCATCTTTACTTATGCTATTACCCAAAAGATGCCCAAGAGATCCTGCTGTCTCCCACACATGCACCTAGTAAGTTTTTGCATATAATGTCTGTAACCTTTCCAGTGCTTCTCTTTCACTCCAGCATTAAGGTCATATTTATTCACACATCCCGTCATAATGAAGCCTTTATTTAATGATGCTCAAGTCCAAATTACCCGGGTTCAGTGACTATCCAGGGCCATTGGTCCCCGCAGACGCAGTGACCTTTGGAGAGGGCCAGACTGCTGCTTTGTGGCCCAACACCTTCACACACACTTCTACCCTTGTGCCCCTGGCAGTATATAGTGAATGGTAAATGTCAGCGCTCTGGCCATTGAATTATACGGTTTATTTAAATAAGTGTAAGAGCAGATCAGATCGGCCCACAATCTCCACCGGCAGCTTGCCTCCATCAACACGTAAGCCTTCGGCAATCTGGGAATTTTCTACAAAACATGACTTTTATTTGACAGACAAAAGTTTTTAAATATTAATGCTTAAGCAGTTTATTTAAAAACATTTTTTCCCAATGAAAAAAATAAATAAAATAAAAGTGCTTACAAAATAAGGTATTCATTCTTTTAATTAATCTTTTTTTCTTAATGATATCCGGACAATTGTATCACCCTCACTTTATTTGACTCCAAAAATTTGACCCCACAAAATATCAAACTGGATTTTAATATAGAAATGAAAACATACTCATCATGGAAAAGATTTATTCATGTCATTGTATGCATAAAGTGCATTTTTGATGTATTTCAGAATAAATGAATAGATAAAAGGTGACAACAAATTATGCATGTCTTTCACCAATGAAATTGAACTCATTTGATTACATTGTCTTTTATCTTGCGCTTGCTCTGTTACTGTCTCTCTTTTCTTCTTCCTCACAGCGTCAGACATGAGGGTTGCACCGACACGTTTGGCAGGACTACAGAAAGGGATCCCGCTTGACGTTCCACGTGGATAAATTAGTTTTTCTTGTCGGAGTTACACATTCTTTCCATATCTTTTACAACTGCGCGGCTCGTGGAAGACAACGGGAAAGACTTAAAAGGGCCTGATGCACCTTTTAAGAGCAGCATCAAAAATGAATAAATCATCAAGATGGAGTGAGGGCTAGTTCTTCACAGACAGCGCTGAAGGAAACCCTCTTCCCCCCACCTGCCGGCTCCCGAGCGAGCGAGAGCTAGGACTGAGGTCTCTGGCAGACTGACAGTTGCAGCCTCTCCTGCTCTCTAGCCTTGCGTTTTGTTGATGCATTTGCCTTGATTTTCACGTTCCTCTGCCCTCCCCTCCGTGTCTGTGTCATGCTCTGTTGCCGGCGTGCCGTCCTGGAGCCATGCCCATCCCCGAGATGGCTTTGAGCACGGTGAAGTCTCTGTACTGGGAGGTGTTCCCCTCCATGGCCACGCAGCGGGTGTACTGCACGCCCGTGCTCTGGGCCGGGCGCCTCTATGTGCTGGGAGGCTGCAGCGAGAACGGCCTCCCTTTGGACTCCGCCGAGGTGCTGGATCTGGAGAGCCAGCGCTGGTGCGAGCTGCCCCCTCTCCCCACCGCTCGGGCCGGGGCATCCGCCGTGGCCGTCGGAGACCAGCTGATGGTCATGGGAGGCATGGATGCGCAGCAGAGCCCACTGGCCTCTGTGGAAGTATATCATCCTGATGAGGGCAAGTGGGAGAGGAAGACGGGACTGGGGCAGGCCTCCATGGGCATCACCACACTGGAGAAAGGTAAGAAGTGTTTGCTCCTCATTTTGACCAATTCCTTGAAAGGATTCCTCAATAAAGAACCGCATTGGATGCTGGTTTGTGAAGACTGCACTGGTTGACCCAGCTCATTAGATAAACTGTACTAGTCAACTTGCATCACCAGGCAAGTTTTTTCTTATTACAGTGCAAAAAAATGTTTTTCCAATTAAAATAAAGTCTAAAAAATCCTTAAAACTTGAAATAAAATTGTGTAAGATTTTAAGACTTATTTTCAGAGGTTGTGCCCTTAATTATGCTTATTTTCCTTACCCAGTTGTCTCTAATTAGTCATGTATGAACCTTACTAAAAATTGTTAGTTTATGCTAAATTTGACAATGGGGTAAGAAAAATAAGCATAATTACAGGCATATTCTCTGAAAACAAGTCATAATATTTTATGCCGTTTTACATCTATGGTCAATGACAATAAGCGTATCCAGGAGAAAAAAAAAGTATTTGTTTCCTAGAAAAGTTTCCACATACATTTTTCAAGAAAAAACATTTGTACAATTATCAGAATTTTTTAATTCATTAATATGATTATTACATTTTTGTATGCTTTCATACATCACACCATATGTCATTTTACAGTCTGGATTAAACTGCCTCATTCGTACATTGTTCTGTACATGTTTCTGTATGTTAGTTACGCCAAATGACTTTGATTTGACAGACAAACGTTTTTCAAATATTAATAAAACTGAAGCAGTTTTTAAAAATATATATTTATTTAATGAATAAAAAGACTGCTTACAAAGTACTTAAGGTTTTCTTTTCAAAGTTTATTTATATAGCACATTTCATACACAATGGTAATTCAAAGTGCTTTACATAGAAGAAATTAAAATAATCAAAACAAATAAGAATAATTAAAATAAAATAAAAAATAAAATAAAGTACAGTAAAAACAGTCTATATTCTACTAATCATAGAACATATTTATTCAATTTATTGTACTCATTTTAATGTATTTTAGAATTTTTTACAAAAATAGCAAGCAAATTGATCTTATTTTATGGATGTTTAGATTTAGAATTTTTTTTTTTTTGTATGGGAAAACGAGATAATAATATTTCTTACCCACATCATTGTCTCTTCACTACTAGTGTAACTGTTCTGCTGTTGTAGTTTCTCAGACTAAATTGTTATTGTTTGTTTCACAAACCTCAGTGAGCAGGAGTGCGTAGAAAGACATCAGACTGTAATTGGGGAAAACAAAGTTTGGTTCCTCCCTTCGTCTTTCTGCTGCTTCCCATCAGAGCACGATTATCTGTATAATCTCAAATGCAGTTATCTTTGGTACAATCACTGCAGTTGTAATAAATGTCTCATAACCGGCGCCTCTGGAGTGCTCCGGATATACCAGCTCCAATTGAAGGAATCAGTCATGCCATATTGTGACACAAAGACTTACACTGCAGAGAAAAGTCTTTCACACACATTCTCCCTCCTCTCCAGCTTATGTAGGTGTGTGTTCAGGTGACAGTTTATCCAGTTTGAGACCCCGAGGAAAAGTGTTTATTCACAGGGATTCGCTTGCTAAGACGTATTCCACCAGCTGAGCCGCGTTCAGGCCGGGACAGATCAGTTCAGTTCTGTCTGTGGGTCCATGTTAAAATGATCAGCAAAACCTATTTGGATTCATGTGCAGGAGAGAGATCTTATGTTAGGACATGTGGTTCTAACCAATACTTCTGTCAAGTCCACAGAATTAGAAATGATCTGTCTTCTCATTTACTTAGAGCAGCAGAGCGTTTGAAATTAGCTTGTGAGGTGTGGGCTAGATGTAAGCCATTAAAAAAATTATATTCAGACATATTAAATAGGCCATATCAAGAATATGTTAATTTTATTTTTTTTCTAGCTCTGTTTATAATGTTGGTCAAGGTTCCTTGCACCAAAAACTAGTGATTTACTTTCTTTTTAATGAGCATTTTCTATTCTCTTTTTGACACTTTTTTATTTCCACTGTCTGTTTTTCCCCCCACAATTAATTTATTATTAGGCATTATTATTATTAGGTATTATTAGGCATCACAATGTTGTTATTATTATTATTATTATTATTATTAATAATACAATTAATAATAATAATATTATTATTCATAATAATAATTAATAATAAATATGAATAATTATTCACCTTAAGATGAAAATGTACTCATCCTTCTGTTGTTCTAAACCTATATGACATTATTTTTTCCTCTGTGGAACACAAATAGTCTTCTGAAGTCATATGTTAACTTTTTATGAGGAACAGACCAAATTGCATTGATTTTTAAAAAATCTTTTCCAGTCAGTGAGTTGACAATTTAAGAACTAGGTAAGGCCAGATTTGTTAACAGATCATTGAAACGATCCAAGAATGAGTAAAAGTTCAGAAGAATTTTGTCCTCATTCACTTCCATTTTAAAAGGGGTGGCTACATTTTGTGTTCAGTAGAAGAAATTAAGTCATACGAGTTTGGAATGACATGACATTATTTACATAATAATTAAAGGACTTTTCTACTGTACTGTCAGACTTGTTACTGTACCTTTAAGAGGTAATGACCTCTGCTTTGACTGACTAACGTCTTTGCATGTAAAAGAGTAACACTGCTTAGACGAGGTAGGTTTGCTGTCATGTACAATTGATATGAATTTGTAGCCTCTTTTGTGTGTGAAAGAACATGAGCACACCAGGGAAAGAGCTGCAGGATTGTGTGTTTATCTATGTGCATTAGTGCGTTTATAATTATGCCTCTGTTGTTCAGTTTCCTTAAAGTTGTGTTCCCTTTCTAGGCACACAAATCATACAAGAATACAAATACCAGAATGATCCATGCCTTGCCTTGCCTTATTAAAACAAGTGCATGCTAATTGCCATATGCCACCACCATGTGGACTGATAATTAAACTTGAAAGATCTTATTATACAGCTTTCTGGAATACTTGTTTCTTATTGGTCAAATATTTTTATATAATGATGACGCCTAAACTCTGGATTGGATCTTTGTCAATGGCAACCAACCTCATACTCGTCTCTCCATTGTCTTTCTTCTCGGATAATATATATATATATATATATATATATATATATATATTTAGATAATTTAGGGACATTTGTTTATTTATTTACTTATTAGGCATTTAATAAATATTGTAATTTATTCACAATTTCAGTCGGTTATTGACGCGAAATAAATCTGAATAGGGTGATCAGGACCTCTACAAATTAAAGGGGTTTTGTATCATCCTGAAGAGGTTTATTTTGTTCTTTAGATGATCCTGACATAACTTTTCTCTCATTTTCAATTGACAATTTATCACGTCACCCTTTACTATCAGTGTATCATCGTAATTTGTTTATCCTCTCTTGTTGGAAAAAGCATTAAGGTCCTGAAACAGGCCTTTTGAAGCCATAATTCAGTTTTAGGCTTTGGTATCAAAGACCTCTGTTTTCACCTCTCTCTCTGTCAGCGGAGCTTGTTCTCTTTGATATCCTTCACGTCATCTTAGAAACAAATTGCTTTGAGGTTCCTATCTGTATTTGTATGGCTTTGAAATCCCATTTTCCTTTGCACCCCTTTGCCTTATTGGAAACATTCCGTATCCGAATATCAATCCGGGTCTGAGCCAAACCATCTTGATCTTGTAAATAACATATCCCATACTGGATTTGATCTCAATGTTTAGGAAGAAAATAAAAAAAGCTGATGCTGTTTGTGATAATGACAATAATAGAGAATTGAGCTGGAGAAGTGCAGCTGTGGCCAGTCAAAACCACAGAAGTCTTATCTCATATTTGTTCTGCTGTGCGGCTGTGCGCTGTTGTCTAGTGAGAAGTTTGAGTGTGTGCTGTGGTGTTGAGGACGTGTCAGAATCATGCTGACCTCTCACTAAGACAGCATAGAGCGGATGGCTATTTAGGCAGGCAAGGTCTTTTTGATTTCAGATTAGCACTCTGAAGACAATGTGACCGTCAGCTAGGGTTGCCAAGCCATACTATATAATACAGAATCATCCTGTGTTAACCCTAAGTGGGATGTATTTTGTCTCATGTTTTAGTGTTTTGCTCCTGAAATACTAGGAACAGTATTTCCTGTTGGCATGTGTCAGTGTTATAAATTTCAGAATAGGATGGAAAACAAATTGCAAACGATATATGTGAAAGTGAAACAGACAGGTTTTCTGCAAGTTGTGTATGAAAGCCGTAACACATGCAGTTATGCATAACATCACCATTACATTAAAAATAGAAATATTTTGAAATATTATTACAATTTAAAATGACTGGTTTTCTATTTGAATATATTTTAAAATGTAAGTTATTCCTGTGATGGCAAAGCTGTATTTTCAGCATCATTACTCCAGTTTTCAGTGTCACATGATCTTTCAGAAATCATTCTATGCTGATTTTCTGCTCAAGAAACATTTCTGATTATTATCAGTGTTGAAAATAGCTGTGGTGCTTAATATTTTTGGTGAGATTCTTTGAAGAATAGAAATAACATTTATTTGTGCAGTTCTTGTGCATTGGTGCACATTTTTGACTGGATTTGTTGCTGTATTAATAAAAAATTGTTGAATTCAATGTAGGGCTGGGTTTAATCACAAATATAATATATTGCTTAAAAATGATAATCATGATTTTTAATCTCAATTATTCTTATCTGAAATAAATAAATATATAAATGGTTGCCAGATTGAGAAGATTAAGTAAAACGCTGGACTGGAAATGTATCCTTTTAAGAGAAAAGAGGAAAAAAAAATTTTTTCCTGACATCTGCCAAACCCAAGGAGGAAGGATTAGAAGACTTGTTACCAATGCAAAATAACAGAAATGCCTAAATGAAAAAAAAAATGTCAGGACAAATAATCAGCAACGATTATTTTTAATTAACTGAGAAGCAGAAATCGTTATCGCAATTAAAATACAATTAATCGTGCAGCCCTAATACAAAGTGCTTAAGTTTTTTTTTTTGAATTTTTATTCATTTGAAAGTTTAGTTTTATGAATGTGGGGATACGGTAGTTGAGCCGAACTTTTCAGTTACTGGACAAATTACAGTCAAAGAAAGATTAACATAACTCATTTTTGACCAAATTTACAATTACTGCGAAGCAGAATTCTCTAGGCAAGGCAAGTTTATTTATATAACACATTTCATACACAATGGTAATTCAAAGTGCTTTACATAGAAGAAATGAAAATAATCAAAAGAAATAATAATAATTAAATCAGTTTAGAATAAAAAGTTAACTAAAATACAGTCGGACGAACAGTGGCACAGTGTTTTTTGAATGTGATTTGAATGTGACTACTGTAGGAGCACATCTGATCTCCTCTGGAAGCTGGTTGCAGCTGCGGCTGGCATAATAGCTAAAAGCAGACTCTCCGTGCTTGGAGTGAACCCTTGGTATTTCTAGCTGATGTGATCCTAATGATCTGAGTTATCTGTTAGGTTTATATCAGTGAGCATATCTGCAATATATTGAGGTCCTATGTCATTGGATGATTTATATAAAAGTAATAATACTTTAAAATCAATCCTAAATGTAACTGGGAGCCAGTGCAAAGACCTGAGGACTGGTGTGATGTGTTCATATTTTCTGGTCCTGCTCAGAATCCTGGCAGCAGCGTTCTGTATGAGCTGCAACTGTCTTATGGTCTTTTTAGGAAGGCCAGTGAGGAGTCCATTACAATAATCCACCCTGCTGGTGATGAAAGCATGCACAAGTTTCTCTAAGTCTTGAAACAAAGCATCTAATTCTTGCAATATTTTTCATATGATAATATGCTGATTTAGTAATTGCTTTGACATGACTACTGAAACTAAGGTCTGACTCCAGAGACACACCAAGATTCCTGACTTGATTTTTAGTTGTTAGACCCCTAGCGTCAAGGTATGCATTCACCTTGAGAACTTCATCTTTGTTTCCCAACACAATGACTTCAGTTTTGTCTTTGTTTAACTGAAGAAAGTTTTGGCACATCCAACCGTTTACTTCATCAATGCATTGGCACAGGGAGTCAATGGGGCTGTAATCGTTAGGTGATAGGGCTAAGTAGAGCTGTGTGTCGTCTGCGTAGCTGTGGTAAGAGATTTGGTTCTTTCTCATTATTTGGCTCATTGTGAGCATATACAGGTTGAACAGGAGTGGCGCAAGAATTGAGCCTTGAGGGACTCCGCAAGTCATGGATGTCCACTCAGACTTATGGTCTCCTATACTCACATAATAACCTATCCCTTCTAAGTATGACCTGATCCACTTTAGGACTATACCAGAAAGCCCCACCCAGTTTTCCAGCCTGTCAAGAAGTACGTCATGATCGACAGTGTCAAATGCAGCACTGAGGTCGAGCAGTACCAGCACTGATAATTTGCCTGTATCAGTATTTAAGCAAATATCGTTTATTATCTTTATGAGCGCTGTCTCTATGCTGTGATGCGATCGGAAACCAGATTGAAAATGGTCAAAGTATCCATTCGAGCTTAAGAATTTGTTCAGCTGATTGAAGACAACTTTTTTCAACGATCTTGCCTATGAAAGGAAGATTTGAGATCGGTCTATAGTTGCTTAATATGGTCTTATCCAGATTGCTCTTTTTCAGGAGGGGCTTGACAACTGCAGTTTTCAGGAAGTTTGGAAAACTCAGAGAGAAGTGAGGCATTTACCACTTCTAGGAGATCTGCTTCTAAACTGTTTAACACACTTTTGAAAAAAGATGTGTGAAGTGCGTCAAGGGCGCAGGTTGATGTTTTAAGGTGCTGTACGGTTTCTTCCAAAAATTTTGCCATCAATTTCTTCAAATCAGACATAGTAACTACTTTCTCAGGTTGTGGTCTGATCTGTCTGACCCCAGTGCAACTCAAGGATGTGCTGATCACATTTCTGATATTATTGATTTTCTCAGAGAAGAAAGAAGCAAACTCACTGCACTTGCTGTCTGAGAGCATTTCACTGGGAATCTGGCTTGGGGGGTTTGTCAGTCTCTCTACAGTAGCAAAAAGAGTGCTTGTGTTGTTTAAGTTGCTGTTTATAATATTCGAGAAGAAAGTCTGTCTAGCTTTGCCTAGTTCCATATTAAAAGCATGGATGCTGTCTTTCTAGCGTTATAATTTGCCTAAATTGATATGTGATTATTGGCCATAACTAGGGATGCACGATATATCGACCACATATCGATATCGGCCGATAAATGGTCTTTTTTGATGTTATCGTTATCGGTCCGAAAAGAAAATTGGGCCGATATATCAAAGCCGATAAATAATAGATTATTTACTTCAGTTGAGAGATGCGCGCGGTTCGCCATGATGGTTCTGAATGATTGGATTCACTTCGAAAAGGAAGATACAGTTCAGTGCAACATGTGCAGCACAAATCTGTCACATAGGCTTCATAAAATTATAATAAGAGCAGCCTGCAAAAGAATGTTGTGAATTGTTGTTCGCCAGTGTTTCAGCGCCACGAGCGCGTTGTGGCGGAAAGATCGCGTCTGTGGAGTTAAGCCTTCATGACAAGCACAGTCAAGTTCTCTCTAGCAGTCGCAGCATTCTGCGCCATTGTAAGTTGTAATATGTTTATTTTGTGTGTGTATATATATATATATATATATATATATATATATATATATATATATATATATATATATATTTCTGATTAATCTAATATAGGATGCGTTTGGTTGAGTTAATGAACGATGCATAGCGCTTCATTGTAGGCCTACCGGTGATCATCTTTATCTTTAGCGTGCGCAGCTCAAACAGCAATGCACATTTATAACTACATTATAGGACTGTCATATACATGCCATTATAACGAGAACACTATTGTAATAAAACGTTGTGAATTCTCTGGGTTTAGTTGCCGTTTCAGCGCGTTGTTGTGGGAATAGCGCGTCCAGAACAGGGATTACAGAGGGGGTACCAGGATGTCATGTTTGGGGGGGCATTTGGCTTGTTTGGGGGGGCAACATAAACAATTGAAAAAATCGGCGCAAAATTAAGCTATACTACACACAATCTGTTTTAGTGCAGATCTTTTTCTAAGCCAGGAACCCAGAGATAGGCACAGGGCCCCTATTAGACTATAGGGCTATCACATAAAAGTTAATCAAACCAGGTCAACATTAATAATATGATGATGATATTATTATTATTGACAGATTCATATATATCAGATCACGGTGATTGCCTGTGTTTGCTTGTGAGAAGACGTGCTACACGAGTAGGCTACCGAGGCGAGAAGGATGAGAGTTTTTTAAATGAATCTGAAGTCACGTTTGTAGACAAGAGGTAAATTAATTTGTTTCTTCTTCTAAACTGTCCCAGACGTAGGTGCTACTTTTAGGGCTTAAATGTTTCGTGAAGTACTCTTAGTAAAACAGATTAGGAGTCTAAAGTTATGAGTCACACGCCCATTATTTTTAGGAGTTTCGCCAGTTTGGAGCTACTTGTAGCCTCTTATAAGATTCTTTGTGAATGCGGCCCCAGGTAAACAATTTTGATATGCTCATTTGAACAGTATGAGAACAGTATTTGAATGTTATTCTCTGGTGGCTTTGGATAAAAGTGTCTGCTAAATGAATAAATGTAAAAATGTAGGCCTAAATAAAAGGAAACATATTAGGCTACATGCAGGGGGTCAGGAGACCTAGAGAGTTGAAATAAAAGCTATTTTTTGTGAAACTATAAGAATTGAAATTATGATATGATTAGCAGAGGCAACATAACTTTTTTTTGTAATATGCAGTGCCGGAGGCATGTTTCTGAAAACCACTGTTTTTTATCAGCGCTTTTTTTCCAATTGGTGTAGCCTACTTTTGTGAATGCGTCATCTCTTTCTGAATTGGAGACACTAAATTTACGGCAGGGAAAGCAAAAGCTGGCATCACGTAAGAGAGAATATTCGAGCCATGGTCGAGACTGATACCAGCCCGCATTGAAACACCTGAGAGCCTGTCCAAATGGGCGCTTAGGATAGCTACTTAGCTTGGGCTGGGATGGGCTATACAAATCTAAGTCAGGGGGAACAGACACGCTAGAGCTGGAGGAGGATTGTCTGTTTTGGGGAGGGCAGAATGTTGCTGGCTCCGACACAGATGCAGAGCTGGAGGATGGTGCATGTGGATTTTGTGGAGGACATGCGTTTGGAGGATTTACCGTTGTGGATGCAACAAGGCTCTGCTCGGTGTCGGAAGCAGAGGTACTGGGCTTGTCAGAGGCAGCATGTTCACTGTTGCTAGCAGGTGAGCTGAGCTCAACAGAGACAGCTTGTATGGAGGGCGAAGGACAAGGTGCCTGTTTTTTAATGAGCCACTTATGCATTTTTTATGTTTAATAAAAACTGGTCTAATTATTAAATCCAAAAGTCAGTGCCAACTTCAGTGACTAGAGACTAGCAACTTAAGTGAGTGACTAGCAGCTAGCTAGGCAGCCTGAGCTACCCAACAATGACTGCTAAAATGACAAAAAAAAGTGCACACAAAACTTAACTGTTCAACCACAAGAATTTCAGGAAAAGCTTATAAGTACACACTAGCATTAAATGAGAAAAGAACAAAGTTGTGATCAGTGAGACTTTTAACACGAGCTGCCAACAGATTCAAAATCTATATCGTCTGTGTGCAGAGTGACTGTGACTGCTGCGCTCTCTGGTTGTTAAAGTGATCCGGCAGCAGACTGACACACCCCCAATAACGGCCAATAGAAAAGCAATAGGTAAAAAAAAAAATTAATGAACGTTAGGAGGACTGTTCGTTTTTTATTTAAGGGGCTACTGGAGGAGTTTTGAGATCTATAGTCAAAATAGACTTAGATAAATGTATTTAATTGCATACTTATATTTTTCACAGTCATCTTTTTACTTTAAGACCGGGGTAAAGCAAGGAAGACTACAATTTACCCCAACAAGGCGACATAATGAACGATACTAGTCTCATTCGTGGAGGTGGAAAAACAAGTTCTTTGTGAAATGCAGGATTTATTGTATTAAAATTTAAATGCAAAAGAAAAGGTATGGGTCTGCTGCTTTTGTCAATTTTAAGTTTTAATTTAAAATGTTTGCGAATCAGATTTTAATATAATTACATGGTTAAATATTTTACCACTTGCTTGAGCAACTAAATATATTCTATATATAGCATACGCACTGCACACGGCTTTCTCTCATTCATCATTTGGCCATTTCAGTAGATTTACTCACTAATATTGTTGTGGAAACACATTAAGCGCATGGAAACTAAAATATGGTATAGTATAATATGATAGTATCGTGCTACAGCGCACATTCTATCAGCTGCAGTCCCAATACTCGACGTACATTCACATCACATGTTAATGCAGCGGTAGAGTTAAACTCACAGGACACTGCACTTATTCGCAATCACAAAAGTTCATTATTTGCTCGTGCTTTAAAGCTTTGACAGGTAAACATTTCATTGGCGTTCTGTTCTCACATTATTATGCACTTTTTCTGAGTGCGTATACGTCCGAAGCACGCGCACACTGTCAAACAGCGCCAAACTGGATTTTTGTTGGGTCAGACCCTTCCGCTAGCCAGGGGCGTTGCTAGGGTCTTGATACATTGGGGGCTTAGCCCAGACCCCACCACCCACCCACCCCCGCTTTTGGTAAGTACTACTTCTACTCAGAGGCACATAATAATAAGCAATAATAATATAAATGGGGGGTCTGGGGGACCTCCCCCAGGAAACATTGGGCATTAAACACTTAATTTCCTGCATTCAGGTGCATTTTTTGTAGCTAATTTAATTGATAGGTAAAAAGATAGAATGCTTTATTTGTAGAACTGCAACAGCTATTCACAGAAACACAAATAAATAATACATGAATATTAAATATATAAAAAAAATGAATATAAAACTATATATATATATATATATAGGCTATTCTGTGTAGATATTTATCTATATCTATTTAACTATCTATACACACACACACACACATAAATCACTCCAACAGTGTGCTTGTATAAGTCTGGAAAAGGAACTATAGCAGGCATGAAAAGGGGTCAGGGGTGAAAAAGTTGAGAAGGATATTACCCCTCTAGGGTGGTCCGGGGGCATGCTCCCCCGTAAGAAATTTTTTAATATTCCATATTTTAAAGCATCAATCTGATGCATTTTGAGATGCATTTTTTGCCAACCTGGAGAGCTGGAGAAACTTAACTTCAGCCATGAGTCAAAAATATTATGGCCTCCGTAGCGTTAGCTAATAATTTTCCACCGTCCGGAGCTTTAGCTAGCCTAGCTGGCTAACGTTGCGTTCTCTCCTGCTGTGTTCAACGACTCAATTCATGCAAGCTAAGCCTATGTCAACAGAGCTCCTGGGTAACTTAGATATAGCCTACCAGAAAATATTAGGGATGTCCCGATATCATTTTTTCTGAACCGATCCAATCCGATACCAAAAAATCGGAGTATCAACCGATACCGGTCCAATACCAGCGCAGTTTTTTTTAAATCAAGTAGAATTTCTATAACTCTGTGTGTTGAACTGATAATCACTCTTTTGTGTGTTAAACACAATCTACTTAATACAGACAACTTCATTATAAATAAAAACAACAAATCAAAAAAAAATATGATCATAACCTATGACAAAAATTATATTATAAACTAAATTGTACTGAGTTATCCACTAATCTAGTCTAGAAAAACAATAATTGTACTGAACATTTAGTGAAAAAAACATTATTTAGTGGGGAACAAAGAGACAATAAGTGTAGCACTAAATCAGGTAAAACGTTACACATTGCTCTTTGTATTGTTGTAAAATACATTTATGAAAAACAAGATAAAAATCAGAAAGATCAATTATTATAGGCTATATATATATAGTCTACTATAAAATTAAGACATTTTTAAATGTATAGCACAGCTGTTTAATGAGGCAGCAACATATGATAGATAGGACAAAACAGAACAAAAAAAAGCTATTAATAATCTTTCATTGCGCAAAAGTATTATGATATAATTATGAAAGACTCATGTGCGGCACACAGCGCTTATGCGCATCTCGAGCGCAGAATGATGCGCTTGAAGCAACACAGAGTCACAGCGCGCAGAAAAGTTCAAAGCACAAAGGAAAGGCATATCGATGCATAGTGTATTATACAGTAACAGTATCTATCTATGCAATAGTTTATTGAGCCTTTTCTTTTAACAGTTTTAAATTTCAGTTAATGTGCGCGTGAAGAACAATTATAGTGCTCTCCAGTGTGATCACGGTAGAAACGAATATTAAGCAATACAGTCCAGCAAGATATAGTCATTTTATGCGAAACCATATAGCTTTATCTACCGTCCGATAAAGTATAATAATAGTAACATTCAATCATCTTGGAGAGAGTTTCATCGTTGACTGTCGTAACCAAACGCAACGCGCTGTTTGATGCTGAATGGAGAATGACTGACAGCCGCAGCGGAGGGAAACGTTTACGTGATCTTGAATTTAACGACTTAAATTTGTATTTCTATCTCACATTATACTATAGTTTTCATATAGTATATAGTATACCTTCCCCCTCTAATGTCCATAATAGCTACCACCACCAGAAGCCACAAACATGGCTCTTTCAGGCTCTCTCTCTCCTCTGGTGCGCACTCTAAATGCAAGCGTGCTGTAACTATAACCATAGTAACTTTGATCTGCTTGAACACATTTTAATCGTCTTTAATACATGATTCCGAAGGATAGATTAAAAGACCCGGTCATTTTTTTTAATATAAATACAAAATTATTAAAAAATAATAATAATTATCAATAAATTAATTTTTTTGAGATCCGGGGCTAAAAAAAAAACATCCGGGGCTGAAGCCCCGAATGCCCATGTCTAACGACGCGCCTGCCGCTAGCGATGGGAAAATATGCACAAAACAATCCACTTTTATCTTAATTTATCATCAGATGGACAGATAATTTCTCAGGGGAGGCAGGGCTTATCCTAGGGGAGGCACTGCCTCCCCCAGCCTCCCCCTAGACACGCCCCTGGATTAGCCTACACATTATGATCCTGCACAAGTTCGATTGTGCATTCACGTCATTTTGTGCAGATAAATCGTAATATAGAGTTGATGTAATATAAATATCTGATTAACCTTACCTCACATATGATGCGTTTCGTTTAAACAACCTGCTAGAAAAGTTCTTCAATTTCCCGGTGCTCGTTCTCTTCAGCTTCAGCGCGCGCAGATTATTAAACAACAATGCAAAACATTAAAAGCTATGATTGGGACTGTCATATAATTATAATTGTATCCACTATTGTAATAAATTTGTAAATTCAGCAACCGTTGAGTTGATTAACCTTCTAGCAAAGCGATTCAGTTTCGTTCTCTTCAGCTTCAGCGCGCGCGCTCACACAGCAATGTCATTTGAAACAGTAACTAAGCTATTAAAGATGTTTACTATCACTGTAATATTAAAAATATTTTTTTTTTTCAAAAACATTGCGTTATAATTAATAACTAACATTATTTTCTTCTCGTATTATTTTCATCAACGATATGGTTTGATTAAAATATTTTTTTCTTATTGTCCGTGCGGAGGCGATTCCATTTTATTGATCCATGGCACATGCATTTTGTTTCTTTATATGCAGCCCAATGTTATCCAATGACTTGTTTGCATTATTTAGGTATTTTATTTTTTGTTAGGCAATAGATTTTTTGATAACACTACAATAAGGTCTCATTTGTTAATGCATTAACTGACAGAGAGGCAATAGCTTTTGTTATTGTTATAATAAAATATGTGTTCATGTTAGTTCACAATGCATTGACTAATGTTAACAGATACAACTTTATTAAAAAAATGTCTTATAAGTTCATGCTAACTAATGGCTGCTAACAAAATTAAACCTTATTATAAAGTGTTACCATTTTTTAATAAAGGAAGTTGCAGTGTAAAATTAATTTGAAAAGTTAAGGAATCTTACACTGCTTCAGACTAGGCTATACTGTATTGTATATGTTTGATTTATGTTAAAAGTGTTTGAGACAAGGCTTTTAATGGTGAGCCTTTTGTTTATGTATACAGGCTATCAAAGTATATCAAAATTTTAATTGAGATTTATCGGCCAATATATCGGTTATCGGCTTTCAAATGTAAAGAATTATCGGTATCGGCCAAAATGTTCATATCGGTGCATCCTTAGCCATAACTTTACTTCTACTTAATCTGTGTCAGCATGAATTTTACTATTGCATTCATTTAAAACAGTAATACCAGCAGATAAGTATTTATAGTTTCTGGTCTATCCTCCAAAATTACATTTTTTAAATGTTACAACAGATGCAATAAACTCATGTCAGTTAGGCAAAATCTAAGTGTTTGGGTCTCAAAGCATTTTAGGATTATTTCAGTCAAACGGTGACAGATTTTTTTGTACTTGCATACACTGTCACTCTGCAGCATTTTTTTTATAGTGTTGTCAGTTGTACCTGCAACTTTACATGCATCTCAAAAAGCATATGTGGCATATATTTAAAGGTCTTCTTCCTAAGTTGTCTTAAAAATAAACTGTCCATTATTTTCTTCTGCTTAAGTTTGCAACCCTCCAAACAGCACACCTATGGGCCACTGGACTCTCTCTTTCTTTGACTACTGCTTATCTGTATCTCCCACTCTACCATCCCTCTCACTTCCCTGCCATCATTTGATCAAGAGAGCATTCTTGTTGCTAGGCAACAGGTGTGTAAATCTGTGTGTGAGTGTGTTTGCATTTGTGTGTGTGTGTTTGACCCAGAGTCATTTTTAGAACGGAACAGACTGAGTTGCAATGCCAATCCATGATTCACTCGCTGCTGTGCTATACTCTCCTTTTTCCCCTCTTCACAAGAGAGGCAAAAAGAAGTGCTTATTGCCCTTCTGCCCCCTTAATACCCACAATGCCCTTTGTGTTCATCAGATACATCATAGTGAGAAAATCTCCCAATTCACTTGCTCTGATAGTCCATCTGTTTGACCCAAACAGCCCCCCCACCCCCCGTTCTCTACCAGACACATTGGAGCGACTGTATGTGCATCTCTGTAGTTTTTACACTCACTTTCTTTTCAAATAAGCACTTAAGTTTAAGGAGAGTTTGTCCATCCGTTACAGAAGCATCTTAAAAGAAGATTTTGGGTTGTACAGTATCCCCTGGAGATGATCTTAAAGTATGTCTCTGCTGTAATCCTGGTGGAACCATTTGGTCCACTTTTCCTAGAAGTAGGTGATTCAGGCTAAGTGAGCTTTTCCTTTGTGAATTATGCAGAAACGCAGTGAAAGTTCTGCTTCTTTAAACGCTAGCTGTACTGTACATGTAAAAATCGAGGTCAGCTCTAACAATGTTCCTCATTATTGAGCACAAAAACTTTATGATGAAATCTTGTTTTGCCATAAGATTGTGTTAATGCTAAACAAAGGCATGTGGACAAGAAAATGCTGGATATTTGCTTAAAGTGTTCTGGAAACTGTAGCTTGAAACTACAAGCTATTTATGGTTTTAAACAAATTAAACTACAAATGAATTATGAATAAAAAATTATAATTATGTCTGTTAATTAAAGCAATGCTGAGCTGTTTGCATTTGTACTATGTTTTGAGTGTATACTTAAATGAGCATTTGCATTTTTAATGACATTCGAGACTCTTCCATATTGATTGACATATATAATTAGTTAATTATACGGTAGTCTGGTTAAAACACTAGAAAATGGATGGATGACTGGATGTTCTTTCTCTGG
This sequence comes from Rhinichthys klamathensis goyatoka, assembly GCF_029890125.1. NCBI lineage: Eukaryota > Metazoa > Chordata > Actinopteri > Cypriniformes > Leuciscidae > Rhinichthys > Rhinichthys klamathensis. Next base: position 146,242 of record NW_026606585.1, read on the forward strand.
ATCTGATGTTTCTGTTTGTTTAGATGCAACAGTTGATGTGTCTGTGAAAAAAAAAAAGCTTTTTAGTTTTGTATCACTGTTCTGTTTTCCCCCCCCCTGTTTTTCATAAACAAGCGGCAGTGTTTTTGTTCCAATTTACAGAGCAGTAATGTGGTTTTTGAATGATATTACGTGAAGGCAAGATGTGCAGTTCATCTGATTTGGCCTTGTTAGCGCATGTCTTAATGCAACCCATGTTGCGTGTAGGTGTGCAAGCTGCTGATTGAATGTTACTAGGCTAGCATGTGTTTGTCATTTGGTTTTCACCACAGCCGTGAAGATGATGTCGTGTTTGTGTGTGCATGTGTTTGTGTGATCTCATTATATAAATTTGTCTGGGGAGTGAGCTGAGATGCAGATCACTATGGTAACACATCCATCTTTGCCTTACGTAGAGGGGACGAGACAGCTGTGCAAACAAACACATTTTAAACTCAAATTCTCGAAAAATGAAAGTTTAACTTACTAATACTTTCATTATTATATGTGGTAACTTGCGTTGCGACACAGATGGTGCTCAAAGAATACAATGTTGCTATTGCACGCACACCGATATCCTGACAGCAAGCCTTCATTACGTGCACACATACATGCAATCTGAAATAAAAGATGCTGAAACCATTAGTCCCTTCCTCTCTGCTATTGTGCAAAGGCTGTTTGATGTTGCTTTGCGACCTCTGTGCGCGGCACACGTTTGATCGCTGTGTGGTGCGCGGGACACTTTCTTCTGAGGAAGCATGAGAAATGGGGAAGAATACATACAACTACTAATTTCCATCGTCTCTGTCGCATCTCTCTTTCTTTCTGACACCTGTGTTGAGGTGCTTATTTGATGCTCATCTAATTGAGCTGATCTAAATACATCCTCAATCCATGTAGAGCTCATTAGTCTTCTGAAACCAGTCAACCTGTGTGTGTGTGTGTGTGTGTGTGTGTGTGTGTACTGTGTATGATTCTGTCGATTCTCTCCTTTGTTTCATTCACAGATCTTTTTTGAAGTCATATTGCCCTCAATACCAAAAATGTTATTTTAAATATATATTAAATATTTTAAATATATCTTTCTGTATTCACACAATCATACTAATCTCAAACTGTATTCCCATTCTGTATTTAGTTGTTGCATTGAAATTATTTTACATCAAGTGTGGCCACTCAACAAATAACTAAAACTGTACCAAAGAAGTACACAACATTGTTTGTTTGTTTGAATCTATATAGTGTCATATAAACCATCTAAAGGAATGCATTTTATAAATGTATTTAGAAAGTTATATAAATATATATATACACTACCGTTCAAAAGTTTGGGGTCAGTGCGAATTTTATTTTTATTTTTTGGAGGAAAGAAATCAATACTTTTATTTATCAAGGAATAATTAATTTGATTGAAAGTGACGACCCCAAACTTTTGAACGGTAGTGTGTATATATATATATGAAGAATTCAGATGCAAAAGCCTCTAAGTGCCATCTGAAATGTTCTTCTAGAGTGATCATTTTTATCAAGCTTGTATGTTTATGTTCAGTTATTTCACTTTAATGGCAATGAAAATTACCTATTGATTGTCATTAAAGTGAAATTACTGAACCTGAATATACGAGCTTGATAAAAATGCTAATTTTAGAAGGAAATTTCAGATGGCACTTAGAGGCTTTTGCATCTGAACTCTTCATATATATATATACACACACAGTGTATTATACACACACAGTACGGTAAGTTTGAAAAGCCTGCATGTCATCTCATCAAGCCTGCATGTGTTTGATAAAAAAATAAAACAGGAATATTGTGAAATAGTATTACAATTTAAAATAATGGATATTGTTACAAAATATTTCTATTTTAAATAAATGCTGTTCTTTTTAACTTTTTATTTCTCAAAGAATCCTGAAAAAAAGTATTACATGTTATAAAAAATATCAAGCAGCACTTGTTACATGTGTGTCCTGAGTTTCCCCCCGTTCATTGTGTATTTAGTTTAGTCCTGTGTTCCAGTTTTCCCGCTCCTCGTTTCTGTTCAGTTCCTTCACCTGTGTCTAGTTAATTTGCCCCAGCTGTGCCTTGTTCCCCAATCTGTTCGTTGTGTATGTAAACCCAGTGTTCTCCCTCACTCCTGGTCGGTTATTGTCTGTTACCAGTGTGTATACTTTGCCCTTCTGCCTGCCAGTATCTGTTTGTTGTTTTGATTTATTAGTAAAAGTGTCTGTCTTTGGAAATCCTGTTCTCCTCGTCTTCCTCTGCCTACACCAACCGTAACAGAATAACCGACCAAAAAGTAAAGAAAAAAGGGAAGATGGAGAGCTGGAAGCAGGCCTTTGTGGGAACCCGCCAAGCTGTGTTCCGTGGGACCCGTGGAGGCCGCAGTGGAGGCGGTGGTCGAGAGGAGTCCCGACACAACTCTCCACTCTGGCCTCTCTTCGATCCTGGGTTGGTGGTGTCCAGTTCAGCCAAGCCTTCGCCGCTGGTTCCATCCAGCACCAGGCCCTCTACACCGCTGGTTCCGTCCAGCACCAAGCCCTCTTCACCGCTGGTTCCGTCCAGCACCAAGCCCTCTTCACCGCTGGTTCCGTCCAGCACCAGGCCCTCTTCACCGCTGGTTCCGTCCAGCACCAAGCCCTCTTCGCCGCTGGTTCCGTCCAGCACCAAGCCCTCTTCGCCGCTGGTTCCATCCAGCACCAGGCCCTCTTCACCGCTGGTTCCGTCCAGCACCAAGCCCTCTTCGCCGCTGGTTCCATCCAGCACCAGGCCCTCTTCACCGCTGGTTCTGTCCAGCACCAAGCCCTCTTCACCGCTGGTTCTGTCCAGCACCAAGCCCTCTTCGCTGCTGGTTCCGTCCAGCACCAAGCCCTCTTCGCCGCTGGTTCCGTCCAGCACCAAGCCCTCTTCGCCGCTGGTTCCATCCAGCACCAGGCCCTCTTCACCGCTGGTTCTGTCCAGCACCAAGCCCTCTTCACCGCTGGTTCTGTCCAGCACCAAGCCCTCTTCGCTGCTGGTTCCGTCCAGCACCAAGCCCTATTCGCCGCTGGTTCCGTCCAGCCCAGCCAAGCCTGCACCGCTGGTTCTGTCCAGCCAATCCGAGCCAGAGCCCGCTGATCCTGCGCCGGAGCCCATTCATGCTGCACTTGAGTCTGCTCTGGAAGACACAGCGCTCATTGTGGTGTCCGTGGCTGTTTTGTGTGTGTGGGCAGCACACACATCAACTACAGCCCATGAACCCAGCCTAGAGCTTCCCCGCACGCCTGCCGAGCCAGAGCTTCCCCGCACGCCTGCCGAGCCAGAGCTTCCCCGCACGCCTGCCGAGCCAGAGCTTCCCCGCACGCCTGCCGAGCCAGAGCTTCCCCGCACGCCTGCCGAGCCAGAGCTTCCCCGCACGCCTGCCGAGCCAGAGCTTCCCCGCACGCCTGCCGAGCCAGAGCTTCCCCGCACGCCTGCCGAGCCAGAGCTTCCCCGCACGCCTGCCGAGCCAGAGCTTCCCCGCACGCCTGCCGAGCCAGAGCTTCCCCGCACGCCTGCCGAGCCAGAGCTTCCCCGCACGCCTGCCGAGCCAGAGCTTCCCCGCACGCCTGCCGAGCCAGAGCTTCCCCGCACGCCTGCCGAGCCAGAGCTTCCCCGCACGCCTGCCGAGCCAGAGCTTCCCCGCACGCCTGCCGAGCCAGAGCTTCCCCGCACGCCTGCCGAGCCAGAGCTTCCCCGCACGCCTGCCGAGCCAGAGATTCCCCGCACGCCTGCCGAGCCAGAGCTTCCCCGCACGCCTGCCGAGCCAGAGCTTCCCCGCACGCCTGCCGAGCCAGAGCTTCCCCGCACGCCTGCCGAGCCAGAGCTTCCCCGCACGCCTGCCGAGCCAGAGCTTCCCTGCACGTCTGCCCACCCAGAGACTGTCCCAGAGCCTGTGATTCCCCCCAAGAAAGTTTTGGGGGGGGGGATATAGGCCACCTGAAGTGGCCTCTCCACCCTGGCCACCTGAAGTGGCCTCTCCACCCTGGCCCCCTGACCAGCTTGCTCCGCCCTGGCCACCGGAAGAGGCGTCTCCACCCTGGCCACCTGAAGGGGCGTCTCCGCCATGGCCCCCTGACCAGCTTGCTCCGCCAGGACCGCCCGAGGGGTGGTCTCCTACTCCGCCATGGCCCCCTGACCAGCCTGCTCCGCCCTGGAGGCTTCCTGCTCAGGGTAGGCCACGCCCTCGTCAGCCTCCAGGGCGCCCGCCCCCCCACCCCTATTGAAGTTATACGGCGCGAGGACGCGCCTTTTTGGAGGGGGCGTTATGTTACATGTGTGTCCTGAGTTTCCCCCCGTTCATTGTGTATTTAGTTTAGTCCTGTGTTCCAGTTTTCCCGCTCCTCGTTTCTGTTCAGTTCCTTCACCTGTGTCTAGTTAATTTGCCCCAGCTGTGCCTTGTTCCCCAATCTGTTCGTTGTGTATGTAAACCCAGTGTTCTCCCTCACTCCTGGTCGGTTATTGTCTATGTTACCAGTGTGTATACTTTGCCCTTCTGCCTGCCAGTATCTGTTTGTTGTTTTGATTTATTAGTAAAAGTGTCTGTCTTTGGAAATCCTGTTCTCCTCGTCTTCCTCTGCCTACACCAACCGTAACAGCACTTAATATTTAATATATATATACACATCTTGTTTACTTTGGTACATTTGTATTATTTAGCTAGTTATGGTCATTTAAAATAATATTCAATTTAAACAAGCTTTTTTAACTTTTTTTTTACTTTCTAGGTGTCTCTTAAATTTAGATGATTTCATGCTCTTGGTAGCTAATAATTCACAACATCAGAGACAATTTATGTATTTAATATATTCTTTTTTTAACCTTGCATATTTTTACGTGGATTTTGTGGTGGAGGACTTTTTGCAACCTGTCCGTGTTGACAGTCATATTTTGTCTAGTTTCTTCCAAATGACGGATGAATTTGGGCCAAAATACAGTAGATTTTGATTGGATGATTTCCCCCCTTTGTCTGCTGTAATGTCACAGGATAATCACTAGTGAAAGGTTTGACACTGACCATGTTTTTGTGGTGCCATCAACCTATCAATGTTGTTAGCGTGTTACTTTTATGACATTTACGGCTCAGCTGATTGGCTATGAACAGCTGCCATTGAGATAAATGGGAATACTTTTGGATTGCTTCCTCAAGACATTATAAACATCCTTCATCACTCAAACAGAAAGCAATTTTCTTTAAGCACAGTGACAGTGTTGACTCTCCAAAAAATCAACCTGCAAATGACTTAATAGTAGTTGTCTCTAAAAAATAAATTGGGATAGGAATATTTTAACAACCAATATTTTATGGCCATTAAGCCATAATCTTAATAACAACCTGAATTGCAGTTTGTAACCCATTTTACTTTTGTAATTGTATGCATTATACGATGAATGAGGGAAAAATAGGGCATGATTGGATTTTATCCATCAGGAATGTCCTAGATCATGAATAACTGTTACTACAGAATGCAGAATGGATCCCGGCCGAATGCTAAAATAGTATGCACTTTCACACATTCAGTCTTTACTGGTAAATTACAGTTAAGAGATCAGGTGTGAACAGGACCTTTGCAAAAATTCCACTAAATCAGTTCTGGCAATTCCCCAGTATGAGAAGTTGTAACATTACCAGTATGATGCTATGTGGGAACTTTGAACAAGATTACCGGTATATGAGCACATATGAGAATGCAAAGCTCTGTCGGAGCGGTTTACGGTAAGCTCCTCTACTTTTAATTGTGTTTCTGTAAACACCCTAGGCTGAAGTCTGACAGTTGCAGCGCATCTCGTGCTCGAGACCCTGCTTTCTTTTCCATTCATCAATTCATCAACGCTGCGCCTCTGCAAATTTTGTGGAAATTCCATTTTCAGCAAAAGTAACTTTTTGAGCCATGTGGCTCTTCATTATCTGCAGTTATTGTGTACTATATTAAGTGCAATAATAATATAGTAACTATTATGCGTCTTCTGCTTATACGAGTGAAACCGGGTTCTGTGTGGTTTTTTTGCATCATCTAATAACCTGTGAACTATCCTGAAGGCCAAAAATGAAAATTTAATACATTTATGATTTATTCAGTATAAAAACAACAACAACTGTATTTGGATAGAAGAAACAATCAAAATGCGTAACGTTTGATATTTCTTTCATTTATCAACCAAATTTGCTGTCTGAAGGTTTTTATAAATGCACTTAAAAGAAAAACACTTTCCAATTGTTCAAAAAGCATAAAACGGAAATGATGGTGAGAGATGGTTGGCATTCCTTTCTCTACATCAGACCACTTCAAAGTCATTTCAGTGTTTGTGTGCTCTAGGCGTCAGCTGTCTGAGCTCCTGCTGAGACGGACGTACCTGTGCACAGAGAAGATGTGCGGGTCAGGCAGCTTCCTTTCACCAGTCCTCTGTGTTGACTTACCCAGCGGCTGTTATTTAGAGTGCTCTCAGAGTTTCACAGAGGAGAGATAGAGGTCAGAGCTCATTTTCAGAAAGCCATATCTCCCCTTGAGCAGGTGGCGGAAGACTATTCTGTCCCACAATTCCTTCCCTCAAGAGTTCACTGTGAGCTGCTTTGTGCCAGCTGTTACACTTGCAGAGTCTTTGTGAACAGTGGTGTGGCCCAGTGGGGCTCAATGCTGAATGGATTCTAATGCATTAGCTTGTCGGCCATACATCATTCCCCACTCAATCCTGAGGACCAGCTGGGCCGCTCTACACCTGAGCCTGTTCACCTGATTATTTAACATTTACGGTAATAGATGCTTTTCATCAAGAAGAACTCCAGTTAACTAATTGCAGGAACAGGCCCCTTAGGAAAGGTTATAAAAAAATCATCATTTATTCACCCTCATGTTGTTCCAAACCTGTATGATTGTATTTTTTTATATAATTTTTCTCTGAAAATAGCAGACTACAAACTATGCTCACTAACATTTTAATTGGCTACTTATCTTGCCGTTTCATAAGAACTTCCTGAGATGTCTGGCTCAGTGGCTAACATTTGTTTATTTTATCATTTACTCCATTTACAGTCCCTTGTTGCTGTTTCCCTAGTCTCGCGTAGCCAGACCTTCAGACTGACGGCTGAAGGTCTGGAATTCATAGCAGCTTTCTTTGGCCAAGGCCCGCCCATAAGGCCGTTTGACCGACATGTCAAACAACCAATTACAGTTCGTTTCGTTCAGCGTCACGTTTCGGGGCGTGGAAATGTCCCCACAACAACAGACCGGCGTGCAACAAGTCAGTCAGCATAGAAAATAAAAGGAGGAGAAGAAAACTTCAAGAGTCTATGCCGTGAACCTCGCATACTTTTGAGAATCCTACGTTTAGCTGATCTTGATAAATGCTCATTGTCACTCATGTAAACACAACAGTTTTTCTTCCGCAATCACACGTCTGCGCTTTGTTTCCCGGCGGACCGAAAATAAACGCGACACTCGCGCCCCCCGGATATCCGATAAAATTCAACCAATCAGATGACGACTTCGACATTCCTGAAGTGTTTCCAGTTAAGTGTACTATATGCATCAGACGTTTAGCCAACGTTCCGTGGGCGTGACGTCTGAGGCTGAGACTACGGTTTCCCCCATCTTTACATCCATAATCATCTTTAAATGTGCCCCCTTAAAACTGTTTATGTTTGTGTGTGTGTGTGTGTGTATATGTAGCCATTTGAAAATGATTGTAGTCGTTATTTACTGAAAATATTGCCGTCCTCCTGTTCAAATAATGATGTAATGGAGAAATTCATTCTAAATACAGCTGTAAGTGCAGTGAATTAAAGGGTTAGTTCACCCAAAAATGAAAATTCTGTCAGTAATTACTCACCCTCATGTTGTTTCAACCCCGTAAGACTTTCGTTCATCTTCGGAACACAAATTAAGATATTTTTGATGAAATCTGAGAGCTGTCTCACTCCTCCATAGGCTTCATTGTAATTTAAACTTGCCACAGGGCTCAACATAAAAAAAATCCCCACTGGCCAGTAGATCAGAGTTTTGCTGGCCCCTTCTATATTTTTACTGGCCCTGCAAGAAATATAAGGGAAAGCACTTTTCAATTAAACTGTATTTATTGTATACATTAGGATTAATCAATACAGCAAAGGGAGTACAGGAATTAAGAGAGCGCCCCCTGGAGACATGCAAAAATAACCAAATTGTCATTGTAACTATAAATGGTTATTGCAGTATATATTATTTTTCCTGCAATGAACATAGGCTCGCCAACACGGAGAGAATGTTGTTTTCACAAGGATCCATTTTACTAAGGGTGTATTCACACCTGCCTTGTTTGGTTCGATTGAATCGAACTCTAGTTTGTTTCCCCCCTTGGTGCGGACCTTTTGGGCAGGTGTGAATACAGCAATCGAACTCGGGTGCGGACCAAACAACCGAACCGAGACCCATCTGAAGAGGTGGTCTCGGTACGGTTCCAAACGAACTCTGGTACGGTTCGTTTACGGTGTGAACATGAACCGACCCAATTGCAAGAAAGCACTGCGCCTTTGAGTTAACAGGCTTCCGTAGTCGGAGATTTTGGCATAATGGTTTGTGTTAGTGTTGTTCAAGTGCGAAAGAGAATTCCATTCCGGCGCGCTGTCTGGCCACACGATACTGTTGCGCGTCTTTCTGCGCGTCGTGTGTGCATCATTGGAATGGAATGAATGAATGAGTGTGTGCATCAGGACATTCACATACAGAGCGTTCTCTTTAGTCTAATCGCGTATAGATGCAAAAAAAAGCTTTTGCAGTTCATATAATGTAACGATAGTTACAATACAAGGATGATGCTGCGTTAAACTGGACAAACTTAATCGCAAGCGTTAACATTGACAGCACTTGTTAGCAGTATATACAATAAGCATCTCATTATTTGAATGTGTGAACATAGCCCCTCTCTATGAATGAAAACTTTATACCTTATCCGTCTTCTGCGCAGTTTCTTCATATTGCGTTTAAGTACAGAATAACACAAAATTAGTAAAATAACAAATATTGCAGTACGAAATATCTCCATGCTGAGCTTTTTTTGCACTTCCTGATTTCCCTACTTGAGAATCCTTGTCCAATGAATGGACGACCTTAGCACACGTGTGGTTTTGTTTACAAATTTTGGTTCACTTCCAAAAAGAGCAGTGTGAAAGCGAACCGTACCCAAAAAAAAAAAAAAAAAAATGATTTGGTCCGGACCAAAGCAAGTGAACTATCAGACTTTCCAGGTGTGAATACACCCTAAGAGATTCCACTTTTCCTCCTTTCTTCCCCTTAGCCCCTCCCTTTTCTCCCTCAGCGGTCCATTTTATTCACTGGAAACTCCTTCTGTCCGCCTCCATGAGCCACCTCTTCACTATTTGCTTGCATACTATAGTTTCCAACAGTTAATGACAAACCTTTAAATTGTTAACATAAAAGGAAATAAAAGTTGAACTCCCATATAAGGTAAGCGTAAAAGTATGTTATTTAAAAAAATTATTAATCTGCAAATTATTTTCTCAATTAAACAATTTTTTTTTTGTCCAACCAACAGTCTTACCCAATGATATGCAAGTTATTGTCATATATGACAAAGAAAAATGATTTAAAAAATCAAGTGAAAAATAAACAACCTTCTATGCACACATTATTATTATTATTATTAGTATTAGTATTTTCAATACATGGAGACGTAGCTAAATCTACTGTACAGTAGCCTAATATAATTATTTCTGTAAATTTCCCCAAGTTAAACCGAACTTTTATTTTGACGGGTTGCCATGAAGACCTTTGAGTTTCTGTGTATGAAATAACGATAGTTTTTCTCAAATGAAATGGTAAAATGCTCATGAAGTGACTTTCAGAGCAGCTCTAGAGATGAATTTCATCATGTCGTCATATCTTGAGGCAGCAGAGACTGAAAACAGCGCGAGCGTCACTCGTGCTTTTGTGTGTGTGTGTGTGTGTGTGAGAGAGAGGTAAATGAAACCGCGCGTCTGCGCCATTCATTCACACAGAGACAAGCAGAACATGCAGGGTTAATATTTAAATAGTCTTGCAGTTTAATATAGACAGACACTATATATTGTGGTATATATCGGCTACAGTGGTCCTAGTAAAAAAGTGAGTCTGGAGCCCCGCGCTTAGATAAACACGGAAGCGACTGAAAGTAGTTCTTTGACATTTTAACACGTTATAAATAACCTGTAACATTGACACTTTTCACGCCACTGTGTATGACGTTTGCTGTTTGTTTTGCTGATGGCCCACGCGGGCCAGTGTCTGCCCAATCAACTAGCCCGACATACTCTTTTACTGGCCCCGGGCCATTGCTTATTATATGTCGAGCCCTGCTTGCCGGCCCAGAAAGTTAGTAAAGACAATGTTTAAAATAGTCCTAGTGACTACAGTGGCTCAACCGTAAGTTTATCAAGCGGCGAGAATACTTTTTGTGCGCAAAACAAAACAAAAATAACGACTTTATTCAACTATTCATTTTCTTCTGTGTGGGCCTCTGACGTGAGTTCACGTAGTGTAACAGCGCAGCGCTTCTGGGTTGTACGTCAGAACGTAGGCTCACACGCATCACACACATGACCGGCGCCGGCCAATAGTGAGCCTACGTTCTGACGTACAACCCAGAAGCGCTGCACTGTTACACTACATGAACTCACTCAGAGGCCCACACAGAAGAAAATGAATAGTCATTATTTTGGGGGGTTTTGCGCACAAATAGTATTCTCGTCGCTTGATAAACTTATGGTTGAGCCACTGTAGTCACTAGGGCTGGTCCGAATATCATTTTTTGAGCTTCGAAGCTTCGGTAGTAATGAACATCGAATATTCGAAGCTTCGGAATCTCTATATGTCTGTCTGTCTTCCGTTTGCATTTTGATTATTTCGAGAACCGTTCATCCAAATGACTTCACAAGGGAGTGCAGTGTCGTATTTGGTGCAATATAGATAGACAGGCGAGACGCGACACGTTCAGAATTAATAAACTTTTAATAAACTACAGAACAGCGCGAGCGGGAAGCGGCGCGCCTCACGCGAGCAGAGGTTATGCTCTGAGAACGGACACTGCACTAGTGATATAAAACACACACACACACACACACACACAGGTCTGTTAACTTAACCCTCTGGGGACCAGAAACGCGCCGGCGCGTTTTGCTCGTTTTTTTTCACATAGCAGAAAAATAGACTTAAAGTACTACCATAATTTCTGTTCATATAGAGTTAAGAAATATGAAAAAATAATCTGGTAAATGTCTACTTTTTTATGTGCCCACATACAATCGAAATAAAATATTGTGCTTTTGTAAAATAAAGAAAATAAACAGGGTGTGCGTTCTGCCTCTCAGTCACCGTGAACTTTTTTTCTGGAGCACGTCTCTAATCTTCAACACAACTCAGCTAATACTATTCACCCAGCCATAAGCAATATATCTTTTAAATCATTTGAGTTTGTACTTTTAAATGATCCGATTCAAAACTAAAATTAATATTCTCCATTATCGTTCTCGAGCTGATTATCTCTGGTAATGTGACACGCCCACGGAGAGCACGCGCTATTCAAACGCAAATATGTGAAGCAACACATTGAGACGCGTTAACGCCCATAAACTCTGAAAACACACATTATTTTTTAGTCAGATTAATCTACTGTCGTCTTGCGCGGCTATATGAGGAACAATCCTGGGACATTTACCACTGGGTTTATTTTCACTTCGAGGATGAACAGATTCAGCTGAGAAGTAAGTGTTTTTTGCAAGTGCTTTGTTCTAATCGCGATATAGAATAACGTAGTGTCTGTAAACGGAAAAATAGCATACCGTTTAAATGTGAATCATGTTTGTGTGTGTGTGAATGAATGAATGAATAAACGCACAGATACGCACTGTTACAGACTAAATAACAGACAACATTTCGTTGACTCGTTTTGGATAAAGTTTTTACTCAAAAATAGACATCAAATAAGATTTTTTTAGGAGTTTCTGCTCATATGTTAAATATATAGTATGTTTTGTCAATAAACTAATCAACTAAGATGTTATAGTGTTTGTTCAAGCTATATCAAAATAATGAATCCTCAACTTTGAAATATGTATGATCAAACTAAGACATTTATGGAGAAAGACAATTTTCTTTTCAAAATGTTTCCAACTCTAACTTTGAACTTTGAACTGAAATAAAACCATGTCTATATGGTGAAGGGTGTGTGATAGAAGTGTCCAGACGTATGCACCCTGTATTTTCCTTATATAAATCCAAACAATCTAAAAGCCATTCTTTTTTAAATCTCCTCATTCTTTGTGCAAGGCTCCTGTAATGATAGGGCCTGATAGCACCTAATAGGGCCATTATGGGGAGGGTCTTTGTCTTTCTCAGGTGTGGAATGCCACACATATTAATGAGAGATCACGCCTCCTGCATAAAGCTTTCTCAAACAAAACACGTCATTAAAAATGTAAAAGACTTTATTGACTTATCTGAATGAGTAGTCAGGATGATTCTCACATAGTTTTGGAGCAAATATTCTAGGCTATGTGATACAATTTTCAAAAGTCTTGTGAAGAAATAATCAATATGTGTTTTGTGGTCTTATTTCAGCAACTTTCATTTTTATTTTTTTCAATAACCACGCATAAACATTATTCTATTAAAAATACAAACATGTACATACATGTTGCTCAGATATCATGGTAGCCAAGATTGTGCTATATAGAGTGAATTTACACCTTTGCCATTAACATGTTTATAAATAACTGAAAAAAGCACAAATGTCAGTGCATGTCAAAACATCCCAAGGGCCCCAAAAACACTCTGGTCCCCAGAGGGTTAAGCAATATTTTTAATAAGGTAGTCTATTATTTTTCCTAACTAACAAATTACTGACAAAGTAGGGTAGATTTAAATAAAGAAGCGGCACGCCTCACGCGACCAGGTCTTATATGCTCCGAGAATGGACACTGCACTAGTGATATAAACACACACACATTCACACAGGTCTTTTAACTTAAGCAATATTTTTAATAAGGTATAGTCTTATAATATTTTTCTCACTGACAAAGTATGGTAGATTTAAATAAAGAAAAACGAAATTTAAATAAAGAAAAACGAAATTTAAATAAAGAAAAACGAAATTTAAATAAAGAAAAATGAAATTTAAATAAAGAAAAACGAAAGATAAATGAACGAACTGTAATAGCCTAAATAAAGAGCACAGTAGCAATAACAATAACAATTTCATTCATATATTTCGCAGTAGATTCATTTAGATTGATAATAACGGGTAAAAAGGATAATACATTTTGTTTCTATTATTCTATTTTCCACAATGTCAAAGCAACGCAGCTTAACCCAAAACACAAGCTCAGGCATGCACTTCTGTCCATACACACTCTGCTGTTTTGCGCTCTAGCCAGAGAATACTCCCGTTGCAGGAACACTTTTAGTTGTCCAAGAAGAAATAAATATATTTATTTAGTAGCTATAACGAAGTTATATGTTAAGTATTATATTTCACCAGATTTTATAGTGTAAAACATATTCAAGCGCGAATGAGAACCGTTTCGAGGGGGATGCCAGGTGTGCAAAAAACAAAACAAAAAACGAATATTCGAATGTCACATTTTCAAATCGAATACCAACCCACCGAACGAATATTCAGGTCCAGCCCTAGTAGTCACTTGGACTATTTTAAACATTGTCTTTACTAACTTTCAAGTTTCAATTACACAGAAGCCTATGGAGGAGTGAGACAGCTCTCAGATTTCATCAAAAATATCTTAATTTGTGTTCCGAAGATGAACGAAAGTCTTACGGGGTTGGAACAACATGAGGGTGAGTAATTACTAACCGAATTTTCATTTTTAGGTGAACTAACCCATAGTGTGAACATAACTAATAGTGTGGACTACTTTTATGCTGCTTATGTTATACATTTTGTCAGTTTCGGAGCTTTACAGATGTGGTTAGTATGAATTGTTACTGTATGAAAAAGAGCTCCATGAAGACTGTAATATCACCTTTACTCTTGGAAAAGCAGAACTGGTGAGATCATTTTTGTATGCAATATGCATCAGGCGCTGTGTGAACGGACTGTGGGTGGGCCGTGGGCTTGCCATCTGAGGCTGAGAGGACATCGTAGCAGTCAAACGCAGCTTGCTAGAGTTGTTTGTAGCTGCTGTTGTCTCTCAGACAGAGGTCTCTGAGGATACGCAAATGACTCGAAGGTCAGTTGTCAGAGGTCCGTGCTGTAAATTGACCTTGAGGATATTTTGCGCATGCATAGAACCTATATGAGGAAACAAGAGATGCAGGGCTGGATTTAAAGACATAATAGGCATACAGAATGCCTCATCATACAATGGCAATAGGACTCCATTGTTGCAGGCCTCTCTGTCTCCCGCTCCTGCCATGAGTCTGGAGGTAGCTGAGCAGCGAAGGCAGATGCTCCATCACAGCGGGGATATGCTTGTAAAAGAGCACACATGGGAGAACGCAATCTGGGAGAAAGTAACTTTCCTTGGAGTTGCGATTGATCACAAAATTTAAGATACGTTAAATCTTCTTGAATGTTTCATACTTTATAGAGAAAATAGCAGACTACAAACTACACTCAATGTTTTTAATGTTTTATCTGGCAGTTTCTTAATGACCCGAGTTTTTTTAGATCAATGGGTTCTCCTGTATATATTTATTGGATACTTCAGTCACATAATGAATGTCTAGTGATCCACTTCTCGTAAGTACCCTAAACAAGGAAATTAGTTGGTTTTACATTATTGCCTTCATTCACAGTGCCTTTTGCAGTTTTCCCTCCTACATGAGTCATGCAGCAGCCCATTCAAAGGTGCCGCCTCAGATTATGAATCAAATGTATTTTAAATGCGAAAAAGATATATTTTTTATGTTCGGGATGGATCACAATGGCGGTTAAAAACCTAGAAAAAAAACCCGGAAAAAAAAACACCTCTTAATTATTGGTGTGAATATCTAGTTTATCTAGTTAAAAGGTAATCTTTTTGTCATAATTTAATTGATTTGCTATTACTTACGTGACAGTGATTGCCCCTCTGTGTGCCATAGGTTGCCAACCCCTGATCTAGGGGTTTAAGTGTTTTATTTATTTATTTATTTTTATTGGTTGTGGCAACTTGTTTATTGCTGTATTGCTTTCACTAGAATATTAGCCAGTTTGGAGAGCAAAAGTTGTGCCTTTAAATTCAAAGCACTGGCCATACATGGCACTGTTTACATATTACTATTGTAGATTCTATTGAGGGGATTTAGATTAGTTTTGTTTTGTAACGAGTTTTTTTTATTTTTTATTCAAAGCACTATACCTACAGTACATCCATACAGGTTTTTAAGATGCTGTATTTTTTCTTATGTTAACACCCTCAAAAGTAGAAAAATAGGGGGAAAAAACATTGTGGGTTTTATTACAAAACCCCCATCTGATTGTGGTCAGGTGAACCTTGAATGAAGATTGATTGGGCAGTCATTCGCCCCTGTCTATTTTTTGTTTCAACTTAGCTGAGCCCCAGGGAGAATTGTGGGGCTGTTTAAGAGGAGTTTTACCGGCAATTCAGCTAATGCTTCTTCTGGCACTTACTCCAAAGTGTGGATAAGTGATGAAGGGCCAAGAGGGCCAGTGGGGATACATTTAATGCACTGTTTCCACCTATCATCTTTTCAGTCACGTTAATCTTAATCTCTCACTGATTTTTCCCTTCCTTCTGTCCTCCGCATTATTATTAGATAATCCTATTCAACCTGTCTTTCTTTCTTTATATAGTTTCTTCATCCATAGCTTCTTGTTACATCCTTCAGTCATTTTAAATCAGTTTAAAATCTTTTTGCATTCTGCTTTCTGAAACGCACACATTCCACTCCAATAATAATAAGCATGCGTCATATTCATTCAATATCAAATCACAGGTAGTTCGTTTTCACTTCAGTTTCTATGGCAATGGGTAGCTCTGTGGAAAAGTCAAACCATTGGCAAATAATTAACCCTCCGTGTGGTTTAGTTTGACACTGACGCAGTAAAGTCGTGATGTGGAGCCCACAGAGACAGATAATGGAGTTTAGATTCTATTACGTGTATTTATTTAATTAAACCACTCTAGATCCTATTTTATGGGCTTCCACCTTCTATAAATCAGAATTTTTATGTATTTTTATCGATCTCGAAAACAGCGCACCTTGTGGGTTGTTCGCCCACGACCCAGCTGGGTCCCAATGCTAACTGCACGCCATCTCCAACAGCGCATGAATTGGGCCCAAGATCATCGAGATTGAACCGTGGATGATTGGAAGGTCTGACGAATCAAGATTCCTGGTGCATCACGTCGACGGCTGAGCGTGGATACGCCGATTACAAACAGAGGCTGTGGCACCTGGATGCACTGTTGGGTGGACACAGGCCGGTGGCGGCGGTGTTGTGCTGTGGGCAATGTTTTCTTCCCAATAGCACAATCCCTGACAGCTGTCAGGTATCTGAACACCGTTGCGGACCGAGTGCACCCATTCATGGCAACTGTGTTCCCTGCCGGTGATGGCCAATACGCCATGCCACACTGCCAAAATCGTCAAGGAGTGGTTCGAGGAACCACTGTTAATGCCTTGACCTCCAAATTCACCTGACATGAACCTAATCGAACGTGTGGTTTGACTTGGAAAAGTGGGTTCATGCTTCATCACCATTACCCCGCAATGTACGGGAACAGGAGGACCGGCTGTTGACATTATGGTACCAGACACCCCAGGAGACCTATCGCCACCTCGTTGAATCAATACCTCGCCAGGTGGCCACTGTCTTGCGGGCCTTCATGTTATTAGGCAGGTGGTCATAATGTAATGGCTCATCGGTGTGTGTGTGTGTGTATATGTATGTATGTATATATATATATGTGTGTGTGTGTAAAGGGTTAGGGTTAGGGTTATCTTGCATTTGAATCAGTCCCTGAAGAAACAAAAAATATGAATAATTGAATAATACATGAACATGCGAATATGTTTGTCTGCGCCTGAATGAGAGCAAAGTTGTGTTTCTGCCTACACTGCTATAGATCTCAAAGTGCAATTGTTTGAAAATGTTTATCTGCTCAGCTTGATATCACTACCCAGCATGCCTGTTTCACACTGTATCTCTTAAAAAAAAGTGTTTGCTTTCATCTGGTGCCACGAAAGAACTTGCCGTTTGTTGATTCCTTGAATGCATTGGTTATTTTGCACTTGTGGAGGAGAATTAAACTTTTTTTCATATTCCAAAAATACATGCAGACTCTTTCACCAGGTGATCAACTGCCGCTGTGAATTTGACGTCGTCGATGCAGCGACACGCTGATGAAGAACTTTCACTCATTAGCGCGTATGTCTCTGAACCTCTCCTGCAGACAAGTGCATTCATCTTGTTCTGCTTAAATGCCATTGCTGCAGTCAGAGTACAGAAAAAACTCATAAATCTCCTGAGAACTGTTGCTCTGTCAACTTTTATTCAGCCTGGAAATTCAGTACTATCACACAGGAGCTAAAGCCCAGCACACAATGTGATCACGACATGGTTCAACTTTTGCTCAACTGAGATTATTGCCATAGTAACCAGGTATGAAATCCTCCAGGTTTTCTATAGGATTTGGATTATGGATTTTATAATGAGTTTGGTCAAATGGTTTGGTATGATATCGATCTGATGGCAGGGAATAGTTGTGAAGTAAATGTTTGTCTTGACATCCAGTGTTGTTTGCAGCCTATTGCTTAGTCAAGTAGTCAAGGCACGTTTATTTCTATAGCGCTTTATACAATACAGATTGCTTTACAGTAATAAATGGAAAAAAAACAGTGTTAAAGTTGTAAAATTCATCAATTATGAAACAAATAATAATATAATATTCAGCTATAAAGCAGCTCTACAAAAGATGGTGTTATTATTCACCTCAAATTATTTCATTGTTGATTTAATTCAGTTCAGTAGCAGTGTCGACATTGCAAAGTATTTTAATTATAATTAAAAATAAATAAAGCCCTACAGTACATACTTGCATGAATACTAATAAATTAAAAACTAAAATATTTTTTAAATGCAACAAGTCAATTTAGGCACCATTATAACGTACAATACAAAAAACCCAAATATCAGGCGTAGTGTCAGTTCTGGCAGGTCACGTTAGTCAACCTCGCATCAGCTGACTCTCAGCTGATCCACGTCTACCTATAGGAATACGACGCCTATCACTGTATACATATATAAGCTCCTTCAGTATTATCAGCAGCTATCGCGTATCTCAGGAGCTCATTACCCTCCTCCATCCCCAGCTCCTCCTCTCGTCCAGTCAGGATTTGGCAGAGGTGGAAAGAGTAATAAAATATTCTACTCAAGTAAAAGTACTACTACTTCAATGAAATTTTACTTAAGTACAAGTAAAAGTACCGGTCTAAAAATATACTCAAGTAAAAGTAAAAAGTAGCTCATTTAAAATTTACTCAGAGTAAAAGTTACTGAGTTACTTTTTTAACAGCGGGGGTGGGGGGGACTCTCCCGTGTAGGGTTGTAATAGTATCAGATTTTCACAGTATGATAACGTCTCAGAAAATATCACGGTTTACAGTATTAATCAATTATTAAATAAATAAACTGTATTATTAAATTATGGGTGTTGTTATTATTATTACCATCAGTTAAAATGACAGTTAAATTAAAGGGTCACTTCAGGATTTAGCATTAAGCTTTGTATCAGTAGAAAACCAGTAGTATTTTCTAATTACCGTGCTTCCCCCCCTCATATCCCCCTGATATGAGAGATTTATGTATTTTTAGTCTGGAAAAAATCCTCCGATGACGCAAAAATCGTCATTTTGCGTCATCGGAGGATTTTTTGGCCAGAGGCTAAACATTACAGCCAGTAGTAGAGACTGTCCCGCATGTTCTCAACCCGCCCATAGAGGGTGGGATTTCACTCACAGAACGTACACATAGTGTCAGACATCTTTTTTTGGAAGCTAAGCTAGCAGGCTCTTGTTCTGTGGAGAAAGCTGAGTAGTAGGATAAAGCTGAGTAGTAGGGGTTACCATCCTCTTTTTCCCGGACGTCGAGATCGTCCAAAATGCCCTCACTCGTCCTGCTCGCCACAGTAAACATGATGAATGGCGACTGTAGAACGCAAAAGCCGAATCCTGGACATTATGGGCGATCTTGAAAAACCCGGGCACACTCATCACGGAGACTCTCACTAGCCTAGCCTTGTTGTTTAACATCTGCACTCTGTTACCGGTAGGCGTGGCCTCCTAGGGCAGCGAAGCAATTGCATTCTGGGAGTACACATTCATCCTCCCAGAGGTGAAGTGCCCCTTTAATGAAAACAGGATTTTTTTTTGGTTGAACAAATGCTTTTATTATAACAAACTTGAAACCATTTGTTTGTTTTGTTTATTAAAATTTCAATAAAACATGTCTAATCAATTAAATTTGATAATTGATAATGAATTAGATTAACAACTTATTTTTAACATTAATAATTTATTAAAATGTTTAAGAATAATATTGTCCTATGAAATGTATTTTATTCAGAAAATTAATATTTCTTTTTATGATTTAATCCAAATATATTATCAAAAACGGTTGTAATCAAATGTAAATTTAAAATTGTGTCCTTTTATTTTTTGAGGAAGCGCTGCAAAAACAGATTTACTAAATTAAACCATGGACAAAAAATATATTCCTTTAAATAATGTTTCAATAAAATGTATCATTATTGTTGTTATTATTATTATTTAGAGAAGTAGGCTACGTTCTATTGTATGCCTATAATAGTAATATATTTCTGTCCTAATTTCTCCTAGTAAAACCGAACTTTTATTTTGACGGTTTGTAGTGAAGACCAAAAGGTTAAAAATTTGTTTCAAAGTGTATTTGACATTGGTTTTTCTCAAATAAAATTATGAAAATGCTCATTAGGCGTTCTCTTAGAGCAGCTCTTGAAATGTTCATGTATTCATATCCTCAAATTGTTTGTGAGACGCTGAATGTCACGCGTACTTGAGTATGTAGTAATTAGACAAAGCGGGGCAGCTCAGCAGAACAAATAGGGTTATATTTACATGCAGTATTTTTGTGCTTAGCTTAAATATTCACAGTTCTACTTTCCATGTATTCATCCATCCATTATTTTGCGTGTTTTACGTGACATCTGCGTTTTGTAAATTCCATTTTCATGACTGGATAACGGGGTTCCCTCTGCATCACGTAAATCTCGGGACATACCTTTATCTGCAGGAGGGATGGTGTCCTATATCCTCCTTTTGCACTTTGCGTCCACATTTTTTGCAAATTGGATATCTATCCTCGAGGACAACCACGCCTTTTTTCTATGAAAAGTATTTTCATACGGGCCATTCGCTTGGCGCTTCGGTTTCAGCATCAGCTGGTTCTGCGTCACCTTTTTTGCGCGTTTGTTCTCCCGCACTTCAATTAATGCTGTAGTTTCCGGAGTGTGTTTTTTTTTCTTCTTGTATTATTATTTTTTACTCAGTAACGGAAATGATTTCAAATGTAGCAAAGTACAATACTTCAAAGAAAACGTACTTAAGTAAAAGTACAGATTTTAAAAACTACTTAAAAAAGTAGAAGTACACAAAAAAACTACTCAATTACATAACGCGAGTAAATGTAATTCGTTACTTTCCACCTCTGGGATTTGCCATTCTGATTCCCCTTGAATCAGAATAAATTCTCGAATTATGTTGTACTTAATCTTGAATGAATTATATCTGCAATTCTGCATACATTCATGTTGGTTCTGTTCTGTGTTTACCCTAAGGGGGGTTATTGCTGCTCTCCTGCTCTTAGCTGCGCTGCATGAATGCGCAGGGAGTTCTCGCCCAGAACAGAACCATAGCGCCAATCCAAACTGTGTGCTAACTGTCAATCGTATTTGACGATAGTGGTCCTGACAGAAATTTATTTTGATATTTGTTAAAGATTGCATTTATCAGTGTTATTAAATTTGTAGTGTTTTTAAAGATTAACTTTTTGTGACCAGCTCATGTAGGTCATCTACATTTAAAAATAGGGGAAATTACCACGTATAATTAAATATCTAATTTCAACCGATATCATTACATAAAAAACAAAAAAACAAATCTAATAGCCTACCCATTATTGTATCCCTAAGAATTAAGGCTAATAATCCCCTAAAAATATAATCGTACAAGTTAGACACATGCATTTTTAAATGAACATTGTTTTCAAATAAAATCAATAAGCTCAAAAGCTGTTGTACAAACAAATGTATTCACGTAGTCATCAGATGTCATTGTTACAGCAGAACATGTGAATGTGTAAACATGAGAGTTTGAGACCGTAATGGCGGATGTTTTAATGCCCTAAGTATATTAGTTTCCTAATACGCACACCTTTAAATGAGCCTTAGATTCTTGAGTCTCTTGTCAGTCTGTCTTCATTGCACACTCACACAAGCCAGTGAACAGCTGAAAGCTGCTTAGGGTGATACTGCAGAGGAGAGCCAGTCGTGAGGATGGCACACACACACACGCGCGTGGCTGCCACCCGCCCACGCGCCATCCTCATCCTCATCACAGTCTTTCGCTTTGACCACACAGACACTTGCTGCTGTAAGCTGATTATTGTACAAAAGTAAATGTGTGCTGATACTCCGCAGTATTTACTTTTTAAGTAGGAGCCGAATGTTTGGTGTTCCTACACGCCCCTTTTTGTATTGTGAGTGGTTGACAGTCTATATGTGTGAGTATTTGTGTGTGTGTGGCACTGATTCACCTCATCATGCTCTTCTGCTCCAGATGGTGGAAGCTGAAAAGACGGATTTCTCTGTGGCTCAGCTCTGAGATTAGTCTCATTTCCATCTCTCTGCTCATTTAACGGCTTTGGTGTGGATGTGTTTGCGTGTTTCTTCGAGTTCAGGAACTTTTATGTCCCAGGGTTTGATTTTTATTTAAACTAATAGATTGCAACTTTTTAAAAATATTTTTGTTGCGTGAAGATCACATTAAAACTGCCTCATAAACTCTTAACCCCGCCTTGGCTACTTTTCAAACTTCTTTTATGGTCTGTATAGGTTTAATTGTCTTAACCTTGTCCCAGACCCAGACTTATAATCGTAAACTGTGAAAATGTATCAAATATGAATCATTACTTTTTTTTTTAACTATGATAATCTAAGCCAGAGGTGCCCAAACTGTTTACAACAAAGGGCCAAAAATCAAACTTGAATGAAAACAACAACAACAACAACAACAACAAACAAACTTATTCACCCCAAACTTTTGATTGGTTGTGTACATTTTTGAACACTTGTAACCCTTAGTTACATCATGACCAACAATTTTGCCACTAATACAATTATGCTTTTTTTTTGGGTCAAATTATGCAAAAAATTTGTAAATATTATTTAATTGTGTGTCTTTAGCATGCATAACATGCTGGTTACGGTATTAGTCTTATTCGACCATTTTAAAATGTAATTTCCAGAGAAATAAGATTTGTTCATGATAATCAGATAAAGTTATTAAGTTTCATTAAAAGTTAGTGTTCTTGGTGGTTACCAAGGAGACAACAGTGGCAGTGATGAGCTGAGATAAAATTGAGGCATATTGAGAGAAAAAATATTATATCACCAGTAAACAATATTTTAGTGAGCTTTTTTCCCCAAATTGAGCTGTTTTGTAAAATTACGTAATTACGTAAAAATATGCCAAAAATTGCTAACATATTATTTAATATTGTGTTTAGGATAAATAACACGATAACTATAAATTAGTCTTAGTAAGACAAGGAAGTTGCCCATTTTAATCCAAAAGTGTAATTTCAGAAAGACTGGTGATCTGAGGTGCTGGAAATAATATTTTGTTCAAGACATTCTGGAGAGAAATCATAGAATTTTGTGTTGCATGTATGTCCTCATGCTAATAGACAAATAAACAGGTGTGAGTGTGAAAAGTGTGTTTCAAGAGTGTATATTTTCACAGTCCACAAGGCCAAAAGTAGAAAAACACCCATATATATATATATACCTGTGTGTTAGTGTGATTGTGTTTCCGAGCTCTTCAGCCTTACAGGAGAGGTTTATTTGGCTTGTGGCACAGTTCCTTTCATATCATTCTCCCTCATCTCTTTCCTCTCTCAGACTCTCTCTCTCTCTCTCTGTGTCTCCTCCTCGTGTTCTCTTCTCTGTGTCATATTGTTACTGAGGCAGATACGATAGCCCAGTAGACCTGACTCCCCTGAATACATCTCCCATAGCGCCAATTTACATTCTCCCAGATGACCGTGGTGTATGTGCTTAGTGTTGAGCCATCCCATTCTGTCTGTCTCAACCCATAGGTATGCTCTCCTTTTATTACCCACACTGACAGAGACGAGAACATTACCCATGATTCCCCTGGCACACCTCATACAGATGCTTGCAGTTGTTTAGAGGGACGGGGCTCTCCACAGGAGCAAGGCAGATTGGACAGGAGTGTACACTCCCGTTCAAAAGTTTGGGTTTAGTAAGTTTTTTTTTTGTTTTGTTTTTATGAAATTTAATACTTTTATTCACCAAGGATTAGGGGTGTAACGGATCGTAGTTGTTTGCACATTCGAACAGAGGCGAAAGAGAACTCAAATGACCTATCGGTAAGCCCCTCCCCTCGAACGCAGATGAGCCAATGGCAGTTAAGTATCAGTTGCACGGGTCCGCTGCGCGTCGGCCGGTTCACACCTCGCCGTCGTCCATTAAAACCTGACAATGGACACCTCGGAGGGCATTAACCCTTACTTAAAAGACAAGTGAACAGTCAGTAATAAAATTAGGTATCCTAAGAGGATGGGGATGGGTATTCACATTAGTTTATATTTTAATTAGGCTAAATCTAGTTTTTACAAATAATAACTTGCCTGACGGTTTATTTAGCAACCGGAGATATTTATAGTCCGCTCAGCTTGTAGAACCCATTAGGTTCAAAAATGCTTTTTTTTTTTTTCATGAAACACAAAGGTAGGCATAGTTATTTTTTTATTACACATAAAACAATTAATCAAACAACAAAAACAATTAGTTCTGCGCTCCAGCGATTTGCGCTTATAGAGGGCAATAAATTAATCGGATCAATCTCCGTTTTATTTACATTTTTTCTTTCTTCAGCAGCATCCCAGTCGTCAAAGTTGTCATATTCTCCATAAATGTTAAAAGAAATAACGAAGTCGCTCATTGTTGTATTAGTAGACTATGTAATATCTAACTAACGTTAGATGTTTGTTTTGATAGAGCAAATTGTTAACGGATACTTTGACTGCCTGTTGCTATGGTTACTCACAGCTGTTGTAGGCAGCGCATTTATTTATTAATTTCGAATGGTAAACAGTCAGTTCCACCAGAACTACTTTACTAGGTGTCCTCTATCACTTTTTAACGGACACCCTGCAGCCAATCAGAATCGAGTATTCACCCAGACCATGGTATAAAACAAGTTATTACGTGACTCAAAAATAGTAATATGATCCGAAACATGAGTTTAGTGGTCCGTTGCAAACTTGCACCACTACCAAGGATCCATTAAATTGATCAGCAGATGTTTACAAAAAAAAATCCATTTCAAATAAATGTTCTTCTGAACTTTCTATTCATCCAAAATCCTGAAAAAAGGTACCAGTTTCCACTAAAATATTAAGAGCACAACTATTTTGAACCTTGATAATAAGAAATGTTTCTTGAGCAGCAAATCATCATATTAGAATGATTTCTGAAGGATCATGTGACATTGAAGACTGGAGTAATGATGCTGAAAATTCAGCTCTGACATCACAGGAATAAATTACTTTTTAAAATATATTACAATAGAAAACACTTTTTTTCTCTCGAATAAATGCACCCTTTGCGAGCATGAGTTTCTTTCAAAACATAAAAAAAAATCTTAACAACCCCGAAACTTTTGAACTAGTGTATTTTGATGAATGTTTCAACTGTCCATAAAATTAAAGTCAGTGGGATCCAATGCTGTTTTGGACCTCACTGACTTTCAAACTGTCTTGTTTTATTTTGTGTTCCACAGAAGAGCATTATATTTTGGGGAACTATCCATTTAATTAAAATTTTACCTTTGCAGTTAAAATAAAACTTAATTTCACATACTTTAATAGCGCATCTTACTACAACATAACGGTGGATCCCTCGAGTGCTTCTTAAGGTAATAATGCTGAGCAACAGTCATCAGAAGGTGACGTCATTTGAATGAGCATACACATATGTCTCCCTTTTAGACGACAATGGGCCAGACTCCAGAAAAGGAACCATTTAAAAAATGAAAAGGACTTCTTGTCTGTCCTCAACTTCCCTTCTTCCCTCATTGCCAGTGCAGTTCTGTTTTTTTTTTTAAGAATGAGCCACTGGGAGCAAGAGGGCTGTTGAGTTATTATATTTCTTTTCTGTCTATATCTATATATTTATATCTGCAGCTCATCTTGGGTCTACAAATTGAGCATCATTAGGGTATTTATTTTGAATGAATGTGATAAAATTGCAGGTGGATTTAATTCTTCCTCTCCAAATGATTTTACTGAAAAAAGGACACAAAGGTGCATTAATAGATAAACAATACATTTGGCATTCACACAACATAAAACATGTATATTTTCTTTTTACAAGCAAAAAACTAATGATATTGTGTGTCTTGCTTCTCTCTCTCTCTCTCATACACATATTCACTCACATACTGAATAAACTGTTTGAAGAGAACACACTGTGTAGTCCTGCCAGTGCATTTCCAAATATAATAATAACACTGTGTACTGCCAGAGATGGGCTCTTCTGTTGCGTGACTAAGACGTAAATTACGTAAAAACTCTGGGATCACTGTGTACTCCTGTCCAAATTTGGACTAACCTGCCAGCACTCTAACCTAATTAAAAACACGCACACACTGAGTCACCAGTGGATGTGGGAGGGAAGAGATATACCTAGGTATTTATATGGCACTCACATTTGCTGTACTCTCATCAAACCCTATGTATATTTGATATGAAGAAACATGCATGGCGACTCAGCACTTTCACAAAAAATCATTTTTTCAAAATGAACCTATTTCACAAAATGCTTCTCCTCTTTCTTCTTTTTCTTCTCACCATGGAGGTCTA
Organism: Rhinichthys klamathensis goyatoka; assembly: GCF_029890125.1. NCBI lineage: Eukaryota > Metazoa > Chordata > Actinopteri > Cypriniformes > Leuciscidae > Rhinichthys > Rhinichthys klamathensis. The sequence goes on from NW_026606585.1 coordinate 172,411, forward strand.
TGGCAGCCCATAATACAGCTTGCGGGAAAGTTATTAAATTTGGCACACAGATAGAGGACAGTCTGAACTGTTAGCATGGCAAATCGGAGTCTCTAACTTAAACCCTCTAGCGCCACCAACCGTCCAAATTTGCACTAATGTTTATGCTAATAACCATTGAACCATAGTCATTTGCGTGGATGTGAACATGCCTTTTTTTGCAAGTTTTGGAGCTTAACAGACTGTCTGTATGGAAAAGAGCTGCATGAAAATTCAACTAAATATCTCCTTTGGTGTTTCACAGAGGAAGAAAAGTCATACAGGTTTGGAACAACCCGAGGGTTCTATTTTTATTATAAATGATTTTTTTTTGTGAACTGTTCTTTTAAGCTGGTTGTTGAATACAAATTTATCATCTTACACTATTCTGAAGTGATGACAAAAGCTTTTGTTAACAGCTTTGCAAGTTAGACAGTATATAGCAGGAGACATTGACATGTACATGCAGACGTTGAACAGAGAGTGGGATTTATTGCTGTCACTAAGATGTTGTCTTTTTATATAAAAAATTGCAGATCCAGTCAGATTCTACTCTATTCCAATTTTAGATTGCTTTGTTTCCTGACATCATATGGTAGCACTCAGCACGACAGCAACTTTCAATGGAGCATCTCCAACTGCTTAGCCTTTCATTACCCCTCTCTCTCTCTCTCTCTCTCTCTCTCTCTCTCTCTCTCTCTCTCTCTCTCTCTCTCTCTCTCTCTCTCTCTCTCTCTCTCTCTCTCTCTCTCTCTCTCTCTCTCTCTCACTCACACTCACACTCTCTCACACACACACACACTCTCACACACACACACACACACACACACACACACACACACACACACACACACACACACACACACACACACACTACTTGTTCAACCCCTTCCACCACATTTGCTCCATAAATTGCTACTCCATATGATTCCCACAGGGGAGGGAGAAGTGGTGCCCTGGGTCTTATGTAACAGCATTTCTTTAATAAGGAATTTTCCTCTCCCTTGTGCAAAGGGGGATGAGCCTCATTAGCTTTTTCTCATTTTGGTTTATAGGTGTATGCGGGTGTATGCCTGCCCACATGCATAGTCTTGCGTAGCCACACCTTTGACTTTATGGCAGATCTTCAGTAACTTTTGTGTGTGTGTTTACATGCTTCTTAGGGGCAGGGTTATGTGAAAAGGATTATATAATAACAACAGGCTAGCGTGTAAAAAATTATTTAAGTAATGGCACGGCAGCATCTATAAATGTTGTACAGAAAACATTTTGTTCTGTATCTGACTAATATTGTCTAAGTCCCCATCGTGCTGCCAAAACAGCTCTGATGCGTCAAGGTATGGACTCCACAAGTCCTCTGAATGTGTCTTGTGGTATCTGGCACCAAGATAGCAGCAGACCCAGCAGAAGTCCTGCAAGTTGCAAGGTGGAGCCTCCATCGATTTTGGTCCAGCACATCCCATAGATGCTCAATTTGATTGAGATCTGAGGAATTTAGAGGCAAATGAAACCCCTTGAACTCGTTGTCATGTTCCTCATACCATTCCTGAACAAATTTTGCAGTGTGGCAGGGTCTATTATCTTGCTGAAAGAGAGCAATGGCATTAGGGAACACCATTGCCATGAAGGGGTGTACGTTAAAGGTCTGCAATCCCGCGGCCCGACTGCGGGATCCTTGGGGTCCAACGCAACATCAGGACAAGTTTTGAATTGCTGAGTGCGGATGCAGGAGGGAAGATATTGATATGTGAGCGGGAAGCGGGAGAAAGAAATGACTTATGCACTCAATATAATTATTTAATAATAACAGCATGCAGAAGTCTAACTGGAGATCTCAAGCGTTGTGTGTGTGGAAATGGGACAAATAGCTTATAGACACAAGAATGAGACAGAATCTAACTGGAACGAGACAAAATGTGAACGTTTTGGGTGGGAGCAGGATAAAGTCTAACATATTTTTGGCGGAAGTGGTAGGTAAACTTGCGGGGTTGAAAAATCTATCCCGCGCAGACTTCTAGTGTACGTGGTCTGCAACAATCTTTAGGTAGGTGATGCATGTCAAAGTAACTTCCACATGAATGCCAGCCCCCTGTTTTCCGGTTTCCCAGCAGGACATTGCCTAGAGCATCACAATGCTTCTACCAGCCTGCCTTCTTTTCAAAATGGATCCTGATGCCATCTCTTCTCCATGTATTCGACACGTGTGATTCATCAGACCAGGCAACCTTCTTCCATTGCTCCATGGTCTAAATCTGACACTCACATGCCCATTGTAGGCGCTTTTGGCAGTGGAACGGTCTGTGGCTATGCAAACTATGACGCACTGAGTTCTGACACCTTTCTATCATGGGCCGGATCAAGTTTTTCATCAATTTGAGCCAATGTAGCTTTTGAACGGTGTATAATATATATATTTTTTAAATTATATTTTTATAAATATAGGGCCAGATTTACTAAACAGGGCAAAATAGCGTGAAAGTACAATTCCAAAAAAAGTGTGATGAGTGTGGAAAGTTCTGCACGTGATCTACTGACGATGTGCAAATTTAATAACATGGGTACAGCCGGATCATTTCCATTATGACCAACACAATCTACTAAGAGCAGTGCAAATAAGCATCTGGTTTTAAACATGCTTTTTTTGGGGTGGTAAATAATGGCACAAATACTACTAAATTGACTAGCGCAAACCTTAGTAATTCACCTTGCATGGTTCATTTAAATACTCTCCTCACATCAATTTTGCGTCTGAAAGGGAAACTCCTACAAATGCATATGTAATAAGGTCAGCCGCAAAAATAACCCTGTCCACGCCTTTTCAGAGCAAATTTTTGACCGCGTGTCTTTACTAAATCCGGACAATAGTTTTTTAATGCCAAAAGAGGGTTTGCGCTAGCGGAGGCTGTTAGTAAATCTGGCCCATAGTCGTGTATCTAGACAAACACAGACTAAAAAAATGTGTGTGCCCTTGCTTTTAGTGGTTGCGTAAAGTCAGCCAATCGGATTAGTGCTTTCCAGTTTTGTGTGCAATATGCATCAGATGATCAATGAATGGACTGTAGACAGGCTGTGGCAGTGCCATCTGAAGCATGTGCATGCTAACATACACATCCCTCATCTTTGATTCATGTTTCTGTAGCTTCACATGTTGAAATATGCAGTGCTTGATTTATTATTGAAACAAAGACGTGCACTTTTAATATGTGTTATTTAATATCTGGAGTTATTACAGTCCACAGAGTAAACATTTTGAAAATGAGTGCTGTCTCACACATGGTTATCTAAAGTTTCTTCAAATCAATATTATTGTGCTTTTCACTGCATTGCAGCTCTTCTGTTAGGGTTGTGCTATAGTTAAACTCTAATGTATATTTCATGTACTTATTTCCCCTGCCTCACTGATTGTGACGCTGAGTGGGTGGTGAATCTTTTCCTCAGAGTGCTATATTACTCACAGATAAATACACACTCAGCCTTCTCTCACTGTACATATAGCGTACAGCATTAAATATGATATTTAGATACTCGTGAAGTAAAATGAGCTAATATGAGATGGCCCAACGCGTGAACACACCCCCACACAAAGTTACTCACATGTCCACACACACACACACACGCAAAAATGCAGCTGTGGTTCTGGTAGGAGGGGCCCTTATGTCTCCACTGTGAGGTTCCTATATTTAGAAAGGTCTATAATTTGTGCGCAGGGCTTCACAAACACTAAATAGTCACCAGGGGGACATGGGGGTAGGGCTAAGGGCGCCATAGGGAGAAATGAAATGATGTATCGCTCTTATCTGTGTTAAAAAAATACTATTATCCACCCTCCTAAAAAGAGGTTTGTAATCATTATAAAATGCTCTGATATTAGAGCAAAGTGCAAAAAAATAACCTGTATAAGAGTCAGTTCAACTTAAAATGGAAAATTGATCATAATTTACTCACCCTCATGTTGTTCAAAACCTGATACCTTACATGTATCACAAATAGAGTATTTTGCTGAATGATGCATCACACAACAAATGAGAACCAATGGTGTTTGAGCGCAGTTTTATCTCCACCTTCTTGGTGTCACACTACAATGATTTTGATTCAACCCAGTGATTTCTGTAGATTATATCAGGGCTTTTCAGTCTTTTAGATGCCATGGACTCCTAAATATGGTCATCCTTGTCCAAAGGGCCCCCATCCTAAAGGTGCGGTTAGATTAGCGAAACGTTGCAGCCAAAAAAAGGTCCATTGTCAATAATGTAGTGTTACATGAAGCACCGCTCACACAGAAGTCACTTTCAAACCAAGAAGCTCTCTGTTGGTCAACACGGCAAATTCGCGCAACCAACTTGAACATGTTGTGAAAATCTCCCTTGCACGAAATTCCCGATCGCATGGATTTCTATTGAGATGCCTGGGTTTCGCCCGTAAAAAAACCTCACCTTAAGAATGAAAAGGTTTATACTTTGAAAAATTTAAATGATAAAGGTTTAAAATATTATTCCAAAAATATTTTGTTACTGTTGTTATACTACTATTTATACTACTCACTATAGTATTATTAATTTATATTTTTATAGATTTTTTTTTTTTTTTTTTTTTTTTTAAATCAAATTTGTTGTTTAGGTTAATCTAATTTGTATTATTTTCATTACACTGTTTTTCTCTATACATTGTTTTGATCATTACAGCAGTAGGCAGTGATCAGGAACAAAAATTCATTGCTTCCTTAGTACAGTAAATTAATGCACTTGAAGGTAGGGTATGGGATTTGCAAAACGGCTGGCAGATTTTGAAAATACACAACTCAAAAGGTCCTACCTTCTTTCCTCTAACGCTGGCCCTGACTCCACCCATTCGAAGAACATGGACGCGCGATCATGCATCTGCAAAACTCAGATGCGCGAGATTGCACTTACTCTCTCTCTCTCTGTACCGGGGCGACTTGCACTTACTGTGACTGGGTCACGAGCTTCGAGTATGCGCACGCGAGGGGGAGGGGGGTATGGTACGACCGTTTGATTGACGCACTTACAGTCCAATGATTCTAGGTGGTCTTGGAAATGATTGGCTGGAGTTTTTCGAGTCCTGCCCGTCCGACAGATGATTAAATTGCTTAATTTTTATTTCAGTGCTTCTAACTCAGTGGCTGTTAGTGGATTAGGAATAGGATTTCAAGTGATTTTGAAAAAATGGTCAAAAAAGAAAAACACATACCCCACCTTTAATAAGGAAGTTATGTCAGGGAATGAAATATGAGTCATTGCCTGGAAGTAAATGACATGATTCGTTAAAAACCACTGATTTGTTCTTGACCGAAATACTACAAAATTGTCTGGGAATAATGACAAGTGACATGAGGGTGATTTAAAAGATGACAGATGACAAATGAGCTGTCTCTTTAATAGCTGGTTATTGTGAGATTGCCCTACACACGACATGTTGGATCCAGTGTTGTGATTTCTGGTTCTGTGGCTCTCAGGCTGCGAGAGCCACAGCCACACTGGCGTCCTTTACGGCAAGTTCAGAGCATGTGCCAAATTTTTGCTGATTGATTTTTTTTTGTTGTTGTCCTAAGCAGTTATAATTGTGTTGGGTTCAGGCCAAACGTAACCAGACAGGTTCTTTGTGCTTTGGTCACAGCGCAGCATTGCACGTTTATTGTAATATATGCTGCTAGTCACCCATGCAGGGCGACCCGCTGCTTGTGTGGACTTTTTAGTTTAATTATTTCCACTTTATTTGAGTTATTTGAGATTGATTCCCTACTGTTTTTCAGTTTCTTTCTCCCATTGCTCCTTCTAACAAATTCAAATGAGAGATGAATTTGACAGTCTATTTAAAGGTGCTCTAAGCGATGTCACGCGTTTTTTAGGCCAAAACATTTTTTGTCACATACAGCAAACATCTCCTCACTAACCGCTGGCTGCCTGTCCCCTGAACACACTGTAACGAAACGCGATCTCTGTAGACAACCCAGGCTTCACAAACAGCAACAAAAGCAAACTGCGGCGACCCGCTCCCCAAAACATAACAAACTGTTCCAGCCAATGACCGACAAGAAGGGTTTGGGGGCGGGGTTTGGGGGGTTAGTGTGCGGATGAGGAGGAGGGAGGGTCTAGCTAGCCTCCGTTTTGTTTGACAATAGTTCGAACGTCAACAAGAAGTGACGTAACCCAGGATCGCTTAGAGAACCTTTAATGGCTCATTTTCTGTCCTTTGCTTTAATGCAGTGCCAGATTAATCAAGGGGGATTGTTTGGGCTTACATTTTCACAATGCTGATGCATTCTGCCAGAGTACATGAGTCAGCTTTAACTGTTGCTCTCCTTATCCTCATGCTCAGTGCCAGAATTCAGTATAGTGCTGCACTAAGGTACCATTCATTCCAGTGGCGTAAATTTAGTGCTCTGATTGGCCTTTGTATATAAGCCAAGGGTTTTAATTAGTGGATGTGGTTTGATGTGTCCAGACTGCAACAGCAGTGGCCCAGCATGTCCTGCAACCTGCTCCCTCATTACTGTGCTGCAGAAGGCAAGCATGTGGTCAGACTGAGCTCTAGATATTAGGTTTTGTTAGGGATGCAATGATATAAAAAAATCTGGCTAATGGCGATAGCTTGATAATTATTTTTATGTCATGAGATGGATGGCTGATATTAAAGTTTGATACTATTTTGACAAAAAAAAAAATAATAATAATAATTTTCAATTTTAAAGTTCCCATGTAGTCAATAATTGTATCCCTTAAAACTCATATTTGATCACCAAAATGACATTGTCACGGTGTGGTGTGGGTTGAAGAAGACTCAAAGTCCAAAGGCCCCAAATAGTCCAATACAAACGATTTACTTAAATTTTACTCATAGGTAGGGGTGTGACGGTTATTATATAACCGTGAGACCGACGGTTATAGTTGAACACCGTCATTAGAACTCTATAACCGCCAAAACCGTGCTATTAAAATATTTTTTACAAACATTTTTTATCATAGAGAATGTTTAAATACTAATATCAGCTTAAGAGGGAAACGGAGGCTGCTACTGCTGGAGATGATTCGGGAGAGGTCTGTGCACCTTTACCGAGAGCGCGCGCTGACACGGAGTAAAGCCTTGTTTATACTCGACGCGTCCGCACGATCGCGAAGGTGCGCGCGGCAAAAATGACGCGTTCGGTGCGCAAGGCCGGCAAGACCCCATTTGGCTTGGCTGTGTGTTTATATCTATGGGCTGTGTGCATGGCTTTTTTTTTGTAACAGCGCGCGCGGCGCCGCGTCCGAATCATAGACTTCAAGCCGAATCTGCCCGAGCATGCACGTCTCACCGCACCGGCACGCAGTTTGCGCGTCAAATTGCAAAGTTCATTCCAAAGTTTTTTCATTCCAAAGTTTTTTCGTTAAGGTTTTGTTACTGTGTGTGACTTATAAAAAAAAAAAGCGCGTTCATTGCAACGTTTGTTTGTTTTGTTAGTTAAGGATTTGTACTGTGTGATATATTTAATGGAAAGCACATTCACTTCTAGTTGTCTTGCTGTTCATGTTAAATAAACGTAGAGCCAGTAGCTAATCAGTGTCTACTTGTTTATTCAAACTAAGTTGTCCTATAACAGACGAACAGTTTGTTCGTCAAACTACAAAGTTTGTCCCCCCCCCCCCCCCCCCCCCCCCCGACGACTGTTATGTTATGAACCGTCACATTTGACTCACGTCATAACCATCATCATCAATTCTGAAACCGGCACACCCCTACTCATAGGCACATACAGGCAAGCAGGATGACAGGCAGGATAACACACACTCTAAACACAATTAACAACCGACAAGGACAGACTGAACTGAAGGGGACTATATACAGACACTGATGAACAAAACGAGCTGAAGACAGGTGACACAGATGATGATAATTAACTAAACACCGGTGAGACAACTGAAGACAAACGAGGAGCGGGAAAACTGAACAAGACAGACATGTGACTGAACCAAAACAACAGGACAGATGAACATAACTGTGACAGACATATAACGTTTTTTTTTTTCTGTGAAAAAAGATTTTTCATGCCTTAAAATAGCTTGAATGTAACTACACAATTGCTTAATTTAGTATACTTTAGTGTATTGCTAAAAGTACCCGATTTTTCATATCAACAGAAAAATATACCTATATCTTCTCTTGGGACTCCACTGCTTCAGAGCGGTCATAGTTAATGATATGCTAAAGCCCGCCGGCAAGGTGACGTGATTGGTTACAAGGTAGTTTGTGACATAAGAAACACCAGCGATTTCAAACCGCGTTTTTGAGACTGCAGTTTTAAAGAGAAAATACTCAGCAATGGTGCTGACTTATGAATTTGCACATGGTTTGTCTTAAAGCATATTAAAAACACCACATAGACATATAAACAACATAAAAAACGTCTCGGTTACGGATGTAACCCTCGTTCCCTGAGTACGGAACGGAGACGTTCCGTCGGATGGCGACGAATGGGGTTTCGCTTAGGAAGCCTATCGACTTCGAGTATACAAAAACGAGCCAATGGCAAAGAAATGCCATGGGTCTGCGGAATTTGCATAGCGTAACTCCGCCTCACCTCGTGGGTATTTAAGGAGAACGCTGGCAGCAAATAGGCATGTTTCTTCGCTGAGGAGCCAAGACTGAGCTCAGGCGATCCCCGTGGTACAGCGGAAAGTGGCAGGAAGACGGAACGTCTCCGTTCCCTACTCAGGGAACGAGGGTTACATCCGTAACCGAGACGTTCCCTTTCGTTGTCACTCCGAGTTCCGTCGGATGACGACGAATGGGGATCCAGTCTAATCACGCCACCTTCTCGGCTGTCTTCCAGTGCCCTGCGTAAATCTGAGATCCCTGTCGTGAGACTAGCACGGACGAAGGACTCCTATTTAGCACAGGAATACCAAGGTACACTGGGGAGCATATCCCATAGCTTAGAGGAATATGCAATTACTGCCAACCCGAGGTGGCTTGCCAAAGGAAAGACACATGCTCAGAGAGGCTTACAGTGGAAATACACATGTGGGGGTAGCTCAGAGGAGGTACCATGCACACGGAAGGCACCTAGCCGACTCGCAGGCAATAGACACTGGCGCCGACGTCAGGAGTGCTGGAGGAACTCAGGGCTTTCGGGGAAGCTCACCTGAGGAGAATATCGCACGTATCCAGTCCGAGGAGTGGAATGGCGAGCAAGCGAAGACACCTGAACGGTTCCCATGTTAGCTTGAAAAAGACAGTACATGGGAGGAGACTGGCTTGTAGAATCTGGCGAATGTGTTAGGTGTCGCCCAGCCTGCAGCTCTGCAGATGTCTGTTAGCGAGGCGCCATGCGCTAAAGCCCAAGAGGATGCCACACTCCTGGTGGAGTGGGCGGTCACACCAAGGGGGCACGGTCGACCTTGCTGCTGGTATGCCAAAGCAATGGCGTCCACTATCCAGTGAGACAACCTTTGCTTGGATAGAGCCTCCTTCAGCTTCCCACCATGACAGACAAAGAGCTGGTCTGAGGTCCTGAAACACTGCGTTCTGTCTACATAGATGCGGAGAGCACGTACTGGACAGAGCAGTGCCAAGGCTGGGTCTGCCTCCTCCGGGGGCAGCGCTTGCAGGTTCACCACCTGGTCCCGGAAGGGAGTGGTAGGAACCTTGGGCACATATCAAGGCCGGGGTCTCAGGATCACGTGAGAGTAAGCCGGCCCGAATTCCAGGCACGCTTCGTCAACGGAGAATACCCTCTTGATGGAATACCCTACCCTCTTGATGGAGGCCAATGCAATCAGAAGCGCTGTCTTCATTGACAGGAAGTTATCGACCGATTTCAAAGGGAGCACTGTGCAGGGCAGTTAAGACCACTGCGAGGTCCCAAGAGGGTACGAGAGGAGGACGAGGAGGATTCAGTCTCCTCGCTCCTCTCAGGAACCTGATGATCAGGTCGTGTTTCCCCAGAGACTTACCTTCTATTGGGTCATGATGTGCGGCAATGGCGGCGACATAGACCTTGAGGGTGGAGGGAGACAGCCTTCGCTCCAACCCTTCTTGAAGAAAGGAAAGCACGACACTGATCGAACATCTCCGGGGGTCTTCTCGGTGAGAAGAGCACCAGTTGACGAAGAGGTTCCACTTCAACGCATAGACGTGTCTCGTGGACGACGCTCTAGCGGAAGTGATGGTAGCCACCTCAGCTGGTGGTAGGGTACTCAAACCTACCTCGTCCCGTCCAGGAGCCACACGTGGAGGCTCCAAAGATCGGGACGAGGGTGCCATAGGGTGCCCCGTCCCTGAGAGAGGAGGTCCTTCCTCAGGGGAATCGGCCAAGGAGGTGCTGTCGCGAGGAGTATGAGTTCCGAGAACCAGGTCCGGGTGGGCCAGTACGGCGCGACCAGAGTGACCTGCTCCTCGTCCTCCCTGACCTTGCGCAGGAATTGCGCAAGAAGGCTCACTGGGGGAAACGCATATTTGCGGCCCCGCGGCCAGCTGTGCGCCAGTGCATCCGTGCCGAGCGTGCCCTCGGTCAGGGAATAATACAGGGCGCAATGGGTCGAGTCGTGAGAGGCAAACAGATCTATCTGTGCGTCTCCGAACTGGTCCCAAATCAGCTGAACCGACTGGGGATGGAGTCGCCAATCTCCCGGGAGGGGCTGAAGCCGTGAGAGCTCGTCGGCTGCACAGTTCAGGGCTCCGGGGATATAAATGGCACGAAGCGACCTCAGATGCTTCTGACTCCATATGAGGAGGTGGCGGGCGAGTTGCGACATACGGCGGGAGCGTAGACCACCTTGATGGTTGATGTTCGCTACAGTGGCGGTATTGTCTGATCGGACTAGTACGTGTTGATTCTTGAGCACGGCCCAGAAGCGGCGCAGAGCAAGACGTACAGCCAGCAACTCGAGGCAATTGACGTGCCATAGGCGGTGGGGTCCTGTCCAGGAGCCCGCGGCAGCACGTCCATTGCACATGGCACCCCAGCCCGTGGTAGAGGCATCTGTTGTTACAACAATATGCCGGGAAGCTCGTTCCAGGGGCACTCCGGCCCGTAGAAAACTGAGGTTTGACCACGGAGTGAAGGTCTGACGGCAGGTCGGAGTAACTGGTACTCGGAGAGTGCCGTGTTGCCATGCCCACCTCGGGACTCGGTCGTGAAGCCAAGCTGAAGCGGTCTCATATGAAGCAATCCGAGCGGTGTTGCCACGGCTGCAGATGCCATATGCCCCAGGAGCCTCTGAAAAAGTTTCAGTGGAACCGCACTCTTGCCCTCGAACTGTCTCAGGCAAGTCAGCAGTGACTGTGCGCGCTCGCTCGTAAGCTGCGGGGACATGGCGACCGAGTCGATCTCCATACCGAGAAAAGAGATCCTCTGCACGGGGCAAAGTTTGCTCTTCTCCCAGTTGACCCGAAGGCCCAGACGGGCTACATGGCGAAGCACCAAGTCCCTGTGTTCGCAAAGCTGATCTCGAGAGTGAGCTAGAATTAGCCAGTCGTCGAGATAATTCAGAATGCGAACCCCGTGTTCCCGGAGGGGAACAAGGGCTGCCTCGACGACCTTCGTGAAGACGCGAGGAGACAGGGTTAGCCCGAATGGGAAAACTGCGTACTGAAATGCCTGCCCCTCGAAAGCAAACCGCAGGAACGGTCTGTGTCGAGGGAGGATGGAGACATGAAAGTAGGCGTCCTTCAGGTCGATCGCTGCAAACCAATCCTGGTGCCGCACACATTCGAAAACGCGTTTGGCGGTGAGCATCTTGAACAGCAGCCTGTGAAGGGAGCGGTTCAGAACGCGCAGGTCCAGGATTGGCCGTAACCCACCGGTTTTCTTCGGGACAATGAAGTACGGGCTGTAGAAGCCGGTCCTCATTTCGGCTGGAGGAACAGTCTCGATCGCACCCTTCGTCAGCAGGGTAGCATCCTACGCTCTCATGATAGGGGCATTGCCACCGACCATAGTGGAGCGGACTCCCCTGAAGCGGGGAGGAGACCGCGCGAACTGAATCGCGTAGCCGAGCCTGATCATTCGTGCGACCCAGCGGGACAGGTTGGGAAGCTCTAGCCAGGCTCCCAAGAACTGTACCAGCGGGGTCACGCGAACCACAGACTTCCCGTCGGTGGGGCAGCGAGGCGGTATGACTGGCCCGGACGTGGACGGCATAGCGGCCCGGTGTGGGGGCACAGTCATAGACCGCGTCCTGACAGAGGAGACCAGGGAAGGACGAACGTTCCACGGGGGTCTGCTCTGCCAGGGGTCTGGCGACAGAGGAGAATGAGAGCGGCACGGTCCGGGGACGGCGCGCACTGTCATCCGGCTCTGGGACAGAGGAGGACGAGGGGTGCACGGCCCGGGGGCGGCGCACCGTGTCGTCCGAGAACTCTGTGTGCTCAGAGACGGGAGAGTCAGTTCTTTCTGGGAATAAGGATTCTTCCCCGGCTCTCCACCAGGGAAAGGAGTGGCCCTGCTACCAGCTCCTGGAAAGAACTGAGTCCTATCTCTGAGCAGCCCATCTCAAGAGTGCCGCTTAACCCGGCGTATAGCGGGGGGCGGGGCTGGAGAGGGCTGTGGCGTCCCTCAGTCTGCCCACCGCCGAAGGCGCCCTCCTGCGGCTCCCACCCCGCCCGTTCACCCGGGCTGGCTCTGGAAGCCGCAGGAGGGCGCCTTCGGCGGTGGGCAGACTGAGGGATCTGCTCGGACGGCGGAGCCGTCGGGGCAGAATAAGCCTCAGTCTGCTCGTGGGTGGTTGAGAACTGTTGGGCAAAGCCCTCAACCGCACCGCCGAAGAGGCCGACCTGGGATATGGGGGTGTCAAGCAGATGGGTCCGCCCGACATCCTGCACATCGGACAGGTTCAGCCACAGAATGGTGGACATCACCTGACCCAGGGAGCGTACGGCCACTTTCGTCGCTCGGAGAGCAAGGTCAGTGGCGGCGCGCAGCTCATTGAAGAGCCCTGGGTCAGTCCCGCCCTCGTGCATGTCCGTGAGCATCTGGGTCTGGTAGACCAGCAGAATGGCCATGGCATGCAGAGAGGCGGCTGCCTGTCCTGTAGCGCTTTAGGAATTCGCCACAAGTGTAGACGACAAACTACAGGCTTTGGACGGGTGCTTAGGATCGCGCCGAGAGGAAGCACTCTGAGGACACAGTAGCATCGCAACAGAGCGTTCAACCGGGGGGACCCCAGTGTACCCATGGGCAGCGGCCCCGTCGAGGGAAGGAAGGGCGGAGGAGATCAACGAGGGATCGCTGGAAGACATGGGGGTCTTCGAGGATTTCGAGATCTCCTGATGCACTTCCGGGAAGAAAGGCATTGGAGTGGACGCTGACAGGAGTCAGCGGCAACACCCAAAACCAATCGTCCAGCAGCGAGCGCTCGGACAAGGTGAAAGGTTCCACTCTAGTCCGATGCTCGTAGCGGCCCGGGAAAGCATGGCCGTCATCTCAGGATCTGACTCGACAAATGCCATATGCACACCCGAAAGTGGCAGCACTGTCGAATCTTCACTTCCTGAAGATTCTAGCCCGCCCTGTGATGCTGCGATGGACAACAGATCCGATTCTGGAGCGTCAAGGGAAACCCGCGGGGCATCCGAAAATAGACCCGGGGAATCCCCTGAACACTCGCGGGTTGCGTCACTGAAGAGGGGGGCGTGGTCCACGGACAAACAGTCGGCGGATTTGTTCCACACTCACACCCTCAGGTCACCCTGGCCACCAGCCGAAGTAGCACCTCACGTGGAGAGTGTTAGATCGGGGTGTGGATGAGGGGACTCTCTCTCTAACGAGATCATTGAGTCTCGACCGTAATGACGCGATGGTCACGTTCCCGCGGGGAGAACGTGAGTCATCCACAAACGCTGCTCTAGCGTGATCAAGCCCAAGCACGCAGAGCAGAGAATGTGCCCATCAAAATCGGAAATGAGTCGACCGCAACCAGAAATGCACGGGCGAGCCGTCTTTAAAAAGACGTGCCGCGTGCGAGCTCTTTTGTGAGAGGAGAAAAAAACTCAGCGATGTTGAAGCGAGCAGGGAGAAACACACTCATTAGCAGATCACTGCACAGATCAGCAGGCAATGTGAACTCGCTGCAGATCGCCGTCACACCAACACCGGAGAGAGTGGCTCGTCTCGTAGAGTGAAGTCAGAAATGGCTGTGGAGTGAAGAGATGCTCTTGGCTCCGAAGCGAAAACATGCCTATTTGCTGCCAGCGTTCTCCTTAAATACCCACGAGGTGAGGCGGAGTTACGCTATGCAAATTCCGCAGACCCATGGCATTTCTTTGCCATTGGCTCGTTTTTGTATACTCGAAGTCGATAGGCTTCCTAAGCAAAACCCCATTCGTCGTCATCCGACGGAACTCGGAGTGACAACGAAAGGGAACTTGATTTTCACCACAGGGGGACTTTTAAGTGAATTAGGCATTACAACAATATAATGTATACTATGAATAATGGATATTAATTTTGAGTTTCTTTTAAAGATTACATTTAACCGTGTTATTAAATTATGTTTTTTAAAGATTAATTTTAAGTGAGCGTTAGATAAAAAATAGAGAGAATTAGCATAAAACAATTAAACATAAAACAAACATGATAAACAGCTAAACAGATGATTTAAAAAAATAAAAAAAACTATCAGCCAGTAACCAATATGCTACCAATATTTTGAATGCCTAATGTTTTGTCATTTTTTTTAAAGGTGCTATAAGTACATGTGGTTACACTTTATTTCAAGGTGCTCGTGTTACAGTGTAATTACACATTTAAGTAAATAATAATTAACTACATGCACTTACTATAGGGTTAGGAGGATTAGGATTTGGTTTGTTCCATTTAATTATGCATAATTTATAGTTATCACTATAGTAACTACATGTAACGTGTAACAATGACACTGTAAAACGTTACCGTACATATTCTTCTTAAAGCAACACTATAACTTTTTACAGAGGAAGAAGTTTTATTTATATAGCTATAACCTATAACTCAAGGTCGCTTTACATTGTACATTACAATACATTTACAATCCCCCACACACATTGCAAACACATAAGGACACATATAGCCACATTATCCAAAATACATGTTTAATAGATATGTTTTTAGCTGAGTCTTGAAGGTAGCCACAGATGAGTTATTACTAAGTGTAAGGGGTAGTTATTTCCGTAATTTAGGAGCCTTAAAGGGATACTCCACCCAAAAAGAACGATTGGAACCAAACAGTTGTTTGGCACCCAATGGTGCCAAACAACTGTTTGGTTCCAATCGTTATTCAAATATCTTCCTTTGTGTTCAGCAGAAGAAAGAAACTCATACAGGTTCGCAACAACTTGAGGGTGAGTAAATGATGACAGAATTTTCATTTTTGGGTGGAGTATCCCTTTAACACTAAATTACCTTCCACCTACAGTGGACAACCGAAAACGAGGGATGGACAAGAAACCAAGTTTAGATGATCTACTGTAAGGGACCGGGCAGTGCTGTATGAGTGGAGTAGATCTGAAAGATATGGAGGTGCAAGATTATGCAGCGGAGGTGAGAACTCTTGCTGTTGAGTTTTGAACATACTGTAATCTTGCAATAAGTTTTGTGGACAGACTTGCAATAATCCAGACGTGATGTGATTAATGCATGAATTAAGGTTTCAGCATCAGCTAGAGTGAGAGTAGATCGAAGACGTGCAATATTACGAAGATGGAAAAAATAAATTTTAACAACAGAAGAAATATGAGAGCCTAAAGACAGAGTTGAGTCAAATAAGATACCAAGGTTACGGATAGATGACGAAGGCTTAACATGAACCCCATCAATATCAAAGGACAGGTCCATCCTTTTGACTGAGGCAGCAGAGCCAATCATCAATATTTCAGTTTTGTTATTATTTAGTTTGAGGAAATTCAGAGACATCCAATGCTTGAAATTCAAGTCCATGCATGCGTATGATGTCACCAAGTGGAGTGGGCCAAGAACTGAACATTGAGGAACACCCTGTGTAAGCGGAGCAGTGGCAGATCTATACCCTTGTACAGTGATATAATACTTTCTGTCGCTGATGTAGGACATGAGCCAGGACAGGGGAGAGCTGAACCAGTGATTCCGATATCAGAAAGGCGAGAGATGAGTATTTCATGGCAGGCTGTGTCAAATGCAGCGCTTAGATCAAGAAGCATCAAGATGTTTATTATCCCTGAATCCATGACAGAAGAATGTCATTAACCACCCGAAGAAGAGCAGTTTCAGTGCTATGAGATGGGCGAAATCCTGACTGAAAAGGTTCAAAAAGACCATTAGCGTCTAAACATTATCTCAATTGCGAAGCCACAACCTTTTCAAGAATTTTGCTTAAGAATGGTAAATTAGATATTGGCCTGTAATTCTCCATGTTTAGATGGTCAAGGTCCGCTTTTTTAAGAATGGGGGTCACCGCAGCCATTTTTAATTCTGCTGGAACAATGGCTGATGCTAAACTACAGTTTATCATATGTGTTATAAAAGGTGCAACCTCGGGGACACACATCGTAAGCAAAACAGTAGGTAGGTGTAGGATCAAGCTGGCAGGATGTGGAATTAGACTTCACAATTAGATCAGTTATGGTAGATGTAGTCAGAGTGAGCTTTCACTCAGAGACAGAGTTTGTTGAATGAGCTGAATCAGCTAGCATCAAATTAACATTTGAGTCACTTGTATGAGGGGTGTCTTTGGTAATGGATTCAGTGATTGACTTCAGTTTGTCTGATAATAATTGAGAAAAGCTATTCACAAGCACCCCAGAGCCAGAAATAACATGTTTTGGTGGATTAGTGAGATTGTTAACCATAACAAAGAGTGATTTGAGCCTGCACATGGAATTCTTAATGGTAGAGGAGAAATGCAGCGTTGAGGGCTGTACGGTAGTTGAGCAAATGTTCTTTAAAAGCCAGAGAGTGCACAATGAGTCCAGTTTTCCTGTACAGTCTTTCTAGGCTTCTAACCAGTCTAGTTTTAACAGGAGCATGCTTCTCAAGTATTTGGGAAAAAGCATTATACAGCAGATCTCTGACAGTTAGGTAATAAACATTCTGACAGGGTAGAAGCCCTTATTGAAACAGAGAAAGAAGATGGATTCACAGAGAATTGATTTTACGATAGGTGAGCATTTTCCTAAGTGGTGATATAGATATTGGAAAACTGGGGCGTGTCTGGCGACGCGACAAAGTTGAGATCTGTTTAACTTTATGCAAATGAAGGGGGACTTTCGGGAGCGACAACCAATAGGAATGAAGTTAGTGGAGCGCATGTGATCCGTCACTCTTCAGTGCTGACTCTGACCGAGGCAATTTGAACTTCTCGTTCAACTCATTTTGGCAGTCAGAAATGGTCCTATAATTTATGATATATCTCCGTGTACATACAGTGGTATTCACCGTACTGACTCCGCGCCTGAATGGTTTCGGGAACCCAGATAGACCGGTATTTGCCCGTTTGCTGCAGTTAAATAGCCGCGATGGCAAAGAGCACTCACTGTTTCTCGTTCATCTTTAATATTATGCACTTTATGTACTGATTCCATTTATATTTAGACTTTTCCTTCCAAAATGTTTGTTTGTAGCGGCAAGAAAACGTATTTGTTGTCTACAACATAGAGTAACATCCGTGAATGTCACTCACAAACATTACTAGGCAACCAGTAGTGGGAACGCCCTCCAGCGAACTAACCGCCAGCCACTGGCGACCTGCAGCGACAAAGTCGCTTGTAGTGTGAACGCAGCTTAACAGTCAACAACAGCAGACAGTCAGACAGGTACCAGCATGAAGCGGCAGCACAAGCACGCCTAGCGTTCTCACACCGGAAGAGAAACGGCCAGGCCTCGTGAGTTGTTTGAAATAAACACAATTTAAATAATTATTGAGTATATCATAAAACCATCTTCCAAATTGTGTTTTTGCCTTACCTTATATTATTTTGGTAAGCTTGTAATAATTGTTGGTATTTTAGAGTTGTCAAGACGGATTTCCTAGGAAATTGCATACTTTAATTATTGGACCATGTGTGTTTGTCATATCCGTAAATAAAGGAAAGACGGTCAGGTTACTACTGGAAGCAGTTTGAAGTCACAACTGTACCTGTACCTTAAACCGAAAAGAGTTTGCAAGCAAAAAGGGAAAGCAACAGTACCTGTAATAAAACATGAATCAACATAGTTTGCATAGCACCACATTTGCTGTGCATTGACTAGGTTCACAAAACAAAGTTTATGTTGGTAACAATACCAATCTCTAAACCAGTTACTACTTTTACCTTTTAAATAGCATTGCCAAGTATAGTTTCCACTGTTATCTGAAATGAATAGCAATTATGTCTAATGTCAGTGTTGCCAACATTTGTAACATTATTTTAAACAATTGATTTAAAACAATAAAGACTTATAAGGTTCTTACTCATAAGACTATAAGAATATTTTTCCTTTTGTTGTTGACTGAGTTTTGCTGTCATTAGTGATGTTCACACACTGATAAAATGATTATCTGTAACTATGGGCACAGTGGTGTGCCTCAAGATTTATCCGCACGGAATAGTAAAGCCGAAGTACTATCCATACTATCCATCCTAAATATTGTGGATCCATGCTCACTATAATGGCTAACATTGCCCACAACCCATTGCTCTTTGGAGGAGGTACTACAAACACAAGTAAAAGTGTTAAAAAACTACAAAACATGGCGGATGCGCGTGACTGACGGTGAGAGGCTTAGATAAAGGTTTGAGTGACTAATCAAAGTTTAACCTGATAAAAAAATTTTTTATTTAATGTTATATCCATGTTATATTTCATCTGCAATAACAATGTGGACTTTTATAAAGATCCATTTGGCCAGCATCATTATGCATTAATATGAGGAGAGTCTCCGCATGAAAGACCTGCGACTGCAGATCAACGTGCTACTGCATTTCTATCCGATACGGTAGGAAATGAAATGAAATGAAATGTGGAGGATGTTAACTGTGACGAGATGATTGACAGGCCAGTTTACTGTGACAGGATGCGACAAGAGAGCAACCATTAAAGATGCAATTGTATGACGTGATAGTATGTCCCAAAGCTTGTCTACTCTTCTGCTACACACTTAAAAGTATGTACTTTTTCTTCACAAAAAGAGTACATACTTTTAGGGCGTAGTATAAGTAGGCGAATTGAGACAGCAATAGTGTAGCTTTAAAAAAGTTTTACTCCTAAAGAAATTACCGTATATACCCGAATATAAGACGAGGTTTTTGTCCTAAAAATAGGCTGAAAAATGAGGGGTCGTCTTATATTCGCGATATAGACAAAATCACGGGGGGAGAAATTTCTTGCCAAGCATTTCGGTGAGCTACTTTATTTGTGTATTAAAGTAAAAAAAAAAATTGAGAAAAGTTACAAAACCCACTTAAAATGGCCAGTTTAAACGTTAAGATTATATTTCAAAAGTACCTCAGACAAACAGGTGAAGCGGGTCCGCGCGAGGAAACATCACTGTAGCGCGCGCTCTTCACGTGCTTCTAGAGCGCGCAACAGCCTCCCTCCAGAGCGCGCGCGCGCCTATCTATCTATCTGTGTGTGTGTGTGTGTGTGTGTGTGTGTGTGTGTGTGTGTGTGTGTGTGTGTGTGTGTGTGTGTGTGTGCGTGCGTGTTTGCGTGTGTGTGTGCGTGCGTGTTTGCGTGTGTGTGTGTGTGCGCGTGTGTGTGCATTGACTTGTTTATGGAGGACTCTTACTGCTCTAAGATTCTAAAATATCAGTCATAGATATCGACCATTGAGAACTTTGGGTACAGATGCCAACTTATTGTGCTAGTGTTTGGTAGTCTAGGTCATGTACACAGGCTGGCGGTCCGTGGACTTTGCATTGGGGGGATTTCTAAAACAAGGGCCAAACAGTTGGCAAAGTACTGCTCAATCTCAGCAACTATAGGAAGCATGTTTATTTGGAAAAGACGATGTTTCCTGTACCCTTAGAACTCTTAACCCTTAGTAATCCATAACAATGTGCTGATTTGTTTTAATCTGTTGGATTATTCAAAAAATTTGATTCCAAATGAAATTAACTTGTAATGTGGAATCAAATAAAGTATATAAAATGTGTGTTTCTTTTTCCCCAAAAAATAAGTCTGGAAAATGGGGGGTCGTCTTATATTCAGGGTCGTCTTATATTCGGGTATATACGGTAATACTTTTACTTATTTTTAGTACTTTTCTAATCTGTGATTTGAAGTAATTTCTACTCCTGGGAATAAACTACCGGTAAGTTTTTTTTTATTAAAACAAGAATATTCGTACATAAAATAGGTTCTTATCAGAGAAAAAATGCTCTTGGCAGATGTTTGTGCAGGTGCTAGAGTGGAATAGATATCACTTTTATATATCAGGCTTGAATTCCCTCTTCAGCTCTCAGTAAAAGCTCAGCTGTTCCAGTAGCAATCAAGCAGTTACTTTAATCAACACCATGTATCGAGTTTACTGGTCTGAAATGTATTTCTTGTATTATAAATTTTAGAAATGCATTAAAATTCCCTTCAATCATTAGGAAAGGACGAATTCTCCTCATATTTTTCACTTTGAGTGTATTTGAGGTGATAACATTGCTGCTTGTACCATGAGACCTGAAGCCATCTGTCTGTTTCTGCTTGACTAGCTCAACACCCTCTCCTGTATACCACTGGAAAACATCTCCTAATGATGTAATCAAACTGACAATTAACACACTTCCCTGAAGAGACTCTCATCCACTCAGCCCTGTGGGGAAGTTATTCAGTTTAAAGTCCGTTTCAGCAGAACGTGTCTGTGTGTGTGTATGTGAGGTAGAGTTTACAGGACGTTTCTGTGAGGGAATATCTATCTATCTGTCTATCTGTCTATCTGTCTGTCTGTCTGTCTGTAGACAGACATATCTATCTATCTATAGACAGACAAATCAGTCTATCCTTCTGACTGACTGAACATATATTAAATTAATATTAAATTGATAGTGTATATATATAATTCATGTCACTGCTTTCAGACTCATATTCTTGATCTCGGAGACATCCGTTGAAAGTCTCTATTAGTGAGTCGTCTCAGAGTCAGACCTCTGTAACATTCAAATTAAACTCTTGATCACATGCAAACTCATGCCTATACTTTTAAACTGGATGTATTGCAGTGAAAATTTCATAAGGATTGAACAGAGCTCCATTTTTGTATGTTTTAATGGAAAACCAAACTGTCATTTTGATTACATTGTTCTACTCCACAAGAGTGAATCCAGACTTCCTGTGTTGAGCGTGAGACGTCAGTAGTAGAGATGTTCCGGCTGATTGTGTTATGTATTCTGCTTGTGTTTTGTGCCCTTTTATAACGCTAATGGCTTGCCTCTCCTGTAACTTCCTGTTTGTCTCACTGTTTATTTCTAGAGTAGAGGAAAGGCTATATGTGAACAATTTTGGGGCTGTTTTTGATGGATGTTTGTGATGGTGTGTTGGTGAGGACTAGCAGCACCTCTAACTGTGATTAATCAGACATGTCACGAATTCTAGCAGTACAAGCACTTTCTTCCAGCTCACGGTTGCCAGCAAAAACCAAGAGAAAACAGAGATCACTTCTTGCTCTCTCTCTCTCTCTAGATAGGAGATAGGGAACACACACATATAAAGCATATTTTAAAAGCTTTATTATAAATGTAAATTTATTTGTGTCATATTAACTCCAGATATTCCTGTAGTCGCTGCCTAGCTTTTTCGTGATAACATTCCATGTGAATAATGAGGAAATTACGTGGTCTTTCATTGCTCCCTTCGCCAAGTGCGTTCCAAACGGCTTCTTTATGACACATAAGTGCCCTGCTCCCTCCAAAGTCCACACTTCAGGGGCTCTGGCCTTCGGAGTGAGTAGGGGCAGAGGGATGCTCACTTCCGATTGGAATTTGCCCAGTGTGTTGGAGCAGGGCTGGAACTGAAGTCTGCAGGAAGGTTGGCTACCCTTGCTCTATGCAATAGCAATGGATAGTCTTCAAAGAGCATGCAAAAGCTCTGTAAGTATGACTCATTTTCTATATGCCAAATTTTATATAGTCATAATATAGAGTTTTGTGACAAATAGAATAAATTTAAGTTGTTATTCACTGATAGTAAGCTGTTCATTGTTGTTATCAGTTCATTGAAAGAGCTTGAGAATCGGATCAGTCTGATTTGTGAATCATTTAGACACGTTTTGTGAACTTATGATCAACTGATTCATTGAAAAGATTGAAAGGAACAGTTAATTTACCAATAAGAGTAAAAAATCACTTTTTTTTGTCAAATTCTTGGGCAGGATTTCATGTATCTCACAGAGAAGGCAATCCTATAATGGTTTTGCGACAGGCTACCGTATTTTCTGGAATATAAACTGTTTTTCTTATCATCTGAAATGTGCTGTGACTTGTATTCCAAAGCGACTTATATAATGCTATTAACGTCAAGCAAGCAAAACATGCACATTTGGATTTTTGCCGTATGAGACAAATGTGAGCCCATGTTTATTTATATAGTGCCTTTTCCCACGTCAGTAGTTTTAGTTTTGCTTTAAATTTGTTTATAATGAATATTAATGAAATTATGTTTATAATTTCAAATGTTGTTTATAATGAATGCCACTTTATATTTTTTAAAAACCTATAGTTTTTCACATTATTTCTGAATGTAATAAGAAAATTGTATACACCAGTATGACTCATCTGTGTATTTTTTTTCTCTCAGCAATGCACTTATTTTCCAGGAAATATGGTACATGAAAAAAATAAATCCAAGATGATGAGACAGTAAAAAAAAAAAAATAGACTTAATAAAAATAGTTTACAGTAACTAAATGGATTATTCTACTCAACTTTTTCTTTGTGCTATTTATTTTTAAGCTTATGAGAGTGTCATATCTTTATCTTACCAACAAGCTAATGTCAAACTTAAAATCAGTTGCAAAGGTAGCACTATTTTTGTGGCACAACAATTAGTGTCGTTCCATGACATTTAGTATGCTGCCTATGTAGACTGTAGACAGCAATGAGCTTCTCTCTCTGTCTCGGTCTCGCGCACACTGTTCTTGCACTGCTTTGTAAATGTTTCTGATTTGTGTTTGCATAATCACTCAGGTGTGTTCTCTGGGGTGCCTGTGTGTGCACTGCACACGTTTCTGGGTTTGTTTTCACGCACTCAGCCTCTAGTTGCTGTTGTTTATCATCAGTCTGTCACCTCGGGTTAATGCCTCTGCTTAGTGCTTGACGAATGCTGCAAACCATAGTGTGTGTGTACTGTATGCGTTTGACTGTGTGTAGGACGATCTCAGACTCATCGCCTCGGTATTCACTGCACAGCTTGTGTTTAGTATCAGTATGATATGAGAGGTCTGTCATGGTCTGGTGCTGCTGTATATGAGAGGGAATCATGTTAAGTGTGTCAGCTCTGCACGTAAACAACACTCTCTAATGAGAAACTAATCATCAGTAAATATTTGCACTTCCACACATGGTCTCTCTCTCTCAGCAAACAGACTTGTGTCCACTTGTTCAAGACTTCAGGATAAATGTTCGCTGCTCATTTGAAGTGAATGTTTGGATTCCGGAACCAACTGCCACTTCAAAATATATCCTTTGAGTGGAGTTTAATCAAGTTATTAATAAATATTTATCCTTCCAAGTATTAAACAATTTGAATGACTTCTTCAAGCTTATGAGATTTAAGTAGTTATAGAATTACGTGTCTGCTCACTGAAACGTGCTCTCTTTTTAAGAGAAGTACCCAACACATGTTAAAACATATTTATGCTTCTACTGTAGCTGACCCTGACAGCCTAGGTCACTGGGGTCACTCAGGCCCGACACCTACGTGACCTATTCTTAGTTAAAGAATTTACTTTACACTTCATCTTCATTCACTAGAGAATAATGACGAATGTTGAGTTGACCTCTTACTGAGAGAACGTAGCCTATATCTTATCAGTATGTTGTGGGAAAATTTCCTGATCAGAGCTAGAGCTTGGCCAACTCAGACCGTGTGTGTGTGTGTGTGTGTGTGTGTGTTTTTCTGGTACCCTTTTGTACAGGACCTGACATTCACGAGGTGAACAACTGGTACGCAGGGGAGGTGAAATGTCCATCTGACAAGACAAACTGGAGCCCAGACACTTAGATTGGTAGCCTCAGTGGAAATTTTATCTGTGCCTTAACCAATCAGAATCATTCAACCTGATGTGTTGACCTGTGTTGGAGTAAAATTGCTGTTGTTTTGAGAAGTGTAAGCTGACTTCTGCTAATGAAACTGCACACTATTCTTCAGTAAAAAAAATCTTCAATTGATTGCATCTCTTGACTCCTGATCTTCATTCATCATATCTGATCCTTGGGTCTTAACTGTAAATTCCCCTACAGAAGATATAACTTGTCTGTTTTCAGTGGTTTAATAAGCTTCTGTAATTAGAGATATGATATGTGTTATGGCCAATAACTGATAAATTATTGCTGTATATTGTTAAATTATTGTTGTATATTGCTATTTAAAGTTATCGTGAGCTTTAATAAAATTCACTGTTTTGACTACACTTTTGACAAAAAAGAAAAAAGAAAAAAAAAGTGCCAAGCCCAAAATGGCTAAACACTAAGCTTTTAATTGTCTAAAACACACATAATTGGTCAGAAAATTAGCAACATTTTAGCAAAAACACTACTTAAAAAGCCATTGCTGTCACAGAAGAACATCAAATACAGAATAAAGTTTTTTCAGTATCGGAAGTTGTGTGTGGAGTGATGAATCACAATGAAACACGAGTTGCATGATAATGCTCGGTGTCTTTGACAATCTGCTGAAAATATAATAATAAATACATCTCTACCACAGTGAAGCATGGAGGGAGAGACTGTGTTATTGTGTGCGGATCCTTTTTAGCTGCTGTATTGGTGAACTACTTCACTGTGAAAAGTAATTTAATGCTTTGAAGTACAGGAGAATATTGCAGAATGGCTTGCTTCCCAGAAATGAAAAGTTGTTAGAGGAATGATCAGGTGTTATTTTTCAACAAGACAATGCTCCTGCCCAAATTACAAAGACAACCAAGAAGTGGCTTGAGAACAAGTCCATCAGGCTCATGTTTGGCCTGGTCAGAGTCCAGATTTGAACCCTATAATAAATATTTGGTCTCTCATTAAAGTCAAATGCACTGGGAGACATTTTTCATGAATTGTTTGAAGCCATTAACATTGAGTGGAACAACACTGACTCCTGTAGAAAACTGTCTGCAAGTCGGGGAAGGCTACTGTGCTGAGTTACTTTATCTACAGTATTTGTGCAGTTCTTGCTTACTTCCTGTTCAGTGTTTTGTGATTAAAATGGACCATTAAAAGACCACTCAATATTTTGCCATTTTTGGCTTGGCCCATTAGCCTGGCTAACGTCAGGGTCTGGGAACCACATGTTCATTTTCTCGTATTTGAGGCGTGGTTTACGACTGCCCAGAGCCGTTTATTGGGTGCTAATGTCTATCAAATGCGCCTGTACGTAGCTCATAGCCAATCGTTTCAATTATACCAGATGACGTATGTAGAGCGACAGAAATTAGACGAGGAAGAAGACGATGGGTCAGAGATTTATGTGTACACGATAGCGTGTATGTAACGGCCGTTTCACACCGCATGCGTGAGTGGCGCGTATTTTTTTCGGCGTGCATGTTAATCAATGAGTGCATTCACACCGGCAGCAGGAGCCGCGCGTGAGCAGAAGTGAAGCGGGGGTTTCGGCGTCGAATCTGTTTTTGCTGCACTGCTCACGCTCAATTAAAGTGAAAGCACACTTTTGATGGACAAAAATAAATATGATTTCACACAAAAAGTGCCCAAAATGCACAGAATAAGCATGTCTAGTGAGTTTTAATAAGAACTTGAGTAGGCAAATAAAAGAAAATAAAGACTCAAAATAGAAGATTTAGGCTACCCGGTAGGGGTGGGAATCACCAGAGGCACCACGATACGATATTATCCCGATACTTAGGTCACGATACGATATTATTGCGATTTTAAACATATTGCGATATTCTGCAATATATTGCAATTTATTACCTTTTTTCAACTTCAATTTTTGCATTTTTTCCAAACAAAATTATTACATTTATATCGCCTAAATGTTTGCGCTCATTGCAATTTTTACAATGGGGGTAATATTGTTAAAGGGACATTAAGTAAGAATTACTCCCATCTAGCGGTGAAATTGTATTTTGCATTCAAACGAATTGTGCTCTCCAGCGCCTCGCGTTTTCAAATGCGTGTTGCATCTACAGTAGCCGTTATGTACCAAAAAGCTATGACAGGATGTCTTCTAATAGCACTTCGTGGAGTTCCCTTTCGAGGGAACTCTCGATGCGTCACTTGACGCCTTGGGAACGCCCCCAGCGTGAATGCGTCTGAGCATCAATGTCAACTAGTCCAATGGAAAGAATGAGCGTCACGGGCGGGTGACGTCATGACCAGGAAGGGATAAAGGCTCACCCGGTGAAACGCGGCATTAGCTTCTGTGTCTCAGCAAGCGATCTGTGTTACTCTGTCTCTGTCTATTTATTGTTGTCTGTTCGATATTATTGGGAAGAGTTATGGCGAAACAACTTTACAAACTCTGTGCTTCTCCCTGCCCGCGTTATTTAACGGGTGGGGACACACACGAGCTTTGTGTAGTTTGTTTGGGAGTGGAGCATGCGGTATCAGCCTCCGAGGGGGCTGATTGCAACATTGTGAGAAGCTTTCGCTTCGCATGCTCCACTCCCGCCTGTCACTTTTCGAGGAAAGTGGCCAGGCTCGCGATCCTCGGGGTGCAGGACACGCGTCTGGCGAGGCAGCGCGGAGAATGCATTCCTGTGGATCGCGAATAGGATCTCGTTACGGGGTTGGAGACGGGTCCGCGGATCTTATCTCCTCCCTTTCCACGAGTGATCCAGTGCTCTCTCTCCGGTCTCGGAAGCCCGCGCTGCGGTCTCTTCCGCCCGGGGAGAGAAATCAATGCTTCAGTGCTCTACCTCCGAGGAGGTAGATGTGCTGGGCATTGAAAGTGTACACAATCATGGGGGAAGTGGATTTGCCATCTCTTCCCCAGCGTATGAGAATTATATATAGCCTATGTATATATATATATATATGATAGTTTATATATTATATATAAAATAAAGTATATATATATAAAGAATGTATATAAAAAATATATATATATAATAATAAGCTGGTGGAGGTGTTTACTGAGGCTGTAGATGAATTAAATATTTAATGGCCAGCAGAAATAAGGGGGCACTCGTCCTTAAAATAATTTGAACGAGTTTCCTTCCCTCTATTTTTCCACCTCCATCACGGGGCCTTCCATTTTTCCCGATCTGCACAGCGAGCTGTCTAGATCATGGAAAAAGCCTTACTCATTTTTTAGCCCCACATTCATGTATATTCAGATATTTGGGGGTTAAGAGAGTATGGCTATGGGGCAATACCCCGGGTAGAACAGACACTTGCGAGCTATGTCTCCCGGTTCAGTATCGTCCCTGA
This sequence comes from Rhinichthys klamathensis goyatoka, assembly GCF_029890125.1. Lineage (NCBI taxonomy): Eukaryota > Metazoa > Chordata > Actinopteri > Cypriniformes > Leuciscidae > Rhinichthys > Rhinichthys klamathensis. Next base: position 199,945 of record NW_026606585.1, read on the forward strand.
AGGCGTCGGCTTCTCTCACTGAACCATTAAAGAAAACTATTTTTTAATCTAGTGGGAAAAGCATATATGACAGTGGGTCTAGCACGAGCCTGCTTGCACACTATAGCAGTGCTGCAAGCATATCAGGCTGACCTGCTGTGGTATTTGGACAGAAGTGAGGGAGTTGGCCCGATGGGGTTTGAGAACTCCGTCGGGCCTCAGATTTATCTCTCAGGGATGGCAGCCAAAGAAATATGGTCCCTGAGAGACACCTCTGGCTCAATTTGATGGGAATCATGGAGAAAGATACAAGATAATCTCTCCCTCGCTATGTCCAACCCACTGGGGCTGCTGGGCGTGAGCAGCTCCAGCCGGCTAGTTTCTCATACACAACACAGCAGCCAAAGCCTTCAAAGCAGAAGCCGGATCCGAGGACCGTTCTTCATGCTGAGAAGGCTGCGACTCAAAAGAAAAGGTCTGGCGCCACGGCGTCAGACCGGTGAGGGCAGCCCCAACCGGGGTGGAATGGTGTACACCTCATTATACGGTGCCCTTTCCATCTCTGTGCCCTCAGGGGACCGCTCTGCCAACCCCGCCACCCTTGGTGCTTCGGGGCGCAGCGTTCTCCAGCGAGCTTCTGGCGCAGCGTCAACTCGACATTGCGTCGGACTCGCGCCCTCTGAGGGGGGTTCGAAAACAGTCAGTTCGGGTGGTTCCTGCCAGTATGTTTCAGGTCCCCGAACTGGCTGTCTTTATTACACCAGAGGCCAGCCTCGAGGGGCTGGTTCCCTTGGTAGGTTTTCTGGCAGCGCGGAAGCTACTGCCAAATATATCTCTATGGGTAATGGTAATCTCTCTGGTAATGGAGCAAGGGGTAAAGGCCCTGTTAGCAAAGAAAGCTATAGAGCAGGTGTACTCACCCGACATTGCGTCGGGTCTTTACAGTCGTTATCTCATTGTTCCAAAAAAGGATGGAGAGCAGCGTCACATACTAGATCCTCGTCTGTTGGAGTGTTTGGTGCTGGAACTCAAGTCCAAGATGCTGACACTCAAACAGATCGTGACTCAAATCAGATCCGAGGACTGGTTTGTCACGATAGATCTAAAAGACGTATACTTCCATATCTCCATCCTCCCTCAGCACAGGAGGTTCCTGAGGTTTTCTTTGGGGCAAAGAACACCAGTATCAGGCACTTCCTTTCGGTCTAGCTCTATCACCCCGCACGTTCACGAAGTGTATAGACGCAGCTCTGGCCCCGCCAGGCTGCAGTGTATACGCATTCTGAATTGCATAGATGACTGGCTGATTCTAGCGGAATCAGAACAGTTAGCGGTTCGGCACCGAGGTGTCGTTCTCGCTCATATGCAGATGTTGGGGTTGAGGCTCAATGCCAAGAAGAGTGTTCTTTCTCCAGTACAGAGAACCACTTTCCTTGGTGTGGTATGGGATTCAGTGACGATGCGGGCCACTTTATCGCCCGTTCGTGTAGCTGCTATCCTGACAGCCACCATAGAGCTGAAGCTAGGCCAGTCACGCACTGTAAAACAGTTCGAGAGACTGTTGGGTCTTGTGGCAGTAGCGTCCAACGGGATACCTTTTGGCCTGCTGTACATGAGACCTTTGCAGTGGTGGCGCAGGACCAGAGGGTTCTCCCCGAGGGGAAACCCACTTCGTATGATCAAGATCACGCGGCCGTGCCTTCGTGCCTTGGTTATATGGAGGAAACACTGGTTCTTAACCCAGGGTTCGGTGTTGGGAGCTCTTTGCCATCGAGTTGCTATCTCGACAGATGCTTCCCTCACCGGCTGGGGAGCGGTATTGGAAGGCCGCTCAGCTCAGGGCTTGGGAGGAGTCATCATCTCGCTTGGCACATGAATTGCCTAGAGATGATGGTCGTCTTCAATGCGTTGAGACATCTCCTCCCAGACCTGAGGGGCCATCATGTGTTGTTCTGAAACAGTGACTGTTGGGCCTCAGGGCAGCAGCGTTCAATGTGATACCCTTTGACCTGCTGTACGTGAGACCTTTACAGTGGTGGCTCGGGACCAGAGGGTTCTCCCTGAGGGGAAACCCACTCCGTACGATCAAGATCGCGCGGCAGTATCCCCGCGCCTTGGTTATATGGAGGAAACTCTGGTTCTTGACCCACAGACAACACGTTGGTGGCCTATTATTTTGGTCCCTCAGGAAATTACGCTGTCTGAGGGCAGTGTATATTCCAGGGGGGGCAGAATATTGGAGCAGACACCCTGTCGAGGCAGGGGCTGAGGCCAGGGGACTCCACCCCGAGGCGGTGGAGCAAATATGGGAGTTTTATGGCCAGGCAGAAGTGGATTTGTTCTCGTCTCAGCAAAAGTACGACGCACTGTCCACTCTGGTTATCCCTCACTCAACCAGTCCCCACGGGGCTGGTTGCTATGGTGCAGACGTGGCTGAGGCTACGTCTGTACGCATTTCCCCCTGTTGCTCTGCTCCCAGGAGTTCTGGAGTGATTCCGCCAGGATGGAATAAGCCTATTTAGTAGCACCACCCTGGCCGAGCTGAATTTGGTTTGCGGACCTAATTTTTCTCCTCGACGGACCTCCCTTGGAGGTCCCGATCAGGAGAGACCTTCCGTCTCAGGCAGGGGATGCAATATTGCACCCCCGGCAGGGGATTTGGAAACTGTGGGTTTGGCCTCTGAGGGGGCCCAACTCATAGAGAGTGGTCTCTCAACCGAGGTTGTTGAGACCATTCTAAGCTCCAGAGCTCCCGCTACGAGGAAACTATATTCACTATTTCGAGAGTTTTTCACTTCTTGGTGTTACCAGCGTCAGTGGGATCCGGTTAACTGTTCAGTAAACACAGTATTCGAGTTTCTGCAAGAACGCTTTGTATCAGGTCTGTGTCCTTCCACGCTTAAGGTATACGTGGCGGCCATTGCGGCTTTCCACGCCCTGGTGGGTAGTACATTTTTGGGTCGAGACCCCCTGATCACTCGTTTCCTTCGTGGCACTTTGAGGCTGAGGCCTGCAACTTGCACTAGGGTGCTGGCTTGGGACCTTGCAATAGTTCTAGAAGGCCTATCTGGGGCTCCCTTCGAGCCCTTAGATTTGGTCTCAGAGAAGTTCCTTTCTTTTAAGACTATTTTCTGCTAGCTATTTCGTCCCTATTAGAGTCAGACCTTCAGGCCCTTTCGGTCCCCTCCTGCCTTGAGTGCACCGGGGATGGCCAAGGCATTCTTACCCGAAACATGGATATGTTCCAAAGGTGCCTACCTTTATTCCGAGGCCTATTGTGCTGCAGGTTTCTGTCCTCCTTTTACATCTGCGGACCAGGAAAGGCTGAACCTCTTGTGTCCAGTGCGAGCACTGGATACTTATGTTCATCGGACATCGTCTATGAGGAAGTCCGACCAGTTATTTATTTGCTTTGGATCACCTAAGAAGGGTCTTCCTGCTTCTAAACAGACGGTTAGTAAGTGGATAGTTGAGGCTATTTCACTTGCATACGAGTACTCTGACCAGCCGTGTCCTTTGGTGGTCAGAGCTCACTCTACGAGGGGTATGGCGGCCTCTAAAGCCTTATTATTTGGAGTTTCTCTTCAAGACGTATGTGATGCGGCAGGCTGGTCCTCACCGCTCACATTCGTTAGGTTTTACAGCTTAGACCTGGATGCTGCCCCAGGTTCTCAGGTGCTTAGTGCTTAGTTTCAACAGACTGACACTCAGGTACTTGGAATTCTGGCGTTTTGGGTATTCTCGTTCCCAAGGCGTCAAGTGACGCATCGAGAGTTCCCTCGAAAGGGAACGTCTCAGGTTACGACTGTAACCGTAGTTCCCTGAGAAAGGGAACGAGACGATGCGTCACCCTGCCATACTTCCTGCTTCCCTGTGATCGGCTTGCTTCGACTTTTTGAAGCTAATGCCGCGTTTCACCGGGTGAGCCTTTATCCCTTCCTGGTCATGACGTCACCCGCCCGTGACGCTCATTCTTTCCATTGGACTAGTTGACATTGATGCTCAGACGCATTCACGCTGGGGGCGTTCCCAAGGCGTCAAGTGACGCATCGTCTCGTTCCCTTTCTCAGGGAACTACGGTTACAGTCGTAACCTGAGACGTTTTCCTTCGGGTGAACAGGTTTGTTATTTCAAACAAACTTCAAATTGACACAACGAACAAACGAATGTTACAGTATGAAGTAATGAGTGTCAAAAACATGAACTATTGTAATTAGTAGTTATGCCTTCTTTATTCGTTATATTTTCTGAAGTAGCCTACGTGCATTGTTAGATATCATCATCAACTTTTAACTATACATGTTCATCTGTCTATAAAATAAAGTACACAACCAAACAATGAAAAAAAGCTTGTAATTAAGACTGTAGTGACTTACCTGTCGAGAAGAAAGCAGGACTTCAGCGTCTCTTTTGAAATCTTTCTCCTCCATTAGCTCTATCCACCTGGAAAAAGCTATCCCGACATTAACTTGTGTTTTTTTGTAATCTCCGGTCACGTTTCCTTTTACGATCTATTTTGGACTTCACTTTTCTGGCGACGAGGATTTGCAATGCAGCCTTTTAAACTTGCCGGGGCAGTGACAAGCGCCTCTCACTGCTCTGCTCCTCCGCTTCTGCTGCTTTCAGTTACGTCACGCTGGCTCTGAACAAAAACGCGTTGTGGAAACGCGTTGGCGTACTTTTTGTCCCTCTCTGCTATTATAGTTTTTCAAGATGGCGGAACTACATGGAGGCCTCCGTGGACTTACCCGTCCCATGTATATAAATATAATAAATTCTTCGTTTACGAGGATAAATCAGATAATTGGCAGAGGTATTTGTACACCATTGGGGACATATTTATGAATAAAAATATTGATTTTAGATTATAAATTACCTAAAAAGTTACTTATAGTCCCTTTAAGAATTTACACAACACAAGGAAGCTTGATTTAAATTGTTTAATTAAATTGAAAAAAGTAGCACAAATAAATACAATAGAATAAAGATACAAATAATGACAAATAAAGAGAAAAGTTTTTGAATAGGTCTAACACTAGTATTCATAAATACAGAAACTGAATAATGTAGGCCTAATCAAATGGATATACAACACTGTATACTACCCAGATAGTAACACTGGGTAGTATTTTAGTCCTGACTAAATTAAATACATAGGCTATTAATCCTGATTCCTTTAACTTAAAGCTATCTTTTGTTGTTTTTTTGACAACAAAATTAATGACAGACACATATGGCTGCCGTCACTTTAAGAGCTAGTGCACGGATCCTGTGTTCATTATACTGTCACATGCGTTTTATGCTTATTAAAGACAAAACCGACTATGTTTAGAGTATACTCACGAAGACCGAAATTGACACAATTTTGCGTGTTAAAGCAATACAATCCGCGAAAAATAACATTTGTTACTGGCCAGCTGTTTTTGAGGCGGATTTTCTATGAATGTGCGCATAGAAAATAATCTCAGAGCGCGCGAACACTGATTAGTTTAAAATCGCTTGAATGTTTAAACTGGTAAGACTTAAAAAGACGTGCAAATGGTAAACTTCAGTCACGATGCACTGCTGGCCCGATTGTGCAAGTGAATATTCCGTCATGTCCCGACTCCTAAACGCGAGTGTGTATTATCGCCGCAGCGCTTGATGCTTGCCTTGCTTGCACAACACATTTTGAGAGAAGAGAGATAGAAGACGCGGCACCGCTGAACACTCACGCAGACATGCACTCTACTACCAAAGTTAAATTCTCATGTGTAGCTAATTTAAATAATAAAAGATCGATACTTGGCGCCCGTGTATCGATACAGTATTGCCCCAGAAAATATCGCGATACTATGCTGTATCGATTTTTTCCTCCCACCTCTACTACCCTTTTAATTATTCAGTTTGGGTGAAAGTTGTGTATTATATATATATATATATATATATATATATAAAAAAACTAAAGTAAACTAGCCAGAAAATATTATATATAAACGTTCATTTAGTTTATGTAACACACAGACAAACCCGAGTGTGTGGTTTATTTGTGTGTTTTGTTTTTTATCCGCGGAGTTGCAGTCTTGTAAACATATCGAAAGTATGACTGAAACTAATAGATTGGAGCCATTTTCTGGGTTGTTTTGTTGTTTAACATTTATATGCGAATGTTGTACACCTCCCCATTACAAACTTTCAAGACTATCAATGTTATAAATGACCAACTTCTAAAAACAAATGTAGTTGTCTTTGTAAAGAATTGCTCGCTTGTATATGTAGCTTTGGAGCCGCTGCTGTGACACTGTACAAACGCTTCCAGTGTGAATACTCTCGCGCGTCTGCAGCTGCAGTGACATTGTAGTTACGCTGACGTGCTGCTCAAGTGCCGCTCACGCTTGCATTGTTGATTTAACTTATTTAATTTAGAATTTTAATATCAGTACATCCCTAGAAATTTGTTTTTAGAAGTTATTACAAATATTACCATGACAAAAAAAAAGTTTGTTATTCGAATAACTGATGAATTATTCACAGTACAACAGGGAATATGATTTAAGAATGTAAATAGCACCAATTTTGTGCTTTCCAGTTTTGCCTCTTTCTATTTGGGAGTTTCACTTAATTGCATATAATTATTCAATCCCATTACTGATTGGTCCAAAACACTGCATTATTTCGATCTCATTTCCTGAATGGGAATGAAGTAGTTTCTGTTGTATTGCAGACATCCCAAGTTGTGGAAGTTCTGGGAGTCTCCCGCATATTGATAGCATCTCCCAGACATCCGCAAATTATATACAGTAATTATATAATTTTATAATATTGAGGATGGGGTGCTATCTCCCGGAAATGGGCTTTTGCAGGGTGGGATGTCTGCTCTTTTTCATAGACGTATACTGTAGAGCAGAGTTGGAGGTTATTTATATTATTTTTAATAGTAAGGTCACCTGAGAGGCATTTATTCATCTCTCTCTTTAACTACAGTGTTAGAGAATTTCTCATATTTATATCGTCCTCGTATTTATTTATTTTTTGTCCTCTTCAGAACAACAGCTCATCACACACAATGCAATTTTAACGTGAACAACCTCTTGTGTCTAATGGTAGCTTGTTATCAGTTGATTATTCTTTTGCATTGTGGCCAGTGTGTGTGTGTGTGTGTGTGGATGTGGCGAGTAAAGGTCAATGTGAAATAGCACACTGCCACTTCAACGGCTCATTTTAATCATTGGCCTGAAGAGGAAAAGATCATTAGAGAAAAGAGAGGAGGAGAATCTGTCATTATGAACTTTTGTTTTGCTGCATGTTTTTCGTTTGTGCTATGAATACTAAAGATAGAGTGTTGAGAATAGACAGAATAGAGAGTGACTTAGACAGCCATGGTTGAAACAGAGAAATGTACCAGAAGCTAAGACCAAATAAGGAGGAAAGGGAAACACCTGTTGTGAAAGGAGTAAGTCAGAAAATATGCTATAATTAAAGGGATAGTCCACACAAAACTGAAAATTCTGTCATAAATTACTCACCCTCATGTCGTTACAAACCTGTATGACTTTCTCTCTGGGACACAAAAGGAGATGTGCAGCAGAATGTCTATGCTACTCGTTGTATTATAATAAATGTGAAAGGTGACTAGGGTCTGTCAGGTTCTAAAAATCATAAAACCAGTCAATGTAACTTGTGACTTGAGGTGTTTTATATTCCAAGTGACACGAAAGCTGTCACCATTATGTTCCAAGGACTTTTAGTTTGTATTTCATCAGGTCATGCCTTCCTTTGTTTGATTTCCTGCCCCTCTTTAGTTACCATGATCACGTCATTATTAGTTAATTTTTTTCCAGCCGTGTTCTATTAATTAATTTGTTTAGTAGTTGTACCCCTGTCTTCACTCTTTGTCTGGTCACGTTCACATGTAGTGGTGTTTGTTTATGCCTGTTGGCCTGGTGCGAAGTATATTTGCTATTAAACTTGGTTATTATTCATCTGTCTTCGTCTGTCTGCCTGGAAACCCCCCGTGACAATAGCTGTGTGTGTGGGTAAAGACTCAAATTTAATTCATTTACTGATAATCTAACCCTCTATCGTAGCTATCTCATTGACATTCATATATTCAAATGTGCCGTGTCAAGGAATCATACCAGGATTGACGTCATATTCATCATTAGGATCTTGTGTATCATAATATGACAAATTTTAATATGTACATATTTAAATAGCAAGTGTGAGATTTGACTTATAACTTTTGACTGTACAAATCTTCATAAGACTTAGAATGAAGCGTACAATTTGTCCAAGTTAGACTACTTTTATAGTCCATTTTTCTTTCTTCTTTTAATAGTAAATCTCTTTTTAAAAAGCCTCCCATGGAAGAAAGAAAATCAAATACATCAAAAATTGGGTTTGGGATGACAAATAAAGCAAATAAATGTTTTTGGAGGAACTTTTCCTGTAAATTGTTGGAGACATGGACAATAACAGGGCTGTGAGGAATGGAATTACAGTCTGTTCAATGGGCCTCATTCATGAAAAAGGCAGAATTAATGTTCGTATGAATTCAATTGGAAAACCCATGCTTACATGAATTAGTTAATTGACACAGTAAATAGGCAAGAATAATTTTATGGACGATTTACGTATAAATCCAATCTACTCATGTCTAAATGTGCCCTACAATTATGTATCTCATTCATACAGCCTAGAAAACATTTGGTAATACGTCTTTCCATACATTTTCAGGGGGGAGATAACATGGTATTAAAATTAGACATGACATATGACCTTAAAACTGTACGAATAAACTGAACCTCTCTCAGCCACATTTTCAATTAAAGATGTCATGCGAGTATATTATAAGTTGGAAGAGCACATTTGAGACCTGCTGGTGTCCTTTAAAGGTGATGTTTACAGCAGCAGACCTGCCTTCTATTAAGATGTATTGTAAAAAAGAAAACAGCAAAGTCACTCTTGCAATTCAGCACCATTTCTCCTCTTTTCTGTGTGCTGCAGATCAATGCTAGAGGAAGTTCCTGTTTGAAATATCATCCATTTATCATTTCTTTCTTTGAAATGGTTTGAATATTCTGGGATAATACAGCACCTCTGTCCAAAGCAGAAAAAGGTTATTGAAAAGGTCCTGTCATTTCTTTTCTCTAAATATAAAAAAGGGCTGTTTGGTTTTCAGTGAGTCACCATCTATGTTGCTTGATGGGAACAATGTTTTCCAGCGTGTGTAAGCAGTTTCCACCTCTTTCTTTCAAGAGCACTGTGTTGATCGAGGGGCAAGAAGGTGCACAAATATAGAGCAGAATAACAGACTGTGTCATTTATTGGTACAAACACATTCTCTTCCTTGTTTGGATGCTCTCTATCCCTTTAAAGCTGTGCAGGCTTCCTAAATTTCATCCTTCAGTGAATTATTGACATTTTTTCTCCTTCTCCTTTTAGACTTTGTAGAGAATACATCCAGCTGTTATCAGTTCCATATTCTGAGAGCCTCTAGTGATTTTGAATATTGATTGTGCTTTTGTGAAAGACAGAAATAAGTGGCCTTTAAATGGCATGATGGGCGACGATGCCTGTGTTATCAGCAGACTCTTGTTGGGACGACTGAAGTCTTCAATCTCACATATTAAAACACTGCTCACATCTCCTGCCACACCACCTCTGAATCTCTGTAAATATCAGACACTTAACTCACCTGTCACACTTGGAGATGCAGCTCTGCTTTTGGAGATCAATCAGTTCTGGCTCTTTGACAGTGACTCTTATTTCAGTTCAAGAGACATCAAATGTCTAAATCACTATTTGGACAGGATTCATTTTTGTAAAATGGTGCTTTAACACTATTACAACTTGATTAGTTTTGTAAAGCCGGAATTGTTTAACTTTTTGATGCTAAGGAAAGGAACGAGAAATGTGTGGATCCCCTTGCGAAGGACCCACTTACTAAATGCATAAAAACCCATTATTACTTTCTTCCATTTAAAAACTAATGCTGATAATTGAATCAAATAATCATGAGAAATATAATGAATGAAATATGACCACTTTTCAGAAAGTAGAATGAAACTTATATTATTCAATTTGTTAAACATTTAATTAATATCTTGCATGTATTTTGTCTTATTTTGTCTTAGACCCTCAAGGACTCCCTCAAACCCTTGCTTTAAAAGACATTTGAGATCCAATTATTAACTGATGATGTCTGTCACCTGTACATTACGATTCAAAAGTTGGGGTATACATATTTTTTATGTTTTTGAAAGTCTCTTATGCTAACAAAGACTGCATTTATTTGATAAAAAATACAATAAAAATAGTAAAACTGAAAACATATTACAATTTATAATAACTGCTTTCTATTTTAATATATATTAAAATGAATTTTCAGCACCATTACTCCAGTCTTCAGTGTCACATGATCCTTTAGAAATCCTTCTAATATGATTATTTACTGCTCAGGAAACATTTCTTATTATTATCAATGTTGAACACAATTGAGCTGCTTAATATCTTTGTGGAAACTGGGATTCTTTGATGAATACAACGTTTTTGACAGCAGGAGATATTTGAAATAGAAATATCTTGTAGAATTATATATGTCTTTACTGTCACTTTTAATCAGTTTAATGAATCCTTATATGAAATTAAGTCACATTTAAAAAATATGTGTAAAAAGAGTAGTTACATTGCTTTTGTTATTCAGTGAAGGTCAAAATAAATGAGGAGAATTGTGAAAATATATACTGTATATTGCAATCATAAATATTCTTATTTCAAGATTTGAAAAAATTTGATTTCTCAGAAGACCTCCAAGTTAGGCAAAATGCAGTAGATAATTTGATCTGTTATTTTTTACCGAAGAGAAAAACAGACTTTTTTGATTTCGGATGGGATTAAAATCACATATGTCTGTACTAGTTGCCTCCTCAGGGACAACTAGTCCTGTGCGAGTCTCTGGCTGTCACTCCTCTAGTCTGATGTCTCCCTGTTCTGGGTTCAGTGCCATGGTACATGGAATATTTGGAAGGGTGCTGTGAACTCAAAGCTGAAGATCAACTGCAGGAATGATCATGTGCTTTGGCTTTAGGCAAGGCATCTATTTTGGGAGAAAGCTTAACCAGTTTATACATCCAGAAAGAGTGATGAGATTAAGACCATATTTCCTGCTTGCAGTCATGAAAATAGAAGAGGAAGACCAGCAGCAGGTGCTCTGTTTAATAAGGGTCTTTCTGTCATACGGGAAGGTTGGAAACAGCTGCGTGATCGGACGAGCACGTTTGTGCATTTGTTTACCAAATTACAGTTGCCATGTGAATTAATACATGATTTGTTTGTTCAGTTGTATGCTCTGGTTTGATGCAAGCTTATGCATGTGTGTTTTTCTCTGCTTTATCTTGTCAGGCCACTACTTCCTAATTGTCTCAGAGTACGTGTTTGGTTGCTATGGGGTCTCCCTGGGCGACGAATGTTGATCAGAACAGAGAGCTCTAATTAGAAGTGACTGCGTGTGATTGGACAGTGCAGTCTGCAGGGGGTGACGAACTCAGCGAGGGTGCAGAGGGGAGAAATAGATGAATTCGAGGTGGGTGGGTTGAGTTTAGATTGATTGGAGAAAACAGCTTGTAGATGGAGGCTTGGGTGAAGGTGATTCACTCATTATATATCCTTGATTTTAAAGCACTGTGCTTCCAGACTACCATTCCCATAATCCAATGGCATTTATGTGTAGAACAGCTAGCATGTGCTGTACTGTCTGTACCACTGAAAGTTTGACTTTATATTCTTATTTGGGGGGTTGACAAGATGTGCTTTTTTTAAGGTCCAGTGTGATGAAGTCAAACGGACTTTTTTGTCCATGTTTAATCATTTCTAGCATGAACAATTTTTTTTGTTTTTGCAATTTGAATTCTAAATGCTCATATTGTGTTACTGAAATGTGTTTTCTTTTCATCTTGGCACACTTTAAAAAAACAAATCTTTAAAATAAGGAGCTTAACCCTATAAAGCCTACTGTATCATTCATAAGAAAAAACAATCCAAGGCACTTCAGTAATTAGTTTTTAGAAAAATATAAAAAGCCTTTATTCTTTCACGGCTTAGATATTTGATACGCAAATTTCTAAAGCCTCTAAATTATCAATGTGATCAAAACTAACTAAGAAACCTGTTCTACACAATCCACTGCATTCCTTCTTGATAGTTCAGACTTGTTTAGTAAGTAAAAGTCCTTTAAGTATAGTTTTAAAAATTTCCATCTTCAGGTTATTGGTAAGTAAACATAAAGATAACTTCTACATTATTAGTAGTATTTCAAAATGAACACTTACTGGACAGAAGAAAAAAAACTTACTGGACAGAAGCAAATTAAGGTTTACCTGATTATTCATTAAAAAAATCATTCGTTACTGAGAAATTCAACCTGCTGAGAAACGAGGAGCGTGAACTAAAATGAGCAGTTCCACGAGCAAGCCTGGGAAACTCATGAATATTCGTGTAAACCCCGTCCACTGCCTCTACAGATGCACAACTCACTTTTGCTCCACATTTCACATAGATCAATGGTGCGAAAGGGAGCGCGCGCAAAACTTGTCACTTGAAAGCGAAAAACAGTGTTTGAGATTCGTCCCAGCAGATTCAAGCAGTTGTAGTTATGTACTTGTGCTAGAAAAATATACAAGACATTTGTGAGAAAATATTCTACTAGTGCGCAACTCTCATTGGATGAATTCACATACTGATTTGCGGATGAGCAAAATTTTTCCGTGACTTCACATTTTTGGATGCAGGTGTGTAAATGCGTTTTGCACCATATCCACTGTAGCAACTGTAGCAAAAAATGTGAGCGTACGAGTTTCTTAATTTGTGATTTGTAGAATAGGATTTCCACCTGCAATGAAGAATTTGAGAAGGTGTAAATTGTGTTGTGTTCGTGGAAGAGAAAAAAAGTCTACAAGTTTGCAACTCTTTAAACATTTCTCTCTGTGACTTCAAATTTACTGATACACATGTGTGGCTATTCTCTACAACTACAAATTTCAGTAACAGGCATTCAGTTGATTTGCACCAAAAATACCTTCATAGTTTTTCCCCCTCCTCCTCCATATTCTCCATATTTAATATTCTCCATATTCTCACTATATCGTCCTATAAAGGGACATAAAAGTGTCAAATATGATACAAAAAAACACCCATGCAAACTTAAAAAATATATACATTTTGTCTAAAGGTTAAACCTGTTCCAATAAAAAAACTTTTTTTCCATTAAAAAGATTATTATTTTGTATGTTAGGCTTTACGGGGTTAAGATATATGGAATACATTTTAGCAAACCTAAAATATGAAGTCTGTTTATAAAAGCATTGGATATGGTGCAATGTGGTTAAACATTTTCCCATGCAGAACGAGTGACTGGTACAATAATGTCCGGCTGAGTTCAGTTTGGCCGCGGATTGACCTAACAGCGTGAAACACAGCGTGACATTAAATCATATGCTAAGACATTATTTTGCTTGTCACACTGTATGAGAAATCAATCACAGCATAAATTGTATCTATGTAACAATAGACAACGATTGCAGTAGTTTAATTATGTATTATTCACTTATCTGCACTATAATGACATGTATTATGATTATAATACACCAAATAGTTTCTGTACAAGAAATATTCCTTTAAAAATCTCCTGACAATATATATTATAAAGATGTCAGAAACAAGAAAAGAATAAGCACTGATGCTATCCTCAGTCCTTAGGTGAAAGAGGAGCTATTAAAAAGAACAGAACCATTTCCAAAAGCTTGTTTAATTTAGATGAAATATATGGCCAGGGACTTGCTGTGACAGAAAGTTGAGAAGTTCTTTTTAAATACAAAAAGTTAAAGTTTTTTTCTGAGTAGCCAGGAATATGTACAGTGCAATATATGGATATTCTTTTTGATGTCTTGTTGTGAGAGACAGGTTGCTTAACGAGTGGTTGACATTCAATAATGAGTGAACACAGACATTTGGATTCTGTCTGTTGTCGGACAACTGACAGCGTGCCCTAATCAGACACTATGATATGTTTCTAGCAACAGGCAATTTGTCCTTTCCCACGGCACTGGACTGAAACCACGTGCCGTCTGACATAAAGATTGACAGAAATGAAGAGTGAGTTTTTGGAGATATACCACAAAATATATGACGAGAATTCAACAAAATGTCCTGCTGGTTGTTTTCTCTGCCGTGTATGTTTACGACAAACACTGAGGAATGTCTATCTGTGGAATTGCTTGATATATTACACATTTGTATAGAAAGTGTCCTTCGTTACATGTAATTACTGTAGTAGTAACTATAAAGTATAAATTATGCATAATTACACGCAACTAATTCTAAACCAAAACCTAACCCTATAGTAAGTACATGTAAATTGTTATTACTCAGTCATTAAATATATAATTACACTGTAACATGGACACCTTTAAAGTAACACCAGGTAACTTTTTAACCTTCATAATATATTTCCAAGTCTCTTGTGATGGTACATCGACTTACAATAGGTTGAATGACACGTCTGCCATAGCCTGACGGGGTCTGTAGCGTTTTTAATCGTACTTTTAAACTTCGGGTTTCGGGTAGTAACCGGCGAACAAAGAGAACTACAAAATTCGACTGCTTTACGGCATATACGTCACTTCCACCACCACCCCCACTTCATTAAAATCGGACGTGCGAGCCAAATGTTATAGTCATGGCCGAAGCAGCACAGAAAAACAAGAAAGCAAAGGTTTTATCGGAGCAAAGCAAAAAGAGAAAAAGAGAAAGTGATCGCGTTAAAGGCAGAACGAGGATCAACATTGGGCCAGCATTTTCCCGCTGGCGTGAGCTGAAGGAGGAGGAGGGGTGCCCGACCGATGCTGACTTGGCAAAAAAAAAAAAAAAATCAAATGAAAGCCTATGTCTAAACGGCGTGTACAAGTTTGGTAGGGGCTACAATCTTGCAAGTAAATATATAAGATGTACAAAATCATATTTTAGGATACCTAACATGTCTGTGATATTTGTTTATTTGTCTTGCCTCAAGCTATAATGCAAATCGATTTGTAAAATTTGCAGATTCATTTATGGTAGCTTGATATTATAATATTGACGATATATGGTTATTATCAACCACTCAAACATTGCATTGAAGTATCATATAGATCCAGTAAAACGGTAACCAATAGACTAGGCTACTATAATGACGCTGGCTTTTAAACGTGATCATCGCGATCATTTGTCGTTAGAAAAAAATAAAACCCATGAAATTATATTCATATGACATGCTGAAATATATGCCACTGTACCTGGGATGAAGACATTAAAGACAAGACGCAAGCAGAACACCTGCATGTGACCTCCTCCTACAGTGTTCAGGGCTATCGTGGTTGTCAACAATTGCACGTGCATGTAGGATGACAGAGTTTACGACAGTAGTAGAGGTCTCTAGACTCTAGAGGACAATACTGTTTCCCAAATGTAGGGGGACTCCACCCTGAGAGCAAAAGTAACCTGGTGTTACTTTAAAATAAAGTTCAATTCAATTCACATTTATTTGTATAGTGCTTTTCACAATACATATTGTGCTTTACAGAAAATGCTTGTGTCTACATTACAATTTGGAGTGATCAGAGGTGACTGTGTCCAAGTAATGGACATTCCAGTTTAAGTTTCAGTGGAGTGAAGCCTGTTTATGCCATTAAGAAAATTCAATTCTGTCAAATAAATTTTGTTTTAAAGAAATGTTCATTTAAAACCACCGCTCATTCATCAGTGTACACTTCAATGCAGAAGAGGGTCAAAAAAGGAACCGGGACCAAAAGGACTGAGGTCACTTTCGGCTGGTTCGCTTTCTGGTTCACTTTAAGTGAACTGGGTTTCGTTCTTTTAAAACTAACTATATGTTAAAACACCCATCGATGTAATTACAGAAATGAGTTACCGTGCAGGCATTTTTTAAATATAAGTAATATAAAAACATGTATGTAAACAATGTGCATTGTATCAATATGAATTGAAATGTTAGTAAGTAGTAGTTAAAGACACCTATATAAAGTGGGACCGGAAAACTTGTGTGTACATTAGTTTCTTAAGCCATTAGATGCACTGTTCAGATATTTCTGTCCTGCTCTTTCGCTCAGTCTCGCTCATGCTTTACACAGTCTTGAACATGTCAGACCATATCGAATCAAACTGGAGAAATCATTTTTGGTCATCAGAGTGAATTCAGTGAAGTGGATGAAAGTGAAGATGGTGGTGGTCATGATCTTTGAGTGTTGTTTTCCTCTGTCATTTACACACAAGCCTTAAAAGATCTCTTACTTTCACTGTTGCTTTCTCACTGTCTCCTCTCTTTCTGGGTGATGATGTAATAGATGTGTAATTTTCCAGTTGCTAAAATACTTTCTCCTTTTACAGTCGGTGAGGATTTTAAATTGACCGTTCGCCCCCAAAATGAAAAATCTGTTGTTGTTTATTCATACTCGTGTTGTTCCGAACCGTATTCTGTTTTTTTTTTTTTTTCAGAAATTGTTTTGCAGCACCCGCCATGCAGACAATTTAAAGTGACTTGTGGTTGTGTCAAGCTCTAAAAAAAGGACAAAAAAATTCTTACCAAAAAAGTTTTCACATATAAAACGGCAAAAAAAAAGAGATAAAGTAGATTTTGTGTCAGAGTGCAGGTAAGAGCATTGCTTTCACTGTTGCTTTTGAGCCCTAATCAGCATTGCAGTAATCTCTGAGCAAATATCTAATTGCTAAACAAACCCTTTCTAATAGAGAATATACCTAGGCAGTTAATGAGGTGACAGAGAGTGATGGGAAATGTAGTTGTCAATAACCTGTCACAGTACAAACATGATAAGCTGGATTTGAATCATGTCAAAGCAATCATATGTGTGAGATGACACCATCATTTTCTATTTTTCAATATTCTGAAGCTAAAGAAGAGGGATGTCAATTAAAGCCAGTGTTATTGTAGTATTATTTGTTTATAGTATTTATAACATTTTTGAAGATTTTAGCTTTTATTATTTTTATTTTTCATTTTTATAATTATATTTGACTTATTTTTAAGTTTTTCATCTAATATTTTATTTGATTTTAAGCTTTATTTAAATTTTTTGTTATTTATAATTTTAGTTAACAATAACAAAACTGATTTAGGTGGAAGTAAATTAGTATTTACAGAATCATGAGATATAACTATAAGGGTACAATTTGGTTTGTCTGCATTTTCTGTACTGTTGATGAAGAATAGAGATAAAGCTTGCTAGATAATACTATTCATTTATCCATTTTTTAAGGAGACAGGGTTGTATGACCAAGCTACCTTCCCATCATTCTTTGCGACAGCCAATTACACACCTAATGCACATACATTGCTATTCATTTTAATGCAGTAGAACTAAAATAGCTTTTTCATTGGAGAGGGGCAAAGCGAGAAAGAATTAAGAATTCAATAGGAGCTTTCTCAAAGGTTTCAATGTTTGTTTTAGCATGGTCTATGCCCTGCTGTTAGATGGTAGGAGATGATAGATGACTAAAAAACACCTTTCTTTATTAGCGTCCATTCAGAAATCAGCAGTATATTATATAGTATATTGCTTCTACAACAGATGTTCACTAGTGCCTTGTTTTTTTATTTTTTGGAGGGCACTTGAATGCATGACCAGGACTGCATGTGCTCTCTGCTGCCACCTAGTTTACTCCCCGGTATCTCTCCCTATCTGTCTCATTTGTACCGCATTTAACTCTAGTCACAGGTTGCTGTCCCAGAGTACTGCAGATGTCTGAGTCAGCAGCTGCTGCAGTCATGCTAAGAGAGAAATATAGACATACAGAGACTGTTTTACTAACATACATGATCTCTCACAGTCTTAAGTGCTCCATATGGTGATCATTATTGCTGTTTCCTCCTGGGATGATCCTGATGTCTTCATGTTTGTGTTTCTGTGCTGTAATAACTCGTACTCTTTCATCAGTCAGAGTCAATACCCCTCCTATGCCCTCTCTCGCATGCTCACATCTCATTGACAGTTCAGTTAAATTAAGACTACCTTCAATATCAGGATGCTTTTCTCTTCAACCATTGAATGTACATCTCTCTCTCTCTCTCTCTCTCTCTCTCTCTCTCTCTCTCTCTCTCTCTCCATTAGCTGTTGGCTGTGCTGCAGCAAGGCTGTTCTCATTGCTGATGCTGCATTTCTCTCCACATTCATATTCTAATTTCACTGCTGTGCTGTATTTTAGCATTCCCCTTGAAAACTTCATGAAAGTCACTTCTAAGTCTAGTCTAATCTAAACTAATAGCTTTTTCAGACATATTAAGTATAATATCAGAGTGGGATATAATGTATTTTCTCTGGTGCTATGCTTAATTGTAGTCATGCATTACACGCATTGGATTAGTTACAGTTTTAGTTAGCTAGTTGTTTTCACAATAAATTCTGTTCTGTTAGCCAGAGTTATTTATTTATATTAATATATGAAATATATTTATATATTTTTTATTTTACTGTTTTGGAACTTGTTGAAACGGTAACGTCTGGTTCCTGAAGCAAAACCAGCTGAAAGATTCTTATCTAAACGATAATTTTCCAAAGAAAGACTACTTTCTCAAAACTCTAAACACAAGTTGCAAATTTTCTTTTCAAGACTCTAAACAAATGAATCATTTTACACCAATCTCGTGTTGAAAGCACCAGCATTTAGAAACCATCACAATGTCATCACAACCTCAGTTAACACACAGTTCTCATTATGTGAACATTAGTATGCAAACTAGCTCACACAGCAGTCAGAATGGGGATTGTAAAAATAGCACAGATGAGTTCTTGTCTTTATCCAAACAATGCAGAAAGTGTTTGCATTAGAGGAAGAGTATAAGTATTGAATGAAGTCATTGCCATTCCTTTGAGTGCCAACATTCCTTCTTTTAAAATGTAAATTAGCTCTTTTTAGAATTTGTTTGAAGTTTGAGGTTTGTACAATTAAGTTTGTAGTTTTAAGATATTTGTTGTAAGTACACCGGGCTTCATGTCCACCTTCAGCAAAGTAGCACTAACCAGTCTGAACAAGCATGTGAATTCAGGCCAGAGTAAGATGATTTTTTTTACCAGAAGGTTTGAATAAAATGTATTTTAGCGACATACTATATCTTTTGGTTGAGCTATAATAGAAAATGTTGTGGGGAAGTTCAAAATTTTGGTTCAGTTACTGTATGTGAACACATTAATTTTTAATGTTCTATCCCCTAAGGGAAAGAGAACAAATGTGGACTGAGGTTTAGGGTTGGAATTTAAGTAAACCTTAAAATAGCTGGAGCTGAGGGGAAAAAAAAAGAGCATGTCTACAGAGATTCTGCACTCCAGCACGGAATATTTTCCACTGCTCTGTCATTTCCTGATTTGTTTGTTATTAATTTGTTTAATAAGAGAGATGTGGGAGACTTGGAAACAGAGTTCAAACTAATTTCAGTCTCTTTCTCTCTGTCCCTCTCAGATGGTAAGGTGTATGCATTGGGCGGGATGGGAGCCGACACGACCCCTCAGGCCTCAGTGAGGCTGTATGAGCCGACAAAAGACCAATGGCTGCCCCTCACCTCCATGCCCACACCCCGCTACGGAGCCTTCTCCTTCGTGCGCGGTAACAAGATCTATGTTCTGGGTAAGGCTTCACAAAATTGTCTCATAAAACTGAATAATTCTGTTGTTTGTCAGAAACACACTCTTGGTTCCCTAGGAGTAATAAGACATGACCAGATAATAAAAAAGGGCAGGCAAACATACAGCAGTGTCTAATGGTAAAACATTTGTTTAGTGTGAAAGGGGAGCCGCAGCTCAAATCCAAAGCTACCATATTGTTTTTTTTTAAATGCTCAAATTCAGCTAATTTTGACTACTGCTGAACTTTAACATTTTGATCAACATGAAAAAAAAATAGTTTTCTATATTAATACAGTTAAAATGTAATTAATTCCTGTGATGTCAAAGCTGAATTTTCAGCATAATTACTTGTCATTACACTGTCACATGATCCTTCAGAAATCATTCTAATATGCTGATTTGCTGCTCAAGAAACAGTTCTTATTGTTCTCAATGTTAAAAATAGTTGTGCTGCTTAATATGTTTGTGGAAACCATGATACATTTTCTTTCAGGATGTTTTGATGAAGTTCAAAAAGACAGTATTTATTTGAAATAGAAATCTTTTGTAACATTATAAATGTTTTTACTGTCAATTTTGATAAATTTAATGCATCCTTGTTGAGTAAAAGTTACTGACCCCAAAGTTCGTAACGGAAGTGTACATACAACATACATTTCTCTATTAACAGACGGTGTAGGCTAGCCAATAATGAATATACATCTTATTTTCCGTGTCAGACTGTGTCACAATATTCTCTAGGAGCAGCAGATGTGGTAAAAACACCTGGTAATTGTTCATGCCGTGCCAGGGCTGATAAGAACTGTGGAGTGGAGTCATTTCTCAGTAGGGGAAGTGAAATCTGCACTTCAAAATGCTGCAGGGATCTGTCGCTTTACAGCAGAACTGTCCACTTCTTACATTGGTGTTGGAAATCACAAAGGAGCATTAAATGGAAAGCTTCACTGCTGGTTCCCATGATAAAATCAGCCTGTCTTTTAAAAGAACCACAGCCTTAGGCTGTAAGTTACCGCCACCAGAGGCCTGTTTTGGGCTGAGTGAAAGAGACACAGACCCTAAGTGGCTATTTGCTGCTCTGCATGTTAGTGTTTGTGTGTAAGAGGATGCATGTTTGCTCATGTATATGTTATATATACGCAGGGCCTAAAGTTAACACTCGCCAAGCAGGAAATACGTGTAAAAATCAGTGTTGGTGAGTATATGAATCACCAGTTAGCCGGTAACATTTTTATGTGTTCTAACAATTCAAAGTTGTGAAAACACAAACGTGAACGATGCTCGGGATGGTTGATGGGCCAGTGCTGCATAATCACGAAAATGTAATCCCTGCCAATTTAAATATTCAAGCGCAAAGACAAAGTAAAAGGGAATTTAATTGTTACTCGTGCTGTGGAAAGTTTTCTGTGCACAAACATCCCTGTAACAGGGAAACAGGGGAACTACACTAACCTTTTCCACTGGTGGCACTTGCGCTACTAACTTTTTCAGTTACTGGCTTTCAGTTACTATAATGAAACTGTACTGCATTAGGGGTGGAACAGTACACAGAAGTCACGGTTGGGTTCATACCTTGGTTCAGACATCACGGTTCGGTACGATTTCGGTACAATGGAGTGAAAAGCAAAACAAAAATGCAGAAGGCATTTTTATAAATGTCTTAAGCCTTGTATTTTTAAGTTGTATAAGTTTTATTAATAAAGGCATAGAACCAGTTTATTTGTAGTGCACTGACAATAGTTTTATATAATTAGTTTATTAATTAAATTAATAAAAAGACAAAATGACCTTGATATATGTTTGGTAATTGTACCTGAATGAATTTAAAATTAATTTGCTATATTTCAGATCAATATATATTGTTTTCCTTAATTTTAATTAACCCTAACTTTATTCTCATCTGAATTATAAATAAATGATTTCCGTATAAAATAATTACCATTTAAAACCACATTTGATTTTCTTTTTTAATCAATGTAGAATGTGTAACTGAAAAATAAACAGATTAGTGCTCCGACTCCGAGGACAAGAAATGAAAACCAATGCGATATGATGAATCTCCAAAAGATGGAACACACAGACTGTTTTTAAATGGGGTTGGATAAATATGTTTTGCTTTTAAAACGGTGTGTGTGTGTGTGTGGTTGGGTTACAGTTGTAGGTTACAGTTTGACAAGAGTTTAGAGTGTGACAAAAGCACAATGTTGTGTTTTATTGCGAGTGTACACAAATATAAGTAAACACTTTGCAGTTTGAATAATGTCCTGTATGAACAAAATTACGGAGTATGTTTTTATGTTTCCACTGTTCGATCGCGCCCGCGTCTCTCTCTCACACACACACACACAGAGTTCGATTGCGCCATGTGTTGAATGCTCAGAGCACGTTATAAAAACGTATAATTAAAATAGGCTACACATTTCTGTTTTAATAAATGCTCATAGTAAATCTTGGCATATTGCCTAAAACATAAGGTAGGTACAAAAATAGTCAGTGATACATTTGCGACCCATTAAAAATTAGGGTCGTAATGGCATTTCAAAAGGTCGCATATGCGACTATTTTGGTCGCAGTGTAGTTCCCTGGGAAATCATGAATACTGAATTGAGCTCTCTTTCACGTCTTCTTGCGTTTGAACAGACATATTCAAACAAAATTATGTCGAAAGGCCTGTCTTGGCAAGTATCCTCCTCGTAAACACAGTCATTTATGAACTCTTAAAGTGACAGTAGCCTAATATTCCTGCTGCTGTCTGTGTTTTTAATGTTAATCAAGCAACAAGAACAATCTCTCATTGCTCTTGACTGAATACAATTTTTAACTTTAATAAGGATTATTCTATGTTTCATGGCTGATAAAAAAAAAATATTTATGCCCGGTAAATTTTCTTATGTCACTGTCCATTGGAAGGTGTGGCAAAAAGTTTGTTTTGGGCCCTGTATACAAGTGAACAAAAATTATATAAAAAAATGTACGGACAAAATATTGTCCACAGACGTTAGCTGAATATGAGCTATTCGGGGATGTTCTTAAAGGCACACTGTGGAACTTTTCAACCTTTATAATATATTACCAAAACCCATTGAGATGGTACATCGACTTACAATAGGTTGAATGACACGTCTGCCGAAGCCTGAAGGTATCTGTATCGCTTTTACTCGCACTATGTAACTTCGGGTTTCGGGTAGGAACCCGAGCACAAAAAGAACTACAAAATTCGACCGCTTTACGGCATACGTCACTTCCCCCACCACCCCAACTTCCTCAAATTCTAACGTGAGAGCTCAACTCGCGTTTGATTGCCGGCGTCTGTATGTTGTCGTCATGGCTGAATCAACAGCTACTCGGAAGAAAGCGAAGAAAGCAAAGATTTTGTCAGAGGAGACCAAAAAAAGAAAAAGGGAGAGTTTAAAATAAACATCGGCATAAAAGTGTAGCCTATATATAATGTAATATTTACTGCGAATTCGTGTAACAAAACTGATATGTCACATACTGCCGTGTACAAATGTAAATGTAAATGTTTTTTTTTCCTTTCAGCTCATATATGTTTGTATTTGTGTAAAAGGAAAAACAAACTGAAGACTACAAATAACGGAAATATGTAGTGAGTTATATCAGTTTTGTTACACGATTTCCCGACTACTCGATTTCATCTCCAACCCATTGCAAAGAGATCCTGAAGACGTTAATTGTTTGCTTCAGGTGTGTTTGATTAGGGTTGGAGATGAACTGTGCAGGACAGACGATCGGCAGGAGCAGGATTGGGCAACCCTTGTCAATGCGACTTACCTGATCTGCGTATGCTACTTTTATTCAATTTGTTTTCTTTATAGGATTTATATTATTAATCTTATATTTATATTATTATTTTGGTCAGTAGTGAATCGATTAACTTTCTCCAACATACAAATCAAATGCCGTCTGCACACACATAAAGACACGGGAGGTTGACTGTTTGTTGACTTTTGCGACAATGCTGCGGCGCTTGTGGCCTCTAGGGGCACTAGACGTGAAAATTACAGGTCGAGCGCACCCTAGTGGCCAAAAATTCCACAGTGTGCCTTTAAAGATACAATTTATTCATAAAATGGGTCAATGAAAAATAGGAATAACCATGAGAATGAAAAGAAAAAAATCCTTTTTTTTGGTGGTCTTATTGGAAAAACATGAATTATTTATATTATAAATATTATTATGTTTTTGGGATGTTGCACCAAATAGCATTTTACAACCTGAACTAACCTTGCCTTGTCATAAAAAGGTAAAATTGTTGGATGTTTTAAGAGACTTATTCACACCCACACAATTTGGAGTAAAAAATAATTTGTTTATATAATCAGTAGATCCGGACACAATAAAAATATTTTAAATAATGTATTATGTCAAAGTTGTTGTTGTTTTTTTTAGATTAGTGTTAATAGTTTAAAATAGCCATTTACCATTTAGGTGTGTGTGTGTCATGAAAAACTGAAAATAAATGTATACCTTTACTGCAATGTAATGTAGTGTAGCATGTGGAGTGGTTAGACTATGTATGTGTAAGTTTGATAGTTGATCAGTGTTTGTGCCCATGGGTTTAATGAGCATGCAAAGTGGTCAGTATGGGGTCTTGTTGTCCTCTTTCTGACCTCTGCACTGTGGGACATTCTGTTCAGGTCAGACACAAGCCTGTGTGCAAGGTGACCGAGCCTTCTCAGTCAGTGGCTGGTCCTAATCTCTGGAATAGTCTACCGGTTCATATAAGAACAGTTCGGACTGCTGACATTTTTAAGTCGTTGCTTAAGACCCACCTGCATTCCTTAGCTTTCATTTTGAGTTGAGTTTTGCTACTGTGACATTCTCTACTGTATTAAAAAAAAAAAAAAAAAAATTGTGTATCCTGACATTAAGCACTTTGGTCAACTGTGGTTGTTTTTAAATGTGCTATACAAATATGTATTTGGGTCCATGTTGACAGTGAGCTTAAATGGCACACACATGTGTCATGGGTGTCCACAAGGGTCCATTAGCGCTTACAATTTCTACGGAGATTACCATTATTTGGAGTGAGCAGTAATATCATGGTAATTTTTTATAAAGCAACGAGAGTCTGTTTTAAGATATGGAATTATTGTTTGGTTCGGAAGTTTAACAGTAAAACTGAGAGCTCAAATAAATAACTTGGTGAGAGTGGCAGAAAAAATCATGGGGACACAGACAATTAGCTCTTTACAGGATATTTTTGAGTTTTGCACCATCCAGCAGGCCAACAAGATTTTATAGACCC
The DNA here is from genome assembly GCF_029890125.1 of Rhinichthys klamathensis goyatoka. NCBI lineage: Eukaryota > Metazoa > Chordata > Actinopteri > Cypriniformes > Leuciscidae > Rhinichthys > Rhinichthys klamathensis. Next base: position 224,857 of record NW_026606585.1, read on the forward strand.
TTCGCATGTGTTGTATCCTGAGTATGCGCTGATGAACTCTGGTCGGAGATACAGGGTGACATTATGCAAGTATAACTGATACAAATACTCATTTGTACCACTGTCTATTAAATTAATTTATGAGCAACTGCAGCAGGAAGTTAAATAACGGCAATAGCTGGTACAAGAGGCAGGAACTGAGGGCTGTGTTATGATACATGTACTGTTTTTATGATGCAGGATTTTAGGATTTGGAATGTCCGTTAATGTTGTATGTTACATGTGTTGTGTTGATGTTGCAGCAGTTTCCCTAATCTAAAACAAATTTCTCTTAAGGGAGACAATAAATGCTACCTTGACCTTAACCTTGATATTTGAAATTGAACTTGAACAAGGATCAATTGCCCTTTCACTCTTTGAGAAGTAAATGAAACTCTGCCTCCCTACATACACATACACACACACACACACACACACACACACACACACACACACACACACACACACCTGGGCTGTCATTCTCTCACTGCAAGTACAACTGTTTCTTTTTACAGCTCACTAACTGAATATTAATGTGATGAATTCTGTAGAGATTGCTTGAATGTAGATGAAGGAGAATATGTTCATGTGCGTCTCCTCCTAAAGATCACCACCCATTTGCCTCTGGGATAGATAAATAAATGGATTTAGAAATAACTTCATCTTGCTTTAATGGTTTTGGGGACTTTTATTACCAATAGAGTAAAAACTATAGTAATTTTTCTTAAGTGAAGAGTTTGCTCGCTTAAACTATTTATGTTTACATAAAATAAAATCTAACTCATTTTATTTCTTCTTTCTGCAAAGATTCATTTCATTTGAGTGGGATGAATGCAACTCCTTTACAACCCCTCCAAAATTGTACCTATAATGAAATGTGTGAAGTAAGTGAAATGTGGAGAAATAAGGATATTTTCCCTCTGGACTCATGATTCTTCTCACTGTGACACAGTTTTGTCTTGATGGTTTAGGCTTAAACTTATTGATTTGACATCACAGGGAATAATTCATTCAGAGTCTCTTTGCATGCAACCTTTGCTTTTGCTTATATCCCTCCTTGCAGTCTTTAACTTTCTTTCTTTCTCTCTCCCACTTTCGCTTTCGCTCAAAGGGCAACTCGCCTTTGTATTGCTTCTAATGCTTTGGATACAGTTTGACACTTAGCAAAAGTTTTGCATTGAAGATCTTCCTCTTGGTGACAGCAGTAAAGTTAAGAAACTTAATTCTGTTATTTGTCGGATTGCTGGACCACAAATAGAGCCGCTGCAGAATCACATTAAGGCCAAGAATGAGGAATGAGCCTGTATCACAGAATGCTCATTTACTTTTGATTTACTTTTAGATGCGCCCCGCGAGGTCTATCACTGAGCGCAGACACTCGATCACACGTCACCCAGATGCACCACGCTATCTCCCCAAAATAAAATCCCTACTGTGCGTGCTAATATCGTTACCTCTGGTGCAGGCAGGAGAGCGACGTGACCCCATTTGTAACTTAAAGCTGCATAAAGCTGTATTCCACTGGTGTTGTTTTCATTAAGCTGAATGAAAGGAACCTTTCGCTAGAAGACTGTGACCTAAAGGCTCAGCACATGGCATTCGATTTGCTGAATAGCACAATTCTATGGGCTTTTCTCACGGTTTCTGTGCTGATTTTGAAAGAAATTTCACACAATAAATATATAAGCATGATAAAATATGTGTCAAAGTGAATGGAGCTGAAAACACTACTCTTATTTTTAGCTGTAGCATAATCATATGATCTTCTTGATGTACAGATTCTCTATGGACCTAATCTGGGATGGAAATCATCAAACATGACAGTTTAGCTCTTCCTGCTCTTTCAGAAAGTTATAAACATGATAAAAGGTGAAATGTGAATTTTCTATGCTTATACAAAATGTAATTGCAAAGATAATGTTTCCCAACAGGTCTTTTATTATTTAGACAGATAAGCAGTACCATTCAAAAGTTTGGGTTCAGTAAGATTTTTTTTTTTTTTTAAGAAGTTTTATTCAACAGGGACACATTAAATTGATCAAAAGTGACAGTAAAGACTCAGAATGTTACAAAATATTTATTTTTCTAATAATTGCTGTTTTTTTGTAAATTTCTATTCATCAAAGAATCCTGAGAAAAGTAAAAAAAATTGTTAATAAATGAATTGAACTATTTAAATAAAATAATTGTTTTCAAATAAATAAAATAACTGTTTTCAACATTGATAATAATAAGAAATTTATTTATGAATTACATGAATCATGATCGCATGTTTTCAATTCAAAATGGCGAAATATCATAAAAAGTTGAGTAGTTTGCATCCCTAGATAGTCTATAACTGTCGGTCGCTGAACATTTCTACCGTGAAACGGTTGTCTAATACTTGAATCTACTTGCATCTTTCACGAACTCTCGTCGCGTTATAACAGTAACAGTAAGGCTGTAAGACCCACCGCATTTGATTCGGTTGGCCATCTCAATCACGTACAGTAAAGCGCTATATAAATGCCTAATTTCAAGCATCATTTAATTTCATTTTGACATTGCCGAGCGCTGTTAGACCGCTGAGGCAGAGCAGCCTAAAAATTTGATCAGCCTAAAAAAAATTACTTTTAAAACAACAAACAGCTATACTCAGTCTAGACTAAAATAAGATAAGACAAATAAAATGAGAAAATATGAATTTTCTCATTTTATATTATATTTTTTTATTCACAGCTATTCACAGAATATTTTTGGCTGATTGGCTCTGGTCCCCCCACAAACTCTGCCTATGGTTTGGGCCAATAGCAGCCACTCAGCTCAATATCTCACCCATACACGTCTCTGTTGAATCTGCTTGTGTGTTTGCCCTCTTCTCAGCTAATTTCTCATAATTTCGACCACGGAGGCTTTAATGATTGAACGCGGAAGACTGACATAGTTGAAAGAAGTTAATTAGTGGTGTCCAGGAAGGTCAAGAGAACAAGTCCTCTTAAATGGACTGCTATAACCTCGCTGCTTATAGAGACACACTTCCCTGTCCTTAAATCTTTTTCCTCTATCTGTTACTCTCTCACGCTGCCTTGACTGCATTTCCATTTTCTGGCCTCCTTTCTCCATCTCTTCTCTCTTCCACATTGTTTGTCAGACAGGTTCTTTCTCTCCTCCCTTTGTTTTCTCTTGTGTGTGTTTTTCCCTGGCTCTCTGTTGTGTCCCAGAGGGCTCTCAGTAATGCCAAAGCTGGGAGGAGATCAGTCACATTGTGAATGCATAGACAAGGAAAGAGAACGTGCGAGAAGGGAAGAATAAGAAGGGGGAACAAAGGCATACCTTGAAACGTGACAGTTTTTGATTCCTTCTGAGCTCTCACATACATAAACAATCACACCCTAGAGTTTTACACTTTACATTGTTCTTCAGAGAGGTTTATGTATGTTGCACTGTACTATTTGTTGTATAGATCAGACGCAACTGATTTTGTTTCAGGGCCCAGATTAAACATTGGACTTCAAGTAGAACCCAAACTGTTTATTGTAGAAAAGTAACAGAAATCTTTTTAAAATCACTGAAATCAACATTTAAATTTGTTAGTGTTTGACAGTGTTGACAAATGTGGTCTCTTGAATTTTTATGGTTTCATGTTCTCAACCAGTAATGTTTTTAATGCAGTGTGGTTGTGGTTGATTTATTTTTCTTTTCTTTTTTTTTTTTTCACCTTGTGTAGTTTTGTTCACGGTTTTTAAAGATGAGGATATGTCCCACCACATGTCCATGTTGGCATCTGTCTAATTTGGCTGCTTTTACCTAGTGACAGAAGACCTTTCTTGACCTTTAACGTCAACAACAAAAACATGAGAGACAAGTCCTATCCCCTGTTTATTTTGCATCATTTTTAGTTTAAATTCTCCCAAAAGCGAAAGATCTGTCATTGTTTTCTCATCATCCAAACCTGAATGACTTGCTTTTTTTCTGTGGAACATAAAATAACATATTTAGATAAATGTCTCAGTGGGGTTTTTGTTGTCCATACAATGGACGTCAATGGTAGCCAAAACTGTCTGGTTATTCAACAATTTTCAAAATATCTTCTTTCTTGTTCCATAGAAGAAAGCAAGTCATACAAGTTTGAAACGACATGAGGCTGAGTAAACGAAGACATCATTTTAATTTTTGGATGAATTATCCCTTTAAATGCACTATTATATATTATATGGCAGATCTCTTTATATTAGGGTCCAACCAGTTGAGAACCACTGGCTTTAGACCTCAGTTTTGCCAGACCCTCAGACCCTGCCATATTTTATTTGACTCAGATGGCAAATGAAAAATTAATATCAGATGAAATAGAAAGGACAGTTCATCTAGTATGGCGTATTTTAAAATCCTATGTAATGCTGTATTTATTGAGAAGTTCCAGATTGTTTTGTCCACCGTGACCATATTTTCAGTGCTTGTCGGCTGAATGATTTGTACCCAGTAACAGTATGACATGAACTTCCATCCATCACAGCCTCATTTTTATTTTCATCACATTAACTATGCTGTCAGCTGTGACTAATGTCTGCTACTGTAGCTACATTCTCAGAGGTCGAACTTACAGATTCATTGTGTTATCACTGAGAAGAGCTAATTGTTTTATCATTTTTCTGCAGTTTAAAAATCCCAATAAGAACAAGCTCCTCAAACATATTCCACATACAAAACATTATAAAAAACACCACGTTCACATGACCTCAAGAGAAATAAGAGCATTTGATATCTTTAGGGATGAAATTGGAATATGGTTTGAAACATCACTTTTGGTGAAAGTGCAATAAATAATTGTTCTATTTTCTATTTTTCCCTTCTGTGATTGTTTTCTTGTGGTTGAGCACTCTAGTTGAGCTTTTTTTGTCTAATTCTAGCAATGATAAGATCATGGGGTTTGTTTTGGTTTGTGTCTGCCAAATGCATTAATGTAACAAAACAAAACCATTAGTTGACAATAGTAATGTGTCCTACGGAATGTGGCTTTCTATTTCTTCATTACTTGCATGTGTATATGTTACTGACTCCTTAGGATGATCATTTGTGTTGTAGTCAGAAGCGTCATGCACCTTCGTCTTCTTTGTAAGCAGGGGACAACTGACAGTCGTGACCTAAATTTCATTTACAATAATAAATCCTAAAATTCGTCATTAACTTACTTTTCGTGCCATTAGTCATTCGCGCACTCAAGCTCCAAGGATCTCCCATTCTTTGCTCATTTTGAGTCTGACTTGTGAATTCAGTGAATTGATAACTGGAGACTCGCTCTGACGGATCATTTGAATCAGTGAGTTGTTGACGCGAGAAAAGATGCAATCACATCGGTTTAATTCACAAATGAATCGCTCAGTGCGATTTGAGAACCGATTGAACAGGTTAATTGAAAAGAATCAGCTCGTTCACGAAATGGACACAGCTGTCGCATCTCTGAGCCGGTGATGATTTCTTCAGTTCAAAATAACAAGGAATGACATGTTTTTATGTAATGTAATTGAGTAAAAAGTTTGATATTATGGATTGAAATGTAGTGAAATAAAAGTTTACCAAAATAAAGAAAATAACAGATACTTGGAAAAAAAGTAAAAAATACTTTGTTAATGTCCACTACTGGCTGTAGGTGTGCTGTTAGATGCGTGTGTGTGTGTGTTTGTTCATGTTTGTTCATGTTTTTCTATCCCAGTGGGGGCTACAGCCTGAATGCACACAGACTCGTGGGTACTTGTATCACCGTGGGGAGTCCCCATAAGGAAACAAGCTTTCTGTGATGGGTAGGGTTATTGTAAGGGGAATATACAGTTTGTACAGTATAAAAACCATTACGTCTATGGAGAGTCCCCATAAAGGTAGTGAACCAGATATGGTGTGTGTGTGTGTGTGTGTGTGTGTGTGTGTGTGTGTGTGTGTGTGTGTGTGTGTGTGTGTGTGTGTGTGTGTCAGAGACCCAATAATATAGGCTGTCAGCTCGTCTGAGGAGACCAAAGCGTTGTCAGTGAGTCGTGATATGTGGTAATCGCACACACACTGGCTCCCAGCAGGGACAGACGTGACACAAGTCCTATCAGAGAGATACCACCCCTCCACCCGCCACCACACACACACACACACATATATACTCACTCTTAATCCTCCAACCCTCTTCTTACTTTCCCCTTCGACAGGTGGGCGTCAAGGCAAGCTGCCAGTGACCGCATTCGAGGCCTTCGACCTTGAGACGAAGAGCTGGACGCGGTACCCGTGCATCCCCAGCCGCAGAGCGTTCTCCTCATGCGCTGCCAGCGACAGGGCGTTTTTCAGCCTGGGCGGCCTCCAGCAGCCAGGACCCCACAACTTTTACTCCAGACCTCACTTCGTCTCCACTGTAGAGGAATTTGATTGTGAACAAGGTGAGTAATCTCTTTTCCTGAGTCTTAAACATGAATATTAGTATGTCAGCTCATTAGTACAGTATGTCAAGACATTTTAAACAGTTGGAGTAATAAATATAACTAATAGTTGTACTGTAAAAAGATGGTTTTTTGAAGCCAAGCTTTGCTAAGGGCCATCGATTTTTTTTCTCTTATTCTTACCAAGGCGGCATTTGTTTGATCAAAAATAAAGTAAAAACAGTAATATTATTGCAATTTTAAGTACCTGTTTTCAATTGTTATATATTTAAAAATGTCATTTATTCCTGTGACATCAAAGCTGAATTTTCAGCATCATTACTCCAGTTTTCAGTGTCACATGATCCTTCAGAAATCATTCTAATATGATGATTTCATGATCAAGAAACATTTCTTATTACTATAATTGTTTAAAACAGTGCTGCTTAATATTTTTGTGGAAACCATGATACATTTTTTTAGCATCCTTTGATGAATAGAAAGTTTAAAGACATCACATTATTGTGGCAAGTGAAATCTATTAATATAAATACGGCTTTTTATTCCACAGCATCTTGCTTGACAATCAATATTACAATTTTTATGAAATCATGAAACATGGAAGGGATACTTAAAACAGTCTTGACAACATTTTGGTGTCTTTTGCATGGTTTTCCTCTCTTTTTTTTTTGCTCTGTTGCTGTGGTTGAAACCTCTGACAGTTGGGCTTCAATCTCTTCAGCCTCACTATGTGACGGGAAGGAGAAAGATTGATGTGTTGTTGTGTTCACTGTACATACAGCACCGGAGGGGTGGAAATTTATTTGTTTCTTTCTCTCTCTCTCTCGCTCGCTCTCTCTGCACATCAGGGTTCACTGGTATAACAACTTGCTTTCTTGGCGAATACCTCCTATAAGGTCATTGTGAAAACTGAGTAGTCTTTCCCCTGGTCTTATAAAATGCATTTTTTCAATCCATTTCTTGTTTTGGGGAAATCAACAGGGACACGCTGAATATTTATTCACCTTCCTCTTAGCACAGGAAGTATTATTCAGTCATTATGCACAGAATCCAGCAATATCAGCTTAAGATTACGCTGACTGGCCAATACACTGTTTTAAGAGAGTTAATGAGCCATTTAAATGTACTGTTGCCCTGCATTAAAGGGTTAGTTCACCCAAAAATGAAAATTATGTCAGTAATTACTCACCCTCATGTTGTTCCAACCCCGTAAGACTTTCGTTCATCTTTCATATTTTTGATGAAATCTGAGAGCTGGCTCACTCCTTCATAGGCTGCTTGGTAATTTCATTTTTGCCGGTCCAGAAAAGTTAGTAAAAACATTGTTAAAATAGTCCAAGTGACTACAGTGGCTCAACCAAGTTTATCAAGCGACGAGAATATTTTGTGCGAAAAAAAATAAAAATAACGACTTTATTTCAACTATTCATTTTCTTCTGTGTGGGCCTCTGACGTGAGTTCACGAGAGCGCCACGACGCATGCGCAACAATGAAATTGCCTAGCAGCATATGGAGGAGTGAGACAGCTCTCCGATTTCATCAAAAATATCTTAATTTGTGTTCCGAAGATGAACGAAAGTCTTATGGGGTTGGAACAACATGAGGGTGAGTAATTACTGACAGAATTTTCATTTTTGGGTGAACTAACCCTTTAAATAACATCCTGCAGTGGATATAAAATGTAAGTTGATCTTCAAGACAGTAATTTGCATGAAGGATCTGATATAAAACTGAGGAAAAACATCATATGTGTTCAACTCACACAGATTTAATATTCACATTGATCTAATATACAGAAGTCTGAGACCACATAAAAAATATGGGCTTCAAAATATGATTTAGGATTTTAAACAATTTCACTAAAATTGTTATTCTCATAATATACTTTTTAATTATTAAAATATTTTAAAATAAAAACTATTTTATTTATTTGTCAATTCTTTACTTTTTTATTTTAAAAAGATCATTTCATAATTTAAAAATTAAATAACAATAAATACATTTTTATTACATTTTAAAACATGCAAAAAATACGTATTTTCACTAGTGCTCTCAAAATTGTGGTCCCCACTGTATATGTTCCTTTGTGTTGGTTTTCTCCCAGTGTTCTCCAGCCTAGTTGGCTTTTAATTAAACTATAATTCTCTTTTTTGTTTGAACAATTTTTCCCCATCCCAGAAGAACCATTCAAGGGGCTTTTAATTGCAAAAAAAAAAAAAAAAAGTGTTCTCTCATCTTCAAATAAATAGTCAAACCCCAACGCGCCACTGGCCCTTATCACAAAGATACGTGTTATTGTCTCTTTCATCTTCTGTCGCTTTTCCTTCTTATTCCCTTTGCGTTTGCCAGTTTGTATATGTGTGTACGTGTTTTTCAGACTCTTGGACGTGCTCCAACACAGAATGAAGTCTGATCTGTCCTCTTGATATAAGGGTCATTCTCACCGACCTCTTAAATTATATTCCTGCCTGCCTATATATTAAACCTCTGCTACACGAATGTCTCTATCTATTACACTCAGCCAAAGGGACAAATAGAGAAGGACAGAAGGGACAAAAATCAATATGAAAGTAAAAAGGTTCTTGGATGTTTAAACACCAAACCACCTGTTTGGATCCTACGTGCTTTTTAGATAAAAAAAAAAAAAAGAGATGGAAGTGTCAACTAAAAATAAATTGTTGTTTATTTGGTGACGGCAAGCGTGAGATAAGATGTGCAGGGTGACACGAATGGGACTGGTTGTAACCTGCTCAATTTTACCTTTTAATCAGAGGCATTTGCATTTAAATGCTGCTGTTGCGTGCTCTGATTCTATGTGCTGTAAGTGTGTGAAAGAAAGACTGTGTGTGTGTGCGCTCAGGTCTATAGATGAGTGTGTACGGTTAATGGAGGCTAGCGCGAGTCCTTCTTGTATAAGTGGCAATCACTAATTCCATTATCACTTTACCTATTACTGTAGAGGCCGTAGAGAAAAGCTGCCCAGTGTAATTACCAACCCACGTTTACAGGCCATATCCTCAATTACACATCACTGCTCTCTAATCGCCCCATTCAGCACACATAGGACCACATGTGTGTGCTTATGTGTATTTATGAGTCGCCCTGCATTACAATGCCAATTGTGTTTTGTGTTGTATATTGCAGCCTTGATGTCACTGTAATCTAGAAGTTTTATTTGTATTGGATAAAATGCAGTCAACTTATCACAAAATAACATGAGAAGAAAGAGGCTGATACGAGAGACTTGATACTAGCACAGCTAATCCGTTTCCTTGAACTGCAGTCAATTGTACAGTTTAGTGGTAATTTTCTAAAAAAAATATTTGATTGCAGGATGCCATAATCAGAATTAAGTATTACAGAGAGCTGTGAAATAAGGATTGTTAGTCATTGGAGCTCGCTGGGGCCAAATTCACTAAAGTAGTCTGTGGTGTTACCTTGGAAGTATATAAATGAAGTGATTACATTTATTTTCAGTACAAACATGCCTATGTTTTATGTAAAGTAGGCTTATTATTGATTGAACCTTATTTACAGAAATCCTGGTTCAATTTCTGTGGAGCTATTAATGTCCACAGGAAACATGTCAAACAGAATTTTATAAAGACTTGTTGATTAATGTTTTCTATTGATCATGGCAGCAGCTAATCAGATTCATTAGATGTTTAAATGATGCCGAAAACGGAGCAGACATACATCCAGATGAACAATGGATGCTATTTTTCAGCATGTTAAACAGTACCTGATTTGCATTGACAAAACAATGCTGGCATCGTAAACGCTATCAAGGGACGCAATTGTTTCTGTGGCGCTGTTATTCTTAGTGCTATTTTAGGATTGTTTCTTTACCATTATAGTATTTATTCTATGTTCAGTTTATCATTTTAATTTAAGTTTTAGTCATTTTGTTATGTGCTTTTGTCATTCCATGTAAAAAATAAATGTTGTTGGTTTAACTTAAAGTCCCTGTAAAGGCAATAAAAAAAAAAAAATTCTAAACACATTATAAATGTTAGAAATGTATTGCTAAAACATATTACAAAGACTGTGAACTGTGAAGTACTGAATTGTGGAGTTAGACCGTTAAACAGTTTTTCACCATTGCTATTTTTCCGGATTTTTTGGGCGGGGCTAAAACGGGGCTCGATGACGCACTGGAGCCCTTGAGCTCCTGGACACGCCCCTACTTGATGACGCACTGGAGCCACTGAGGCTGTCCGCTCCCCTAACAATATAGAGCACATTCACATCAGTTTTGCCGCTCAATCGTGAGTTACGGTCAGTACTATTAGTTACTAGCCTACAGCAGCCTACAGATTGCTAGCTAGCTATGCCTTCGTCACGGAAATGCGTAGGCCTACTACCTGGATGCGATCACCGGATCACATACAAAACAGATCGGTGTCCTTATTTAAATTTCCGAAAAACGATTACATCAAGAAGAAGTGGATTAATTTTGTGAAGAGCCAAGGTTGATGGAGAGCTGAGGATCACTGCCAAAACCCGCCTCTGTAAGTGATCATTTTACACGGGATAGTTCGGAGACAACTGAGACATTCACTGATAATCCGCTGTTACTGGTGAATGGGACCGACTATCTTCCGCCTCGGCATTCATCCTCCCGTCGCGCCGACAACTGGTGCCATCATCGGCAGTGCGTGCCCACCGTGCGAGCATCTATTCCGGCTGTAGAGTTGAGTGTGGCGACGGCAGCTTTCCCGCGAGTGGGCGTGGTTTCAGCGCAGCCAGCGGACACGCCCCCAGCGTTTGAGAGCAGAGAATACTGCTCATTTTTTCAAGATTTTGATAGCTTATTTTATGTACTTGCTGGCTTTTTTATCATTCAAATTTGGCAGGGTGGCTAATAACACATTTTTCTGTGGTGTGACAAACTCAGAACACATACAAAATTTTGACTTTACAGGGACTTTAAAGTAACCTGATTGCCTTAAAATTGAGTTCATTGAAATTAAAAATTTGAGTTACTTCAAAGGAGGAGATTGGTTTAATCAGCAGAAACTCAAAATATTATGTTCTCTGAACCACATTCATTTTCTAAGTTGTTTTTACAGTGTTTCAGCTTTATTTCAATTAACAATAAGGTGTGGCCCCTTTAAGAGCTGCGCGCGCCCTGTTTAACTGTCGGCAGTCTGTATTGTATGTGGGCCTCGAACACCACATGTATACGGCGCCGGGTTATTTCTGTTTAATGCTCATTTTATCAGAATTTTGATCTGTTTTTTGCCGTAAAGCAATTCGTTACCTCGCAAGACCTGATATCACACGATACTTCCTAACACTGAGGCTGGCGCCCCGTCGGCCCAAAGTTGCAAGGGTGGTTTTGCGGCTCACAGGCACCAGGGGGGTGCGAGACGACCACCATTCAACACGAAATCAGTAATATAAACATTACAATGACTCCAAAGCTGTTCGGTTAAGGTAAAAAAGTTACTTAGTTCACCTTTAATAATAACAACGCTGATTATTACACTGCAGAATGAGAAACAACAGTTCAACATTTGATCTGGTGACGTGATTCTGATCACAAACATTTCGCCTGACAATTTTTGTCCCGTAGCAGATCTGTTCAGTAATGAGAGTTGGGTAAAGTATGATTTCTCTTGGTTGTCTATGGTGGAACTTCAGTGCAGGTCTGAGTCTGACAGAGGAATCTCTCCCTCAAGCATCCTCAGAGCAGCGCCACATAAAAGACCAAGCGGAGGCTTGTTAGAGAGGAATCATTAGTATGAGCGAGCGTCCTCTGTCTGCCTGTTCCTCAGCTATCCTCTGCAGCAGGGAGAACCTTTCTTTTGTATTAGTTCGTTATAATCGCTTTAGTATATTGTTCAGCATTGAATTCCTTCCCTTTAAACCTAAACTTCCCCGAGCATGCATTCTTAATCTCTTCCCCTTATCACATTCAAAAATTAAACATTAACATAATTCAATTTAGGAAGCTTTTCCATGCAATTAAATAACTAAGCCTTCACAGCGAAAATAAATAGTTTGAATGGGTTTGGTCTAGTAGTCTTTTTGTTCAAATGAATTTAGTTATGCCTACTAAATGCAGGGAAAATGAGAAGGACTGAGTGGGATTTGAACTCTGATGTACTCTATGCACTGCCTGCGCTCCTCTCATCAATCTATCTACTCGAACACATTTTTAATACATTTCTACAGTTCTTGGCTTTTTAACAAAGATTTGTTACTGCTGGGGGTTTTTTTATGCCAAAGGATATGTATATAATAATGTGTCATGTGAATATGGACAGTGCTCAAAGTGGGAAGGGTGCCAGGTTTTATTTTATTTTTTTTATATACAGTGCTGGTATGTACGTGATTGGTGGTTTAGCACATTAGTTCATATTTCATATCATATTTATTGGCCAGCAAAAGCGATGATATGCACTTAATTTAATAATAATTCATACTCTGGCTTTGAGTTTACATTGATTGATTGTAACAAAATGTTGTAGTACTGTGTTCCTATAGCTCAATTTTAATGAATACAATCCATTTTGTGAGTGTTGTTGGGTTATTTTAGTCACTTGTCTTTCCTTAACACGTTTTTCCTCCCTTATGTGTATTTTTCTTTCATCCCACTTGTTGACATTGGTTTCAGAGTTCATCAGTGTAATCGACAGACACTAAAGGAACCGTGTCTCAGTGTTATTTGCTGAAAACGTCTGCCTGGTTGGTTTTTTTCCTCTTCCATATGGCTTACAAATTTCCTCAAGCCTCCTCCATCCCACAAGTCTCTTTGAGGGCAGTGATCGACCCCCACAGCTCAGCGCTGAAGCTCAGCTAAAAGCCCCATTTTAGCTCCAAGCCAGTATATTACATAATACCACAGAAATACAGGACAGGATATTATTCATCTTCATCTTAGAGGGTTTATAGACTGAGGCTATGCTCACAGTGTACACAGATGGTTTTCCTGGCATTTCTTTTTCAAACACTCAAAAGCTATTTTTTTCAATGAATTCCATCCGAATTCAAGCAGAATATGACAGTTATTGCATGTTTAATCTGTTGGGATTTGTCAGGCTGTATTATGAACTACCTTTACAAATGGCTTTTTAGTTTAATATCAAAGCGATTCTAATTGTGAAGAGCTGCTGAACTTTGAAGTTTCTCGCTGTTTTCCCTCCGGTTTTAATTAACAAACAAACTGTTCTTTAAAGGCATAGTTCACCCAAAATTACAAATTCTGTATGAAAACGTTGTCTTCAGCGGAACACTAAAAAGAAATGTTGAAGATAGTATTGCTCACTCTTTTCCATGTAAACCTCATAAAAGTATTATAAAATGTTACTTTTGCACTATTTTCCATATCTTCTGAAGCTTTGTGTGAGGAAAAAGGCTGAAATTTAAGTTGTTATTCACTGAAGCTCTTATATATGGTGCTTTACTATTAAAGTAGTGCACAAGTCATATGGATTTGAAACAAAGTAAAGGTTTGTAAACGAGAACAATCCCTTTAAATTTGTATTGTCATACAATAAATCCAAGTGACCCTTAGAGAAATATTGTAATGCATTTTGCACATACATTTTTTAAACATTTATAGCATGCCAAATCAATTAATAAAATGTGTGTGGATAAAAGTGAAGTGTTCACCAGAGGATCGCTGCCCATAAGGTCTGATTATCCTCTGGCCAGCTTCCTCTTGTCCATCTGCCAGTATTCATGAGTTGAGATTTCTCTCTATCTCTTTGTCTTTCTGTCTGTCAGAGCGTGCATGCAAAGAGCCTTTGACATTTTAGAAGAATCATAGCATAATCAAACACCTTCCACAGTGCTCTTTGTGCCTGTTTGTCTCTCGTTCTCACCCTGTCCCATTTCTTTTCTGATATTCGTTTTCTGTCACTCGCTGTCTCATTGCCTCCTCATGTGCTGTCACCTTTAATACTTTCATGTCGTTTTTCTTTCTGTATTCCATTGCTTATGTTTGAAACTTTGTTTTCTTGGCCATTCTTCCTTAGCTTCATGCGACAGATCAACCATAGTTTGTTAGCATGAATATTAAGATATGCATTAACATGCTTTTCTGTCTGCCAGTTTGACTAAGAATAACTCGTAGTTGCACAAATTCAATTGATGTATAAGAACTTTTAGCTTGCATTAATTAGAGAGATTTTTATGTATATGAGCAACATTGTGGCACCACATTTAGCTCTTAGCTACAGTTTTACATAAATATGCATTTTTTGCATATGAGAGTTTGTGCTGCATCAAAAGCATCCAATCTGAATTGAAAGTACTACAGTGCTTCTGTGAACACATTCACTCAGCGCTGTCACAGAAATAGATTGTTTTTTAAATGACAAGGTAAATTATTATTTCAGTTGCAATCAACTTCAAGAAGGCAGACAAAAAAATGAAAGCAGATGCACAATGACTGGCGGAAGTCACCCTCCAAACGCAGCATAAGAGAAACATGTAAATCATACTGCCAGCAAAAAACACTGAGCATGAGTAATTACATTACATTACGTTACATAATGTCTCTCGTGAACAAAAGGCTCCGAGTTAAGATTACTAATATTACTCTGTTATATCACTAGACATTGTAGTCGCATCCTTTCTTTTATATACTGAATATGATCCTGTAATAAAAAAGTTTAAAAAGTTGTCAGCCATCCCCAACATTTTTTATCATTTTCACAAAGCTTTTATGAATGTCTGAACATGCAATATATCTAAAGAACAGAGCCTCAATCTAGCTTCATACATTATTTTTTCATTAAAGGGGTCATATAATGCCATTTTTGTACAAGCTAATATGATTCTTTAGGGTCTAAATTAAAAGTTTGTAATATACTTTAATTAAAAATTCTCATTAGTATTGTAAGAAAACACTTATTTTACCTGGTCAAAAACAGCTCTGTTTTCAGCACGCCGTTTCAGTGCATATGACTTTAAATGATAATAAACTTTGCTCACCCCGCCCCTCTGTTCTGTGCTACACCGTTTATAACACAATAACCATAACGCGTTTTTCATTATAAACGTGGGATTATGAATTATATTGAGAACGTCGTACATAGAAAACATGCAGTAATGTACCCTGAGTGTAAACCTTAGACGCATTCATTGTGAAGCGTGCAGCTAGCGATTTGCAAAGATTAATATAAATATTAATATAAAGTTAAATAAAACGTTACACTCACTTCAGTTGTTCTAGAGGTTCAGCAGGAACACGAATAGTTGGTACCGATCCTTTATTCAGGAGCAGCTTCTTAGCAAAACCAGCTTTATACTGACCCTCGTTTATAAAGCAGTCTGGTGAGTAATGATTCACGCAAACATGAAAGTATTGACGTTGCTCGTGGGGAATATTCCCTTCGAAAACAAAACTCAGCCACTGCGTCTTCAGCGGTTCGGATTTAGGAACATTAAAATGACTGCTGTGTTCGTTATTACACCCAAGAACAGAACACCACAATCGCTTAGACGCCATTCTGCTCATAGACAGTGCTCCAGCATATCAACAATGACCGCGCCGGTCCGCGCGGACTATGATTGACAGCTCGCTCACGAGCGAGGGCGGGTCTGTGTTGAAACGCTGCTGTCAATCAACAATCGTGGGAGGGGCTTCCGACCGTGTGACGTCACACGGTCGAACGGCTTGATTTGAGACAGGGGAAAACATATAAGGAGATTAAAACAAAAACACTGGATGGATTTTTATCATTATATGATGGTTGTGTACAGGCACTGCCAACACACATTTCAGTACAATCAACTTGTAAAAGTCCATGTATCATTATATGACCCCTTTAACACTTAAACATTTTGAACAAAAACATTTTAAACGACCACTAAAAAAGTATGTTTATATAGAATTAATGCGTGTAGTATGAATGTAATCTGGACGCACTACATTCGCTATGTTGTCATTATCATGTGACCTACCAGCGTCAGTTATGCTGCTTCACTGCCATTCACAAATACTCTCCCGTGGCCATTGTATGCACACTTCAGAATCTCACCGGAAGAAGTAGGTCATCCCGGGACTTTTTGCTTACTTTTTTATGAGTACTGTGAATTCGGACATACTTCGTTTGTGACATACTCTTTTTTTCCCTACTATATAGTAGGGAAGTATGCATTTTCAGATGCAACTGTTGCCTCATAAATTATGGAAAATTCCGTCAATGGTGAGGAAAGAGTTGGAGTTATCATGAGAAATCAAATTATCTTTAATCTTTTGAGATAAGAGTTCATTGTACTTTGAATGCAGGCTGCAAAAATGACTTGTTCTGAAATTTAGAAAAATGAACATATGAACAGCCACATTTACATATTACTGATTAGGGTTACATTTTATTTTAAGGTGACATAGTTACATTGTACTTACTCAAATAAGTATATTAATTAACTACATGTACTTACTGTATAGTTACTGTTAGGCTTTGGTTTAGAGTTACTTGTTCTTACTAAAGTAATAACATGAAATCATGCATAATTACATGTAGTAACATGTAACTACATCACATTAAAATAAAGTGTTATGGAAATGAGCAGCTGAAGTTTATTTGATTAATTTTTTTAATTTAACTTATTTAATTTTTCTCTGATCTTAACAGTTTGTACAGCACAAGTCGGCCTGGGTTGTTCTGTAATCTTGTTACATTAGCTATGTTTCCATCTAAAGTTGTGAGTTTAACTTATGCACAAACTTGGAATATCGCATAAAACATTTGCGAATAAAGCAACATTTCCATCCCATGTGTTCAAGGGAACAAAATAGTCACTTCCTGGGAAATTAGTGCAAAATATCTGTATTAACAATGGAAGTCGCTGCAATCGGGGAAGCTACTGTGGCTTTTTTTCCCCTACATCACAAATGACTTGCGTCTCAGAGTGCACAGACAAAACGCAATAAAAGCTGCCATTTTATCTTGCGTTCGGATGCCTGGTGTTCTGCAAACGGAATCATGCGAGACACTTCTCGGAGGTCATTATACCCAATCATTCTGATGACAGACTTTGGCTCAGGCATTTCAGAACGATCAAACCAACATTTGAGATGCGGTCCGCTGGTTATCCAAGTTATCCAATTACATCCACTGAGGCAGTCACAAGGTTGTTTTTTTGCTGCACATCAAAGGATATATTCGTTTTATGCACTATTTCTTATCAGATAAAAAAATGTTGCGCCTCATTTCAGTGTTTTTTATGCGATATACCAAAATGTGCATGAAAATAAGTGGATGGAATTACACAAGCTTTGCAAAGAGGCTTTTACTGAATATTTAGGAAGTTATCCCTAAAATGTATATTCTGTCATCATTTAATCACCCTCATGTTGTTCCAGTCTTTTCTTTTTTCTGAGGCACATAAAAGATTTTAAAGAACAGGTTAGGTGCCCAGTGATTGAATGGACAAAGAAAACAAAACATTTCTCAAAAAATCTTCTTTTGAGTTCCACATAAGAAAGAAACTAGAGGGTGAGTAAATGATAACATTTTAAACATCACTTGAAAAAAGGGCAAGTTTGCCCAGCTAGCACCTGCGTGTGTAATATATAGTCTAAATAATAAATAAAAAAATTGCAACTTAGAATTTTTTTTTTTTTTTTTTTTTTTTTTTTATAAGCGGACCTCAGGGGGGAAACTGCAATATGATCCCTTTAATAAAAGTGAGATTGGTATGGTTGGTTTAGCTTCACACGATGAAATCTTAAGTGGATGTTTTTGTAGACATAAAAGCACACAAACTCTCACATTCATTCTGTGCACAGACTCATTACCTCAGCCTCTGTGTGCTGTGCCGTACAGGCAGTGTGTTCATTCATTAGGCGTGACTGCTGCTATTGTCAGCTTGTGTTCTCGGGCCTTTTCGTACATGAATGAGTGTGGCGTTAGCAACAATACTGGATCCCTCATCCTTATTCACAGTAACAGCATGCAAAAATGGCTTGTTTGCACCACCAACGCAAGATTTAATACAAACTTCCTCCCTGTTTAAGGTATGATAGAAACAGTTTTTCCACTGTGCGAGTCCTTGGCATTGATGTCCTGCTGTCACATCTTTTACTCCTCCTCTCTTGCTTTATCCCTTGTTCTCAGGCTGACCTTACACATTCCCTCCTAATACACTCCTGTCATTTCTCCTTATTTTCAACTCTCCTCTCCTGCCTCACAAGGACCGTCTGAACCTGCGGCTCTGATAACACAAACTCCACATGCGCTCCTCTGCAGCATCACACTGACTGATATAGTGCACAGTTCTCGTGGATTAACCCATCGATCTGCTCTAATCAATCCCACAGTCCCCAGAGTGTGCAGGAGACTATCAGAGATTCATCTGGCCGTGGATTTGCGATTGTAGAGATCAAAATGCCACTTTCATTCCATTGTGCTTGATTTGATATATTTGTATGTTGCTGTATTTTGATAAACTGTACAGTATTTTTTTTTTTTTAACAGTTCAGCACTAGGGGTGTGTCCGAAGATGAATAATAATAATGACTTAAAGGGTTAGTTCACCCAAAAATGAAAATTATGTCATTAATGACTCACCCTCATGTCGTTCCAAGCTCGTAAGACCTCCGTTCATCTTCGGAACACAGTTTAAGATATTTTAGATTTAGTCCAAGAGCTTTCTGTCCCTCCATTGAAAATGTATGTACTGTAAGAAAAAATGATGTAGATGTCGAAGATCTCAAAAATGAAGTTTATTACAGCATAGCAGTGGCAAGGGACACGAAGCACCTTGGGTTCACTGGCGTCAGAATGAACCCCGAACTCATCCCAGCGTAAACATTTTACACCGTCTTACATCTGTCTTTCCCCTCAGCATGTAAATGAAGCTCTCTCTTAAATGTAAATTGAGAATAACAAATTCGTCTTCTCTCTCAGCGTGGAGCTGAAACTCTATCTTAAATGTAAATTGAAGAGAACTAAAAGTGGTACCTCTGTGTCCATGTCTTTGATCTTCTTTCAAATAAGAACGGCCAAATGTTTAAGGTGATAACATCTCTTTGAAGCTCCCTAATCAAGATGGTTCTTGAATACCCACTGTCATTCCCACGCTATAGGTAATAAACGTGACTCTGTGATACTTTTAAGATTGTAAGGAATTAATTCTATGATAAATAAGCTCTTTTAAGTGAAGGAACATTTCAATACATCTATATTGGAGTGGAAGTTGGATCGGAGCAGACTATAATTTCTTACAGTACGGTATACTGTCCTTGTCCAGAAAGGAAATACAGACATCATCAAAGTAGTCTATGTGACACCAGTGGGTTAGTTAGAATGTTTTGAAGCATCGAAAATACATTTTGGTCCAAAAATAACAAAAACTACGACTTTATTCAGCATTGTATTCTCTTCCGGTTCTGTTGTCGAGCCGCGTTCAGTGACGCTGCTGACGTGTTATCAGTGCGCCCGAGCTTCGTTTACAGTCTCAGGGAGACGCACGCTGTAAACAAAACAATCTTCACAAACATGTCTAAGGATTTTGACACAGAGGAAGACTTGCATTTTTTGGCCCAGCCATATTTATTTGAACCCGAATACACGGACGCACCAGATAACACGTCAGCAGCGTCTTACCGAAAGAGAATACAATGCTGAATAAAGTCGTAGTTTTTGTTATTTTTGGACCAAAATGTATTTTCGATGCTTCAAAACATTCTAACTAACCCACTGGTGTCACATGGACTACTTTGATGATGTCTTTATTTCCTTTCTGGACAAGGACAGTATATCGTACATACATTTTCAATGGAGGGACAGAAAGCTCTCGGACTAAATCTAAAATATCTTAAACTGTGTTCCGAAGATGAACGGAGGCCTTACGGGCTTGGAACGACATGAGTCATTAATGACATAATTTTCATTTTTGGGTGAACTAACCCTTTAAAATGAATTTCAAATTTAACCAAATATTCTTTTATATATTCTTTAGTTTAGACTAAATGGAATAAAAGTTTTGCCTAAAAATGGCCTTTACATTATTACATTAATGTTGACACTTCTGGTTTAGGTCTAGCCTATATCTGGTTCTGTCTGAATTAAGGCACATATAATTTTATTATTGGAACATATACAGACATATGTCTTCACTGCATAACTGTAGTTGGCACTTTTATTCATTATGGGTAATGTAGTTTTTCACAAGGAATGCCGTTGTTAAATTTAAAATTGGGCGGTGGTCTGTGCTAAGGGCTAAAGGTTTGAGTACCTTTGTCTTTTTTTTTTCAGATTTGCACACAAAAAAAGCTTTTGCTTCAAATCAAAGTTTGTAGTGTTTTATTTTACCTCGTAGGTGATTGGCTTGGTTCATGTCTTGTAATGCTTTAACAAAGACTTTTTTGAAATCCCTATGGGATAAATGAATGGAAAAAATACTTCCCGGACCAGACTGATAAACACTGTTTAAACACTATTTGATGCTTAAAAAACAACATTTATGAGAGAGTTTGTGTAAAAATTATTGCTTGTTTGTAATGTTTTATAAATGCAGTTAGCAAGCAGTTTATTCGATTTTGACAAGTAGATACGAGTTGGTTTTGCATGCACGAAAAAGAGCTGCCCAGGTATTGCAAAAATGGCCGCCGAGTGAACTGACTTGAAAGGGACTTGAAGTCATGACTAAAATAAATGAAGAAAATATGTAGACAGACACGGATAGAGAGACATCTGTAGATTAAAAAAACACTCTGAGTGTAGATCAGAACGAGGGGTTTATGCTCGTGTGTGCATATGTGAGTGTAATAGAAAGAGAAGAAATGATTGATTTGTGAGCTTTAAATAAACTCTGGGTCTCATCTCCAGCTGGGTCGTTGTTCTGAGCCTGCAGACCTGTCAATCATGCAACACCTCCTGCTCTTTAGCTACAGAGAGAAGCGCAGCTGTGTGCATGTCTGGTTCAATAGCAAGCGACAGGTCGACAGACAGACAGACACACAGGCAGGCAGGCGAGCAGACAGGTAATCTAAAGCAGCAGTTCAAAGGGAATGTCCAGTGCTTTTTAGACTTTGCTATGATGTATGACTCCTCCTTTCTTATTTTCAGCTCTCGAAATGAAGAGCCCATGATGGTAAGATAAGAACAGATTTTCATCATAAGTTTATCTAGGGAAGTGCTCTCCAATTAGTGGACTGCAGATCAAATTTGGTTCCAGCGAACTGTAGAGACGATGAAAAAAGAGGCATACTTTAGCATACTTTGAAAAGAAGTACGTCTACTTATGTAAATAATGTTCTTTAAAAGAATATACTTAAGTTAAGAGCGAACTGGATGTAATGTTTCAGGACACTTTATTGCATGTTTTTTACAATGAAATAAAAAATGTATTATAGTTTACATGTATATTAAATGCAATTAGTTGAATTTAAGATTGTTTTTTTTGGCACAGTTAAGTAGGACTTATGTGCATCTTGTAATGGTTAAAGTCAAGTGTACTGCCAAGTGAACTTACAAGCATTTATGATAAACTAAAATATACTTTAATGACATTTAATATGTCGTGTATTTAAATATATTTGTAATTACACATTTGTAATGATGAATTTGCAATTTTGTACATTTAAAATATATTATTTAAATGTAATATCAAATAACACTGAACTTTACTATGTCAGCCAAAAGATCAAAACCTAAAAAAAGATTTTTAAAACAATTATTTGAAACGTGCTTTAAAGTAAAACTTTGCCTTTATTACAAAGATACATTTTTAAAACTGTGTCATGATGGTGTACTCTAAATAAATACACTTAATTATCCTTTTTATATCATTTTTATTATTTTATCTGCAAAAATATATATTTTTAAGATTTTTGGTACACTACAATTCCACATTCAATTAAGTGTGCTTATTTTTCACAGGAGTGGTTCACACAAAAATGTCATTATTTACTCGCCCTTTTTTGGGCACAAAAGAAAATATTTTGAAATATCTTATAATATAAGTTTTGATGTTTTTGGACCCTATTGATCTTCACTGTATAAACAAACATGGACAAAAATATCTTCTTTTGTGTTCCTATATATATTTTTATAGAAATATATATATTTTTAAACTTTTTACAAACAAAAAATATTTTCTGAAATTCATTTTTGATTCTTTCATAGCTATTGTCCTGATAAATGATGGAGGATGCAAGTAACAACAGTTTATTGGTAAATGAAATGTAGGGCAAAGTCCAAACAGTCTGATGCAGGAATGGTCGCTCTGAGTGACGCAGGGACGTCGACAGGCAACCCGATCGTTGATATCAGAAGTGAAGAGAGAATCCACGAGAAATCCAGCATGAAGCAATAAACTCTAGATGAGCAGTAATCCCAGGGCAGAACACAGAACAACAGGAACCAGAATCCAACATAGGCAAGGTGAACAGGAAACAGGACACCAGGAACACTCACAACGATCTGACAACACACCAACCAGTGAACATATATAGGCACGGCTGATAGACAGCAGCTTGCGCAGATAATTAAGATGATTGGCAATCACCCTCACACACACACACACACACACTGACATACGGGCAGAAAGAGAGGCAGTAAATTCATGAACCGTGACAGCTATACAACATACTTGCTCCTGTAATAGTGAACTGTATGTTATGATTGTTCAGACCTTTGCTGGGAGGGAAATTTGAAGATTTGACCTTTTGTATGTGAACAGCTATGGCCTGGAATACGTTATGTTCCCTTCACCTGTCATCTAACTGACTCAGAAATATATACAGATAAATCTGTGAATGAAATGTGATACAGATGAGATCTTAGACAAGCCATCATCGCTGTACACATGGCTACATTAACCATCAGATTTGAGCATGTCTGCGTGATATATAGAGGTGATGTAGAGTTATCTGTGAACTCTGACCCTCATTCAGCTCCATTTGCGTCTCATGCACATTGAGAGAAAGAGACAAACACTCAGACTCCTGTCAGCGTGGAGTCACTGGCAATTTCAACCAGTTTATCTCGTGGTTTCAAAAGGGACAGCTGGAGGTAGAAATTGTTCCTGCTTAACCGTTTCTCCTTTCTTCCCTCCATCCAAATCTTTTCTTCTCTGTACTGTTCTCTCCTTCTCCTTTCAATGTGCTGTAATCTCATACAATGAGATTACAATGAATACCTAGTGAGATGGTGAATGGCTTTCTCTCTCTCTTCTAAAAAACAGTTTGACCGGGCACACTGGGCCGCCACACTTCATTAACTACCATGCTTTGCCTTTGTGTGTGTGTGTGTGATGGCAAAAACAGACAGGATCAGAAAAAGCTTATTCCTATATCTTTGATCTTTCGCTGTCTTTCTCAGTCAGTGTTCCTCCGCACATCTGTTTTGTTAGAGAGAAGGTGCTTAAATGCAGAGCTTCATTATCAGAGGAGATGATTCAAGACAATAATGTCTTTCTCGCTGTTTCTGACTTGGAATTTTGTTTTGTTTTTGACAGCTGGCAGAAAGCAATGTTTTAGTAGTACTGTATTGTTCCAAATTTTTCTTAGAAATACATCTGAAAAAACGAGGTCGTCTTAAATTCAGGGTCTAGACTTTTACATGTCCATAATACACCCGCAACAATAGGTGGCGCCAAATACGCGTAAAATGAGTGTGCCAAGAAATATGGTGTGTCAGAGTGTAATGTTAGAAGATCCCAAGCGCAAAAAAGACCCAAACAGTCAAAGAAAAACCTACCATCTAAGAGCCGCGTGACTGTCATGTTTGCGAGCCTCACTGACGGGATAATCTTTGAAATGTGCTGTACAAAAGACTCATAAAAGGGAGTGGTATGTAAATATATATTCATCTTTTTGACAAGCAATGGAAGTTTTGTTCCTGAATGAATTAGTGTGTTTGAACTAAACAGTTAACTGAATGATTCAATGACTTACTCATAGGCAGTCACTTGTTTAGTTCCTGAATGAATCAGTGTGTTTAAATGAGTCTGTTGTTGTGAATGAATCATGTTTCAGAATGATTCCCCAAATAAATGATTCACTGACTCACTCATAAAGACATTCCCTTGTTGCCACCTACTAGCGTAACTATTTAACATGCAAATAAGTCTCAAAACCCCCCAGCACTAATGCTCAGACTCACAGTCCTTCTGGAACAGGGCATGTGAGCAGAGCGGGGGCGGTAATATTTTCTCCAGTGGATAGCGCCTTTCTGAGGGCCGCTCGCTTAACCCTGAATGCCCTTTGTCATATGATGGTTCGAGAACCTGTGAAATAAGTAATGGGTCTAAGGTTATGGACTGGAGCTCAAATGTTATTTAAATGAAGTTGCAAACCTTATACCCGTGTGGAGAAACTGAGTTAGCAAAGATTCGTTTTGTGATATACCCCCAGTGAAGTTCTTTTCCGTTCATTGCTTAGAGGTAAAAAGAAGTTTGAAATACCTTCGCAGCAGTATACAGTAGCTACTGTTAGTAACAGCTCATGCTGCTGACAGAGAAATTTGAGCTGCGCTTTCCTCTCAATAACAAAATAAACTACAGAAATGACAGCAGAAAAGAAAGTAGTGCAATTGGGCACAATCCAGTCACGTCACGTTTATTTATACCACTTTATACAATATATTGCTTTAAAGCCACAAATATTATAACCATTATCTATAGGCCTATTGTAATTGAGCACATAGAGCTAAATATAGGCTACTCTATTCTGGAACAAACACAGACATTTGCGGAGTGATGCAAACAATGTAAAGTCCCAGTGCTGGTGGACTATGTGTATTAGTACTAAAATTCACTCATATTAGCCAATCAAATCTGAAGACCAGAACAAACTGGTGATGTTTTGAATTGTGATTGAAATGAATTGAAATGTTTTTAAAGTACAACTCTGTTGGCCTCAGAATATCAAGGAAAAATATTTTTCTTATGACCCTTATTAAAGTCAAACAATGCTGGAAGATATTAATTTCAGATTTCAGAGTCAAGGACTTCTCATCCTCAGTCTCAGCACATCATCCTGATACTTTGAGCAAGAGGGATATTTAGTCCAATGAGGACAGGTCAGAGTGTGCAGGTGAGGACACAGTGGCCTATAGAGTATTTTTCAAACAGACTGCATTTCTGTATGTGAGGCAGGCAGAAGGGAGAACGTGTGGGATGAATTGAAAGATGCTGAAGAGCTTAGAGATCCCAATAGTTGAAAGAGATGTCAGGTGGCTGAAGGTTACAGCAAAGAAAGGAAATGGAGCGCAGAGTTTTTAAGTGCCCTCAGAAAGAGTGAGTGAAAACGATGTTTATGGGAGCATCTGAGATAAGTGAGGGCATAAATTTGCTTCCAGGCAGATGGTGTCATGCAGGGAGATTTTTTTGGAGACTGCGTGTTCATGCCATGTTACGCCAAAAATAGTGAGATACGACATCTCAGCTGTTTGTTCATCACTAAAGCTGTGCCTCAAGACGTCTGTATAGTTCAGGGCAGATCGACTGTGTGTGTCTGACTCTGACTGTCAGTGCCCGCTTGTTTTGTTTTATTGCAGTCATTATTATGGTTTTAATGGTCAACTGTGACCGGTGCCCACATGCTGACAAATGCCCACGAGCAACATGGCCCATCTGGCTAAATTTTTGTAAATCAGGGACATATCCTGGAGTTATATTGATCTGTGAAGGAGGTATAATACCTGGAGAGATCTCAACAACTGGTGTTCAGCTAGCAAAGCACCCCCTGAAAAGTCATGATCTGCCAACAGTGTGCTTGGAAACCATGGAGGTTTTTGAGCAAATGACCCAAGGCATGAAAGCCATGTGACTGATCGCTCTGGACTGGAGTCACAGGAATAGACCCTATTCAGAGCAGCGCCATGGCAGGTATGAAAAGCTGTATAAAGCTCCTAGATCACTTGTGATTTTCCACAGCTCATAATGTCGGCAGTTTGTCTCAGCAGATATTTTGCTGTGTTTTGTCTGCAGAACAATCCAAAAATGCATTAAATAACAGTACAACCCTCTGAAGAGACGGATATCTATCCCTCACAGCCTCGGTTTCATTCCTGATAAAACTCAAAGATGGTGCTGCTGTGAATAAGGTCCATGATGATGTCTTGACAATGCTGATTGAATGAAATATTTGTTTTAATAATGAAAACTATAAAATACTTGGTTATAATTTCCATTATAATTTAAATGTAATATAATAAATAAATATATTTTAATTAAAAAAATATTACTTTGACTCCTTCCCCGTGTTTTCACTGTTATACAGTAGGGGGCGCTATGCCACATCTTCTGAAAGAGCATTGAATGGCCTGATCAAAACACAGGTGAAGAAGAAGCATATGTAAGCAGCAGATGCATTATGTAAAATAACGCGATCATCAACGTTAAACCACATATAAATCAAAACTGCTTAACGCTATTGAATGAAATGTCGACCCAGGACTGTGAAGCTTTGGGGGTGTTAATAGACTCGATCTTTTTCATCTGTGTTTTGATGATCGTTCTGAATCCGATATGGATTTAAAAGCTGAGGGTCTGTTCTTTCTTTTTATATTGCATATTCAGATATTCATACACAAAATATTTTGGGGTCCATGATCATTTTGTGAAAATGATCAAAAAATGCTTGTGATGGCTGGCAACTTAAAAAAAAAATGCTGGTGGGGAAAGAGTTAATATATATATATTTTAATTAATTGTTAATTATTAAATATTTTTTATATTTGACAAATTAAATATATATAACTACTTTTAGATGGTTGTCAATGGAGAAAGTTGCCTTTTAGACCCCCACGGTGTAGTTAAAGCAGCAGCAGTGATCCAGTATCATTGATATTCTATTACAGTTTTTGTACTATAGTATTTTATTTCTGTTTTATTTTTTTTTTAAATGTATTACTGTCTAAAGTTTTAGTTTATTTAGGTTTTACTTCAGTACCTCAACTTAAACCTAAACTAAAATGAGACATGTTGCATTGGGCAACTAGCTGAAAAAAAATATATATATATTATTTTATTTAAACTTATTTGATTAAATGTTGTCATGATTTTAGTTTTAGTGAACAGTAATAACCCTGTGATCTTGACCTCCTCTCTGACCTTTAACCTCTGGTGGTTGTTTTCACCTGTGTCTAGGTGTGTGGTTGAAGGCCACGCGGGGCTGTCGCATGAGAGAGAAGCGGGCGGACTTCGCAGCCGGCTGTCTCGGTGGACGGGTCATCGCTGCGGGCGGACTCGGTAAGTAACTGCCAATATTGAATAGATTATGCAAATAGGATCAACTGAGCTTAGAAAACCGGGAAAGAAATCAACAAAACGCAGTGCAGGGACTGTCATTTTTCAGAACAACCTGCGGCAGAAACGGCCTCTTAATAAAATGCCATATCAAGCAAATGGATTCATTATGTCAGGTCTTCATGTGCAGCCATGAGTAAGTACTGTGCACTAATGTCACCTAGCAACAAGAATCTACCTCACAGTACATCGACAACAATTACAGGCCACATCTGAACAACTTTACGAACTCTGCGACCTTCTCTTAGGAAGCAATCTGCGTAATTTGCATTGATTTGTTTTTAGCGTGTAGTTCGATCAACATTCCCTTTTCCGTTTGTTTCATTCATAAGCAGAACTTAGTTTTAATTGGAAAGTCAAAGAATCACACTTGGCTTCATTGTGAATCAATGAAAATGTGAAATCGCTCAATGACAGCCTGTTCCCTAGACTGGCATGTCTTTCAATGAAATGATTTGTTCATTTGGCTCTTTACGCTCCAGTGAAGATTCTCTGAATATCAGTCTCAAATACTGCCTTATTTCTTTCCAGTCTGTTTGTCTGTGGCTACATTACTAGAGGGAGAAAGAGAGATTTCTTCAATAAATGTCAGCTCAAAGAGTGGGCGAGACATTTCTGCATCTTCCCAAAAAATGATATTTAGGGCAGAGCATTGCAGATTATACGTGCCACATTTTTATTTAATCTTTTTCTATGTCTAGAAATAGACGGAATTTCAGGCATCACAGGAGCCGATGGAGGATTGTGTGCGTGTGTATTAGAATGTGAGAACATTCACATTTCACTACTTCCTTTTTCACCTGCTCGATTTATCCTCTTTTAGTTGTTGTTACCTCTTTCTACCCCGTCCCCCCTTCATGTCTTCATGTCATGTTGCAGGTGTGTCTTTTCCTCCCTTGTTTTTAGTCACTGCTGTTGCTGTTCGTTTTCTTATCTGGTGCTGTTTCTGAGCTATTTTTGTGTCTCTTTCTGTGGCGGTTTAGTCTTTTCATCTTCTTTTTCTTCTGTTCTTCTTTTAAACTGCCGTTGTTGGACACTCAGCCTATACAGAGTCAGACTTATGCGCGCACACACACACACACACACACACACACACACAAATATAATGATATAACTGCAAGAGATGCTTCATTCCCTGTAGCTCCTCATGTCTTTCCGGAATTAATGGCTGCCATTAGGTCCATATTGGAGATGATGCTTGGGAAATTGCTCTTCAGATGATTTGCTCCTCAATCATCTATGGCCTCATTCAAATGTACTCTGTTATACCCATATATGATCATTAGTTTAGGCATTACATCAGTATCAGTGTAAAAAAATGATTGAATGAACATATTTCCAGGGTGAATGTATTAAGGTAATTAGAATAATTAGGATTTATTTACTCAATAGCTGTTTTGTTTGTCATATTTGGATGATTACGTGACATGTTGCCAAAAATGGTCAAAATCAGAATCAGAAATAATAAAATTCTGATTCTGTCCCTTTTGCCATTCGGGATGAATCATTTTGCACACTCTTTTCCTTCTAGTCCCATTCACTATGTATTGAATGATTGACAGTTTTATGCATTACATGCATGACTCAGGTTTGACCCAAATAGAGTAGCAATATGTAAAATTTGTTCAGCTGAAATCTCAAGAGGCGGCTTGTTGCCAAAGAATTTAACTACAATTGTTTTAATTTATCCCCTGAGAACACTAAAACCAGAACAGCAAAAAGAGTTAAATTACCCAAATTTAATTACCCAAACTTTAGTTTTGGTTTCAGTTTTCGACTAAATGAAAACATTAGTTTCAGTGCATTATTAGTTTACATATTGTCAGTTTGGATTTAGAAACCAAAATAGATTTGTGTACAGTTTGAACAAAGTCTATGAAATCTGATTTGCGTTATGTATTTCATTTTTAACATTTATTAATCTCTTTGATTCCTGCTGATGGTTCAGCTTAATTTGCTGTTAGTTGCTGCTGAAAATGTAGATTTAACATTTAAATTTTGTTTTATGATTTAGATCTACAGTATATTTAACAGTAATATTTAAGATTTTCATCTCTGTAAAGGTGGAAAGCATGGGGTGCTTCAGTGGTTGCCAGATTTTTTAAAGTCGTACCCCCTGAGGCATTCAACATCCTTCTGCGTACTCTTCCACTTGACTGCATTCATACCTTTTACATTAAGGGACAATATTTGCCCAGTTAAAATGATTTTCCAGTGCATTTTATACCTTTATAAATACCTTTATAAAATAAATAATGTTTTAAATAAAAATTGTTTAATAGAGAAATCTAAAAATGATGGTAAAAACAAATTGATACTTTTAAATATTAAACTAAAACCTCCTGTAGGTAGCGGTAAGTCTAATGAGTGAGCCATTGAGTCATTCTTTCGTTCAGTAATGAAGCAAGTGGCTTATGAATGGGTAATTGAATCATTGACTCTCCCGATTCGTTCAAAGCCGCAAGTTCTGCTGTGGCTTTTATTGGAACTATTATTTCATTCCAAAATAGAGCAAACAGTAAAGGATATGCACGTGGCACAAAACGCATCTAATATGGGAAAGAGCTTTGAGATTGACTGTACAAATAGATTTGACAAGAAATCTGAGGTATATTTATGGTATATTTGAGGTATACAGACTGCCGAAACCTACTGAAAGAATAATGGATCACTGCAATTTATAGAAACAACTGGACTCCTAGCAGCGAAACGTGGATTTGCATTTTCACGTTATCATTTTTTGTCATTATGTTGAATTTTGGGGTAAAATCATACCCTATATATTGTATTGACAACTCATCAATTAAATATTTACCATCTTATGTTCTGCATAATTGGATGTTTTTAAAATAAAAATTTACTAGAAACTATACAAGTTTTAGGGCTGGACGATATGAAGATATATATAACATTGATGTAAGTGATCACCCGGATTTAGACCTACCTATATTGTATATATATGAATCGTTCACAAGCAAATTTGCTTTATGTATTTCCCTGGCATCAAAATCATGCACATATAAATGTCAGGAAACTGCTGCATGTCAATATCCATGGATCACTGGATCTTTGGTAAGTTGTAAGGAACATTATCGACTGCAACCTTTATCCATTACCCTTTTGTTTGTTGAACTGTTGTATAAAATCTGTCACATTTGCAATAATGTGTGGATAATTAGGGAAAATTGCTTCCTTGCTCGTATAATACATTGTCGAGAACGGCAGTAATGTAGCAGTGTAATTTGGGAAAAAAAATTAGTCCTGATCCCATCACCGAACCAAAAGATACTGTACCTAAAGTCATAGGGATACGTTCACAACCTGATTTTTTTATGGCAGAACCACTGCCATAGATGGTGGTGAGAATTGTCTCGGAAGTGAAATCATTCAGCAAAGATAAATCCAACCTTTGCAAAAACAGCTTCTAAAAATCTGCCTTAACAAATATGTATTTGTGTGAACATAAGAGCGCCTTAGGATGCGTAGCAACATGCAGGAGCTTTCGACGCGAGTGCCAGAGCACAAGTCAACGTGACATTTTTGATTACCGCGAGCGGATTCATCCAAGTGTTTGTTCTACCAGGAAATTATGATTACAATAGTCACCGCACCAGCCCGTCCATATCTTCTGCACTTCAATTTGAGTAACCATGGAAACTTAGTGTCATGTACCTCATGATGATTTAGGTCTCCGCATCGAAGGCAAAAGAGTGAAAACACCCAGCCTAGTCTAACTGACCCTGGGGAAAAATGAGAACATGCTCGCTGTTCACTGCGACTGCAATGTGAGTGCCAGGATTTACCAAGGAAACTTTGTTTTTATTTATTTATTTATTTATTTTGCAACATCAGAGGAAAAGTTTCCTGAAGCATAAGCCACAGAATCTGTAGGAGTTACATAATTTGAAGAAATCTGCATGGCACCACCTGTTCAAACCTGTTTTAGTCCCAAAACCTACCAGGTGGCAAGTGCTTCATCTGCAAGAAACATCCGCAATGTGTGTGTGCTGTGAGGGAGAGTGCTGTGGATGCTGTATGCTAATGTGGAGAGGGTGTTGTGTTGATTGAATGGCTGGAGAATCTGTCTAATGTGCATTAAATTCTGTTATTGCAGCTCATATAGGCTGTTCACACTGAAAAATTCAATACTAAATGTGGAAACTCTCACTTTAGGCTTTGACATGTGACAGTTTTCTGTCCTGTATATTTCTTAAATCAGGAAGTGTGTGAGGGAAATATTGTGTTCATAATATTGTGTAAATAAGTGTCCCTCCCTTATTTTAAATAGCCAATAGTTTGCAGAACAGCCATGGATTATGCTTTGCTACTTGCTAGTTGATTTAAGGTGGTATTGGGGGAGGAGCATTCTCATTCTAGAGATCATCTGATTGGACAAAAACCTGTATA
Organism: Rhinichthys klamathensis goyatoka; assembly: GCF_029890125.1. Lineage (NCBI taxonomy): Eukaryota > Metazoa > Chordata > Actinopteri > Cypriniformes > Leuciscidae > Rhinichthys > Rhinichthys klamathensis. The sequence continues at coordinate 256,893 of NW_026606585.1, forward strand.
GTGCAGGATGAGTCATCAATAATTTTTGTGCATTTTCTCAAAAGAGAAAGGCTACATTTTTATGTGTATATCTGCTAAAAGTGAATTTTTGTTTGTATAATAAATTTAATATATTATAATGAAATTAAATAATTGGCTTTTATCATTGACATTTGACTAAAGGCCCCCCCCCCCCCCCCCCCCCCCCCCCCCCAAAAAAAACATTTAATACAAATACATATACTAAGAATTTCTAGAGGTCCCAATAATTGTAGCCAATATGCATTACAGAAAAACATTTATTTCATAATGAAAATTTTCCCCCACTTTCTTTTGTTGTACTTCAATGAAAGGTTAGAATTTTGTGATTTTTTTTTTTTTTTAATGAAAGATCAAAAGGATAAACAATGCAGATTTATTTTCACAGCCGCCTTTACTCATATTTACCAAGAGTGCCCAATCCCATATTAGTGGAGGACACTGTGTATAATATAGAAAAACATTTTTTCAAATATATATAATATAGAATATTTATTTAAAAAAATATTATCTGGAAATATTATTTTAAATGTTGACATTATCTTTTTTTCTATTTACTATAGAGTAATATAAAAATGTTATAGTAGATAATAAAATTCATCTTATGTATAAGATTAATCTTATGATTTCTGATCATTTGTGAAAGCAGAATGAAATAGTAAAATATCCAAACAATCTGCAGATATGCTTATTTAAAAAGTAATATTTATTAATAGTAATCATATAATAATATAAATATTTATTTAACTTATTCAACACTAGTTATTAATAGGCATAAAAATACATTTTGTAAAAAATAAAACCTCAAAATTTGAATGGACCCCCAAACACTGAAATCCTCTGCACTAGCAAATAGATTGCCTCACATCCAGGGTAAATGGTTTAATCCCCTTTTTAAATGAAAAGGCAACATTTAATATATTTTATGGTTTATTACATAGTAAGCCATTGTTAAAGGTGCAATATGTAGGATTTTTGCAGTAAAATATCCAAAAACCACTAGGCCAATGTTATATATTTTGTTTAGTTGATTACTTACAATATCCCAAATGTTTCAAACTATTTGTAAATAGTGAGAAAAGTGCGATTTTAACCAAGGAAACGGGGCGTGTGAGCAGGGGTGAGGAGTCGTCAGTCAATGGCATCATATCCGCGTTACCCCCCGGTTTCCGCCAGGTTTGACCTCGTACTGCCATAGTAACCATGGCGACAGACGTTGACAACTGGGTTATGCCTAGCAGGACGCTCACGCTGTTGTTGTTTTGTTCAAACATTATGGACAATGGCAAGCAGACTTTGAGACAAAAAGAGGACTAAAACGAAGATCAACATCTTTCGAGATGCCGAGAGCTCCACGTCCGCGACTAACTTTGACTTGACAGAGTGTTGCATGTAACAAGTTACTTTATTAGACAGGTGAGCAAATGTACATAAAACTAATCAATGTTATTTAGTTCAACATGATGAAATGTTAGAATATGATCTGTATGTTATTCTAATGTTGATCTAGCTCACTGCTAGTCTCATACAGCCAACACACAACCTAACTAACAACATTCAACACACTCAAATGCCGTTCTCTTTCATCATCTCGTTTCGAGATCCACCTATGGGAAGGGCATCCGTACCTGACCTCTGCAGAAGCATCCAATTGCACCAAGTCTGGCTAACAGACAGAAGCGCGCAGCCAATGCCAGGTGAGGCCACACCCCCTTACCTACGGGCATATCACAGCTGGGCGCGCTGCTATTCCTCAGTTGACTTTCGCTTCTCGCGATCTCTGCATTGACACAGTTTGGTTGGATTAACGTTACGCTGCTCACTTTCGAGTCTTCAGGAGGACATATCGCATTCGCCAGATCAGCCTCCGCCAGACGTGAGTGACAGTCGTTTCTTCAGCCTATCCGCTGTGTTTTTTGCATCCGGAGCCGCCCGAGCTCTCGCTGTCCTTCACCTGCTCCTCCTTTACATGGCTGCCCGCCACGGTTTTTTCCGAGTTCTTCACCGCTGGCCCGCCCATGGCTATGTGACCGTCTAAACAGCCGCTTCCCCCGGGGAACAGCCTAGCACGACGAGCCTGCCCGGCCGCGTGTGGTGCTCTCATCGCCGCTATAAGGACCCTCTCGTTCTGCGCGGTCTGCTTGGGCTTAACACGCTCAAGCTTTGGAGAACCCGGGGAATTGCGGTCATTGTAATTGCTGCCCATGTAGCTTTTACTAAGCCGGCTTTTAGTTGCACGACACAGCGCGCCGTGCTCGGCCTTTCTGACTCGGAGGAGAGACACGGTGATGATGACGCGCTACCGGGGGACTCCCGGAGCGCCACCTCTCTAAAATATTTGAGCTGACATCAGCCCAATCCGCATTCCCTGAAGAGGACATCTTCGCGGGAAAACCTCACTCTCGTTGACGAACCGGTCGGTTCCGGCGACGGGGATGACGCGGTCCTTTTAGCGTTCCCTAGGCTAGCGTTCACGCGGCTTTGCCTCCGTCCATCCTCCTGGAAGTTTGTGAGCGAGCGGCCGTTCGTTTCAACATTGTGTGGCCAGCTCCACAGAGCGCCACCGACCAGGATAGGAATATGTACGACGGGTAAACGCTGGGACCACCGCCTAGTCTGAACGGCCGGAGCGTCCCGCTAGACTGTTAACACGGTCTCACCAGCCTTGATTTGTTACGATTACGTGTTGAGGTTTTCAATGTATGCCTTCCTAGGAAGGCGGTCCCGAACGCAAGCGGCCTGCCTGTTGTTCGACCATTGGGAGTAACGTTAACTAACAGGGTCTCCCACCTACGGTCGGTTAATCCCCTCGCGTGGCTGCCCAGCCCGTATGTTAGTGGACGTTGTGTGTGTGTGTCCCCCAGCCTGGGGCTGTCGTGAGGAAAAGTACATAGCAGTGTTACCACACCGCACGCACTTGGTTCCCCTCACCCAGTTATTAAAGGCTTCGGCCCCAGTGTTTCCCAACACAAACACACACATTACTAAACAACACATTTAATAAACGAATCAAATGAATTCGTGCAGATTTATATATCTGCCAGCGGCAACATAGAGAGCAAATCTCTCTGATCCCATGCATGTCGCCCTGAGTCCGTCCACAAGAGGTCGCCATTGCCTCATAAATCAACCAACTGGGCTCACACAGCTCAGTTGCGGCTGTCCAGCCGATGTGTTTTTAGTGGACGTTGTGTGTGTAAGGCCCCTGTGTTCCCCAACACAAAACACACACATAACTAAATAACCCTTAAAAAAAAAAAAAACGCATTAAATAAATCCGTTACAGAGAGAGTATCTCTCTCCGCGGATATTATTTTTCTGCCTGCACTTGAGACTGCCCAGTTCATGTGTTCAGGAGATATGTGTTTTTCCCACTTTTGGGGACACCTTGTGAGGGAAAGTTCAGTACAGTGGACACCACACTATGTTTCCCTCACTCTGTCAATAAAGGCTTTGGCCCCAGTGTTTGCCCAACACAAAACACACAAAGCTACGAATCAAATGAATTCGTTTTGGAGAGAAGACCTCTCTCCGCAAAGAAAACTTCTCACTGCAGAGAGAGGAAATCCCTCCAAACCCCTGCATGTTGCCTCTAGTGTTCCCACTAGATGGCGCCTTTGCATCACAAATGAACCAGCTGGGCCCATACAGCTCCGCTCCGGCCCGAGCGGGGGCGCTCGCGAGTCACAAAGCGGCTTGGCAAGCCGTTTCAGCGCCCGAGTGGGTTTTTCCGTACTGTAACCCAGGGTTACAAGCTGCAGTTTGCAATAAAACCTCCGCATTTCAACGGCGTTCTCTCTTCTCACACAGAAGAAAACGCCTCACACATTCTGAAAGAGGAAATTTCCTCCCTCCTAACAAGGGAGCGATTCAGATGGTGCCACCCAATCTGATAAACCATGGTTTTTATTCCTGGTATTTTCATGTTCCAAAAGGCGTGGCGCCCCCCCCGCCCTATATTGGACCTTCGAGTGTTGAACAAACATTTGAGGAAATTCAATTTCAGAATGTGACACAAGCCTCTCTCGCCTGTGCCATAAAGCAGAACGACTGGTTCACATCAGTCGATCTGAAAGATGCTTTCTTTCACATAAGCATCTACCCTCCACACAGGAAATATCTTCGTTTCGCCTACCAAGGCGTTTGTTACGAATTCACAGTTCTTCCGTTCGGGTGCAATTTGAGTCCCCGAACTTTCTGTCTGTGTGTGGAGGTGGGCGTGGCGCCCCTGAGACTATCAGGGCTGAGAATTCTGACTTACTGGCTCACCATAGCCAAATCAAAGGAGAAGGTGTCGCTGGACACCGGCCGGGTGCTCGCGCACATCACATCCCTCGGGTTCAAGGTGAATGCGAGCGAAAACAATCTGACTCCCAGTCAGAATGTCATTTTCCTGGGCTTGGAATTGAACTCAGTCTCCATGCGAGCGCGTCTCTCTCAAGAGCGCGTTCGCTCGCTGATGGACTGTCTGTCTCAGTTCAGTGAAGGGGCGAGAGTACAATATCGCACATGCCTCAGGCTGCAGGATCTCATGGCTTCATCTATCCAAGTTGTGCCATTGGTCTCCTGAGAATGAGAACGTTCACGAAATGGGTTTTGTACACTACATTTCAGCCCGATTTGCGATCTCTGCCGCTCGGTAACGATGACGCGCGCCTGCTCGGCGGCCTTGCGCCATTGGGTGAGCGAGAACTTTTACGCACGGGGAACCCCCCCTCGGGACGGTACGATGCGAAAAGTTTTGACGACAGATGCGTCCTTAACAGGCTGGGGAACCACCCAGGAAGGCAGAACGGTGAACGGTCTGTGGCTGAGCAGACTACGTTCAGCGCACATTAACTATTTAGAGCTTTTACTATTTGGAAAGCTCTGAATCATTTTCTGCCTTGCCTGCAGGGACATCCTGTTCTAGTACGGTGCGATAATACCACGGTAGTGGCTTATATCAACCGTCAGGGTGGCATGCGCTCGTCAAAACTCCACGCTCTAGCTTACAGGCTTTTGGTGTGGAGCAGACAGGTTTTTCTGTCATTACGCGTGACTCATGTCCCGGGCATTCGGAACAGAGGCGCGGATCTGCTATCGAGGGGAAACCCAATCCACGGGGATTGGCGTCTTCACCCGCAGATAGTGGAGAGGTTATGGATGAGATGGGACAGGCAGCCGTAGATCTTTTCGCCTCGCGCGAAAATCACCATTGTCCTATGTTCTTCTCGCTAAAGGACATGGACGCGCCCCTCGGGGCAGACGCACTGGCCCACCCATGGCCCAAAGTGCTGTTGTATGCTTTTCCTCCCCTGTGCCTGATAATTTTCACTCTGGCCAGGGTGAGAGAGCACGGCCTGTCTCTCACTCTAATAGCACCCAGGTGGCCCAAAGCCCCATGGCTGGCAGAGATAATCCCTCTGTTATACGCCGAGCCATGGCGCCTCCCCCCTCGCACGGACATAATGTCCCAAGCCAACGGGGAGATTTACCACCCCCACCCGGACAGGGTGGCTCTCTGGGCCTGGCCCGTGAGAGGACGAACCAAAATGCACTGGGGCTCCCGCCGCGTGTAATCGCCACTACTCAGAAGGCCAGGGCCGTTTCCGCGCAATCCCTATATGGCTGTGAGTGGCAAGTGTTCGAAGGGTGGTATGATGGGCGTGGTTTCACATCTTATCAGTGCTCGGTGCCTGATATTTTGTGTTTCCTGCAAGACCTCATGGAAAGAGGCAGGTCCTTTTCCACTATTAAGGTCTACCTGGCTGCGATTTCAGCCTGTCATGTGGGTTTTGGGGCTCCACCGTCAGGCAGCACCCTCTAACCCGCAGATTTATGGAGGGTGCACGCCGCTCTTTGCTGGTCATCAGGAGATCTGTTGAATCTGTCCCAGAGTGGGACCTCTCCATGGTGCTGGAAGCGCGGTCTCTGTATCCTTTTGAGCCTCTGGGGAGTATTTCCCTTTAGCTGCTGTCCCTCAAGACAGCTTTGCTCTCGGCCTTGGCATCTGCTAAACGGGTCAGTGAGCTACATGCACTCTCGGTTCACCCCTCGTGCGCCAAATTCTCCCTAAGTGGAGATAAGGTTTTCCTTAAGCCTAACCCGGCCTTCATGCCGAAATGCTTCCCTGCGTTCACGTCGGAGGTTTTGGAGCTATCCGCTTTTCACCCTCCACCCTTTGCCTCCCCGGAGGATCAGGGGCTGAATGCTCTGTGTCCCGTCCGTGCTCTGCAAGCATAATGACCAGGACCAGTGCTTTCCGCAAGAGCGACCAGCACTTTGTTTCTAGGGCTCCCCTGCACAAGGGGAGTCCCATTTCAAAGCAATGCCTCTCACATTGGCTTGTGGACGCTATACTATGGCTTATGAAGCAAAGGGAGTGCAGCCCCAAGGGGCATCAGAGCTCATTCCACAAGGGGCTTAGCCGCCTCTTGGGCTTTGTTCAGGGGAGTGCCACTGCAGGACATCTGCTCCGCGGCCAGCTGGGCCTCTCCTCATACCTTTGAGCGTTACTACCGGTTGGATGTCACCAGAACTTCGGTGGCACACTCGGTCCTAGGGGTAGGGTCCTCTTAGCCCTTTCCCACAGCCCCGTTTGGTTAACCAACGAGGAGTGAATGGGCTGGCTGGCCATGTTCATTCCTGTCACCAAGCATTCGCATTCCTTCTTGGGTTTAGCTATGTGCATTGGTGGTGCAGGGGCCATTATCATGTATGTGTCTCATGCATGTTTCATGCCCTGCTTGTCCACAGCAGTTAGCGTGGCGGAAAACTTGCAGGGTCATGTTTGTGGGACGTGTCAGGCACCGCCTCTCTGAGGTGACCGTCCTTCTCTGGCCTTCAGAACCTCACTGTGAGTGTATTGGGCAATCGGGGAGCTGTCCATGTCTCTCCCATAGGTGGATCTCGAAACGAGATGATGAAAGAGAACAATAGGTTACTGTCGTAACCCCGGTTCTCTGAAACATCGAGTGGAGAGATCCACCAGCCTTGCCCCGCTTGCCGCACGAGAAGCGAATATACTGACTGAGGAATAGCAGCGCGCCCAGCTGTGATATGCCCGTAGGTAAGGGGGTGTGGCCTCACCTGGCATTGGCTGCGCGCTTCTGTCTGTTAGCCAGACTTGGTGCAATTGGATGCTTCTGCAGAGGTCAGGTACGGATGCCCTTCCCATAGGTGGATCTCTCCACTCGATGTTTCAGAGAACCGGGGTTACGACAGTAACCTATTGTTTAGTGTGATAGTGTAACTGTTAGAGCGAGTGAAACAGCGCTGCATTACCTCAAGTTTAATTCGTCGAATAAACTGACCTGTGTGAGTGTTAATTCAGCTCTTGCTTGTAGTTCGGTAGAATGAAATGTCCTTATTCTTTTATATCCGCGGGACTCGCGTTGTGTGTGGCGCTGGTATAAGGTACGTCTAGCAATCGTGCCCTGCTTCATACCACAGTCATGTTAAAAACATCAATGTATTCACTCATCCATAAAAGATCCATCAGCTTGACGACAAGATCCATAATTCAGCTTAATGTGGAATATACGTCATCAATATACGCCTTTGTTATTGTAAGAGGTTAGCGACCCCTGGTGGCGAAAAATCCTGCATATTGTACCTCAAAATTACACATTTTGAGGACTTCAGTACATATCTGTGTGTTTTTATGTTTATAAATTGTGACGATGATTTGTTCTGTTGTATTGTGTGCTGCTGACAGGTAACCAGCCGTCCCCGCTGGCATCAGTGGAGAGTTATAACCAGCTGAAGAGGAGATGGGAACCCGTGGCCCCGTTACCCAGCCCTCGCTGCTCCTGTGCCTCCATTCAGACCCCCAACATGCTGTTCCTCATCGGAGGGGTGTCCCAGGGTCCCAGCAATGCTGTGGAAGCCCTCTGTTTGAAAGAGACCGTCTGACACACACATGCACACACAATACTGGACAACTATAACAAATCCTCACATGCTGTACTTTTTCAGAGTGTAGGCTCTGCAAACCCACACACACATACTGACGTCCAGTTGACGTGTGTGTCTCTGACAAATTCACAGACTTTCCCCTCAGAGGACGCATCAGCTTTATACTTTGAATAGTGGAGACAATCTACTGGGGCTTGGACAGTGTTCCACACCTCTGGACAGAAGAGTTTTGGACTGGACATCTAAGGCAAGCAAAAAATACATAAATATATAATTATAGAATATATAGAATAACATATACATATATTGATATATATATATAGAGAGAGAGATAGATGTACAGGCCTACACAGACAGGCACACGCAACACTCCAGGCGCCTTTGAACTGTAGTGCATTTTTCAGTATAAAAGCAGGGTAATTTTCTGGCAAACTAAAGAGGAACTTAGGGCCATATCCACCACGCTGCCACAGCACCCGTCTAAGGTAGCAAGTTTAGCACTTTTTGTACTGTTGACAAACTGAATCTTCTGCAGGAGACTTCAGAAGTGGGAGGCGGATGCTTGTACGTGTGTGTTTTTGTACCTTCACAGCCATGAACGTGTGAAATAGAGCATTGTTATGAGTGGAAAGAACAACTCATATAATGGCAAATCACTGATGCCTCACTGTAGCATGAGACGGGAGTTGGATGAGAATGTGGTTAATCTTGCCGGCTAGTTAAAGGAATGTTCCGGGTTCAAAACAGGTTTAGCTTGACAGTATCTGTGACATACTGTCAATTAGCACCGACAATAACTTTCATTTGTCCATCAGTTCGTAAAAACAAGCAAAATAGATGTTTACAATAATGTTCTTATTTTTGTATCATGTTTTTTATTAAAGTAGTTATATTAATTAAAAAATATTGGGGGGGTTTAAAAGAAGTCTCTTATGCTTATCAAGGTGCAATTATTTGATGAAAACAACAGTAACATTGTAAAATATTATAATTTTAACATTTTGTAAATTATTTAAAGATTTGTTCCTGTGACAAAGCTGAATTTTCAGCATCATTACTCCAGTCTTCAGTGTCACATGATCCTTCAGAAATCATTTTAATATGATGATGTGCTACTCAAAAACATATTCTTATTATTATTAATGTTAAAAACAGTTGTGCTGCCATATATTTTTGTGGAAACCATGATACATTTTTTTTCCAGGACTCATTGATGAATAGAAAGTTCAAAAGAACAGCATTTATTTAAAATGGAAATCTTATGTAACAACATAAATGTATTCAATGTCAGATGTGGAAAGTTTTAGAATGTCATGTATAAATCATCCAAACACTAAAAACACACATATAGTACTATGGGTATGTCTGAACACCAGCCATGCCAGAATTAGAAAAGTTCAATAAAACCTTTTTTAGACTTGTTAGCATATAAAATGTTCCATTTTTATAACACTGTAGACACTGTCTTTTAATGGTGATCCTGGGGTAATGCCCTGCCCAACAGACTGATCACTGTAAGTGCATTACTGTAAACATGTTATGTACTAGCTGATACACTTATATTCTTGGCTAAGTAAACTTGTTTTGAACCCAGAACATTTCTTTAATACCAATGAAGTTTGGAGAAAGGGAAAGTCTGATAGTGTTCCTTTTTCTGGACACTAAATTATTTGAGACTAAATAAACTGGAAATGTGTTTGCCGATCAAGGTCACATGCAGTGATATTCATATTTAATTGGAAGCTGTGTTTCTTCAGGGTATGAGCTAATTAAATAATTTAGTTGCAATTCAAGGCTCACATAAACTGTTTCTGAGTGACCCATTTACAGGACATGAGATGATTGCTCTTAGGGGACGTAGAGGAAGACAGAGGGCTCACTTCCTGTAATTTGTGATAAGATCAAACCCTTGACGTAGACCTCATATGCCTCATTTTTTGGTTCACCGGTGCCCTGTGAGGGTCTTGTATTGCCCCCACTGATGATTTGACAAGGGTATCGGGTCACTGAGCTCATTTAGCATGCCGAAAACAGAAATAATGCGTGTCAGAAATTCACAATGCTTTGCGACAGGTTTGGATGCACTGAATTCAGGTGCATCTCCACTATGAGAGGTCAGTATGGGTTTGATCGATCTGGTCTGCATGTGCTTGTATAAATATGTGCACCCACACACCGATTATCATCACGTTCGGTCTCAGATGGTTTGCTGACCTGTTGTTATTGGGCGATATGGTGCCTGAGGGCACAGTAAGACGTTCATACATATTCATACTGACCGTTGTTTGAGTGCAAATGGCTGTTTGTGTGTTTTAGTTGGGATAGTGAGAATTGAATGTCAAAAATCCCTCTTAGAAATATTAGGATCAAAAGAACAACACATACAATCCACATACTTGTTTCAGATTAACGCCTCCCCAATAATTGTGATGATGTGCTGGCTGACAGCGGTCGTGTGCATCATGTCACAGTGGGAACAGACAGATAGATGGATATTTCTGCCTGTATGAAGCCATCACAGTCGTCCTGCTCACAGACAACAGAGGACTGGAAGATGTGTGACAACGTCAGAAGATTTTTATTTTATTTTAGTTTGGCCTCATTAACAGTCTCTGCTGCAGGCTAGCTCAGATGGCGAGTTCATTTTCACTTTGCTTTATATGAGGTTAAATGTCACAGAGGTTCAAATCTGAAACACCCTCCAGCACTGCAACAGACGACAATGTGTGAATAGATGATCTGAGGGAATGAGATAATGCCGAGAGAAATATACCTCTATTTTTCTTGTCTACGAATTCTGCAACAAGACACATGACACATTATATTTTTCGCTTTCACTCGAGGCTCATTTCTGCTGCCTCTACGAAATGGAAACATCTTTACTCTTGAAAAAATGTCTCAAGATGTTAAACAGGCTGTTTTCTGAAGTCATTTGACCACGAGCTGAGAGTTGGCGGATGAGGGGCTGAAGTGAGCTCATATTTTCATATCTAGAGGTGCGAAATGTTTTACTCAAGTTTATTTCCAAGGTGTCATTTCAGTTCAGACCTCTCCACAGTGCTTTAAATTACTTTAGGGAATTCAAATCATTGGACTCTGGGCTTTTTTTTATTATACAAACATGTTCAAATGCATTTCGTCTTTTACCCTTATTTGTATGTAAATCACTTTGGAGTAAACGCTGTGTATGATCACCTAAACTCTAAGTAGCAGTTGTTTTGCGGTGATTTTTCATGTTTCTCCATGTGCTGAATATTATTCTCTGTGGTGGGTTGTTAAAATAATGCAGTTTCTTCAGTGTTTCGTGGGTTTGTTTTGTTGATTTGTGAGGTGACAGGTTGTCATGTTGACTTGTAATCTGAGGAGCTGTAGAGATGGTCTGTTGTTTCAATATGATGTTGTGCCGTCATATAGTGGTGTACTAGTGGTAGCTGATGGCCTCTGACAGTCTTCAATATGCAGTGCCGATACTCAACGCATTTCAGCTTCTGACTCATAATCTCCATAAAAAAAATCGATCAAAATCCACATTATTTCACTGCATAGTCACTAATCTAGACTGATAAGTCTTGGTTTTAGCTCTGAGCAGAAAATACAATTTTAGGTTGTTTTTCCACATCTGAAATATTGCCATGAAGGATTGTTTCACACTGAGGTAGATGAGCAGAGACACACGGTCGGCCCAGGGGAACTCACAATGTCCCATGAGATTACACTGCACTCATCCACACAGCGAAAGCTGTTTTACCCTCTAGCATACTGTTGTCGACCACACACTGATTCAACCTCTGTTGTTACACTTTGAAAAACAGATAACTGTTATCCACGTTTATTCTGTGAAGAACTATGGGGACAGTAGAATTGATGTTGTATGAGCACTGTAGGCATGAACCTGTGTGAGTTTGGACAACATTTATTCATAACTAGACTATTGATGGCTGTTGATTGAAGCTTTATATAAAACTGCTAATATCTAAAACAAATATCATTTACCTGTCTTAGTGGGATAGTTCACCCAAAAATGAGCATTTTCACCCTCACGTCATTCTAAACCTGGGTGGCTTGCTTTATTCTGTGAAACAGATGGCATTTTGAAAACTATACAGTGAAAGTCATTGGGGTCCAAAACTCAAAAGTGATTTTCTTTTCAAAACATCTTCATTTCGTGTTCCACAGAAGAAAGTTGCACAGATTTGAAATGACAGAAGGGTTAGAAACCCGGTTTTGTCTACAATAAAAAAGTCAATGGGGTTCAAAACTTAAATTGTTTGAAAATCAAAAGTGAATTTTTTTTCAAAATATCTTCGTTTTGTGTTCCACAGATTTGAAACAACATAATGTTTAGTAAATGATGACAGAATTTTCATTTTTGGGTGAACTATTTCGGTAAAGGTGCTGTACTTTAAGTGCTAGTGTTCCAGTATTTTGCTATTTTAAACCACACAATCTCTGTTGAAACTTCTCCACCTTGCAAAGCCACGAATGTTCAAAATGGTTGACAGAGTCTAAGTGGCTCAAATAGAGCGGGACACCCCCTGATTTTTATTTTTATTTAATATTTTTGTGATTGTGATTGTGATTTCTCAGGACACCTAGGCCTATTTCAGTGATATCTGTCAGATTATAGTTACATTTTCAAGTGTGGTATTCCCAGAATTGCTTACAGCACCTTTAATGTTGTCATCAGAATGAAGAATAGTTTGAAAGCAATATATAAAATGCACAGATTATCAGTGAAATCTCTTGACACCGGTTAAAGCCCCCATTGTATGTTAGCAGACATTTGAGCTGCATATCACACAGAGAACTTCACTTGAAACTTAATGGATGGGTTGACATGGTTTGGATTTAAATCTGAATTGTGTTGAACCGTGTTTACACACAATTGCGAGTCCAGTTCAGTAGTTCAGTGCCTATATATGTGAGGTAGTGCCTCTACTGCGATTTCTGTAATAAACTCTTTGAACATATGTGATCCTGTGTGGTTCAATGTTTCTTCCTTGACATTAAGGTGTTGTTCACACACAGATATTCTTGCATTAAAAGGGCTGGGCATTTTGCCCCAAAAATAAGTCTCTGATGTCCCCAGAGTGTGTATTTGAAGTTTTACAGTAGCACAAAATTTCCCACAGATCATTTTTTATAGCATGTTAAAATTGCCACTTTTTGAGGATGAGCAAAAACCCTTTCAAGAAGAAGGCGGAGCTTCGAGAGCTCATGCAACAAACAAATAGGACAATCTCATCCACTGAAATGTCAGTGGTGTGGTGTTCAGTTCCGGAGTCGGACAATGATGCCTACAGGGCCAGAGAATATATGCTGCATGGAGATAGATCAGGTATAGTTTAGTTTAATTACGGTTATACCTTGTCACCTTGCTTTTATTGACTACAAGGCTGTTGTAGTGGACCCCGTCTGAATAATGGCCAAAACTTTACTGATGAGTTTTATGAAGTTTAATGTAACGTACACATCACACAAAAGATGAAGCGTCTGTTTTCACTCCAGAAAATCACCATAAGAGCTGAATAAAACAGTACAAGAAGTGCGCATTAATGTCTTATCCATAAACACTCTCTCTCCCTTTCATTATCATCAACACACAGCGATTTACTCAAAAAAAAAAAACACTCGTTACAACTAACAGTAAACAAATATATACAGACTTTATGCCTTTTCAGGGGGTGCTTAATAAACTGGTAAACTTTATATCCGTAAAACAACTCCTATGAACTGTAATAAAGTGTGCTCTCCCGTTCATTACTGCCGTGACCATTATCGCTCCGGAGACTGTAAGCTGGATCACGAACAGCTGGTAGACTACAGATCCATTGTATTGACCCTCGTTCACAAAGCAGTTATAGGGTGGCTGTGTACACACTCTGACGTGCCCTTTAAAATGTGAGATGCAGCAAATTAAAGAACGGAGGATTTCCATACGTATTACTATCTTCAGAGCTGCCTGTATGTAGAATTCAGATACCCTTGTTATTAGCGGCACTGGTGGACGTTAAGTGAACTGTAGCCAGCAACTTATTACTCTTGCTCGCACTCGTGCACACGTAAGACTGAACGTGATTCAATGCCCCGATATACCCACGGCAAAGTTATTTTTCCTTCTTTGCTTAGAAGTAAAAAGAAGTTAGAAATACCTTTGCAGCGATATACTTTTAACGAACATCCAGACGCTGTCCACACTGCTGAGAGCGACTGTTAGATGCATATGTAAATTATGTGCTGCTTTTTCCTCTCAATGGACCACTTGCACTGAACTTCGTGACGCACTTCCGTTTGGAAACAATACATATAACTTATTTCCGGTTATGTTTACTTTCAATGTACTGTGGTCAATGAGTTGAACAAACGCCAACTAAAAAAATTGTCTATAATAATATTTTATATTTTGGACTTTTTTATTGACAGAAGAAGGGATGATCTGATGTTTACTGTGTGCAGAATTTTCCAAACTCATCGGAACATGAAGTTTAATCCAAACCAAGCCAATCTGAGAAAGCTGCGGCTGTTAAAAATACGCCATTATTTCACCACAGGGTGTCAGTGTTGTTCGTCTAAACCTGGTCTAAACTAGTGACCGCGACGCTGAAATGTGTGAGAACAGATGAATAACATCAGTACGAACCACGAACATTTATTTATTTGGATTAAATATTTTAATCATTCAGTGTCATTTTTCAATGTCAATCGTTTTACTATTTACATGTTCATGCCCAAAATGCTTAATTAATATTCAAAGAAGTTGACTGTCATTCTCCTCTACGCTGCGTGCGGTTCTGATCTATGGTTCTGATCGTAGGCACCTCGCGAGTATTCATTCATTCAACTATTTTAAAAAGACAGGAATAAAGCACGAATGCACACAAGAAATACTTTTTATTAGTCAAATTCATTGAAAAATGTGACCTCAACAGGTATAGAATATAAGTAGGCTAAGAGAAAAAATACTGTTAATGAGAAGACATAGGACTGCTGCAGGTTAGTGAATAAATATATTATTCAGAATGTAACAGTTGGAAAGAAAATATATTTATAGGAACATTTCAGCAGGCTCAAGATAATTAATACAGAGATCATTATTCATTGTTTTAATCAATTGGCATCCATAAAAAACGTAGTGATAATCTGCATTCTCATGTAAGGACGTGCGATGAACCATAGACGAACACTCTAACCGGAAACTCCCGATATGTAACAAGTAGGGATGGCTGCCGCGAAACAGTCGTTCCGAAGCTTTGCGAGATCCCGAAGCGCAGATGTTTCGAAACACTAGGCTTGTTTGAGATGCGCCTTGCCTCGCCTGAAATGTAGTCGAGAGTAGGCGGCTGCAGTGAGAGGAGGAGTGAAAAAAGCGCAGGCAAGCAGGACAGATCTCTCTTCTCGCAGTGGATCAGACACCTGTGAGATCAAAGGCGGATATCGCGGGATTCACGGCCGTGCACGGTGTTGCTAATAAACTGGATGTATTTTAAGTTTTGTTGGTTGAATATGAAAATAAATATAATGAACAAGACACTCAAAGTACTTATTTAATTCCATTTTAAATAGGCCTATATGTTTATGAATCATTTTTTTTCTTTACAGATATGTTTATTTTTATTTTATTTACATCACATAGATCGCACTGTCAGAGAGTTTGGGGCAGTGGCGGCTCCTGCAAGATCTCTCAGGGGGGGCAAATGTTTGGATGATTGATAAGGACAAGGTCCACCCATGCAATGGATAAATAAACAGCTTAAGCATGTAAAGGCAACTTCACTTTAATATTAATGACAAATAAAGTGACTTACAATAAATCTTCTTGTTTCTATACTCACTTTTATTACACTTATTACATCACATTACTCACTTAAAGAGATAATTTTCATTTTTGGGTGAACTATTGACGGTTATAGCGCCACCTTTGGTCCAATCTCCATGAAACTGGTGGCCCTAACTCTTTAATTGCCAATTTATCCTGATTACTACGACGGCTGAATGGTATTTCTTTTAATGCCACGATAGAATTAATAACTGCGTTCGCCATGACGTTGTTCAAGTTCAACTGTCTGTAGCCACAACTCGCGAGATGTCCCAACAGTCTCTCTCGCTCTCGCTTTTTTTTTTTTTTTTTTTTTGATGAAGAAATTGAATTTTATCAATTTGATGAAGATAATAAAGTTGTGTTTCATTTTTTATTGTTGTTGTTTAAATTCAAAATTGTTTTAAAATATTGTTTGTCACTTAATCTTAAAGATTTTTAAAGATTTTTAATAGTGTATGTTCCCACAATGAGTAGGTACTTAATTTCAATGAGTACTTACTTAACGAGCGCTAAAAGAGTAGGTACTGTTATAGCCAAATCTCGTTGAGTATGAATGCGATCCGGACATCATCCGCCATGTTGACGTTATCATGTGACCTACTACGACGCGTTATCACAAGCGCAACAACTTAAAAGATGAACGACACATTTAATTCATCTATCTGTAAATATCTTGATATTGATGAAACTTGCTCATTTTGTGGTATTGTTGAAGAAACAGCTGCCAATTTATTTTGTGAATACATTTAGGGTTGATTTAAGTTGTTATATTTTAAACCCTACTAATGTGACCCACAGTTCCTTATAACGATTTTTTTTTAAGAAACCTCAAAATCGTCATCTCTTGAATATGTTGTTAATTTCTTTATTATAAAAGTAACCATCACACAATAAACAAATGCATATACAATTCAACAACACATGAAACAAATCTTTATTCAAACTACAAGCATGTTACAGGCGCTGAGCCCCACATACTGCCATCTCAACACAGCGGTTCCCATTCTGCGGCTTTACTCTGATGAATTCACCAGAGGTGAGCGTGCCTTCGTGCCGGAGCTTGTTGCTGCACTTCACAGTCTGAGGCGATAAGGGCCGATGGAGAGATGGAGCGTCTCATCCATGGCACCGTTTCCAGGATTCAGCTCTGGGCTCCTCATCCTCCGTGCTCACACCAGTCTGAATAAAAACATGTTTAGTTACTTTATAGATTTGTTTATTTACCTTATTTACAGCACATGTGTCTAATGTCAACAGTGTTGACAACAGTGAATTAACGTTATCCTATAATAATGCCACACATACATCACTCCTTTCAGATGTAAATAGACATTTTAAATAAGCGTGTTTAAGATGTTATGTAAATCCACTTTAGAGACGTTACGTGTGCTTAGAGCTCCCCTGTTAGCTAGCTATACTAAACATGTTTTTACAGCAAAATCACAACTATACTATACTGTCTAACTACTTTACACCATCAACAGTTAAAACATCCACTCTATAGTAGTTTAACACATAAGGAACCGTGTTTACTCACATTTGAAAAAACCCCGCGTCGCTGATCTCCGTGATGTTTGATAATGACGTATGCTCTCGCGTGGCCTCCTGGGATAGAAGAGTACGCATCGGACAGCACTCAAAAATCGGGCCGCAAGCAGTAAGCCATCCGGGAACTTCTCGCCTACTCTTTTATGAATACTGATGTTTCGAACGTACTGCTTCCTTCACGTACTGTTTTCGCCTACTATATAGTAGGAAAGTAGGCATATTCGAACGCACTTAAGTCCGAATCTCGCGATAATTAGTACGTCACCCAGGTAATTCTCGCCTACTCTTTTGGATTCATACATACTTTTTTGCTCGCCTACTCTTTTTCCCATACTATATAGTAGGGAAGTATGCGGTTTGGAACGCAGCCTAAGTGTTTCATCAGGTGTGATCAGCCGAATCAGCGTTTGATTGACACGGTCGGGAACAACAGCCCACACAATCGCACATCTGTATAAAAGTGAAATCAACGCATATTGACCTCGTGGGTTTTTGTGAGAGGAGTTTGATTTTGAGATAGCGGATTTTTGGTGATATAGTGCGATTTGTTTAGGTATATTTAGGCTTACATTTAAATTTACACAATACATAGGCTAGAGACACAGAGTATACATATAGTGACACATTAATACATAGATATAAATATATATAGACAGCTAGATTAATAGATAGATACATATATAGATAGATTAAATATAGGCTACATATATAAATACATAGATAGATTATAGATACATAGATTTATAGGTACATATCTAAATACATAGATTATAGATACATATTATATACATATCTAAATACATAGATTATAGATACATAGATTTATAGATACATATCTAAATACATAGATTATAGATACATATTATATACATATCTAAATACATAGATAGATTATAGATACATAGATTTATAGATTCATATCTAAATACATAGATTATAGATACATATTATACATATCTAAATACATAGATAGATTGTAGATACATATATCTAATTACATAGATAGATTAGAGATACATATATCTAAGTACATAGATAGATTAGAGATACATATCTAGATAGATTTGGATAGATAGATAAAATGGAGGCTCCCCAGAAGAGATGCCGTACATCTGTGGTGTGGGAGCATTTCCATTTAGAAACCCCAAATAAAGTGAGATGTGTGAATTGTGATCGGCAGCTCGCCTACTGCAACAATACATCATCCAGTAGAAACACAGGACAGTTTATGGGAACTTTTTGATACTCGTATCCATCAAACCCAGATGATACACAATGCTACAGCTGATGCCACAGTGGAAGTGAAAAAATACATCAACGATGCGTATTTGCCCAGAACTCATGATCCACTAACTTACTGGAAAGAGAGAGCAGTAATCTTTCCTCATTTGTATGTCCTAGCTAAAAAATATCTTTGCATGCCAGCAACAAGTGTCCCTTGTGAGAGGATTTTTTCAAAGGCTGGAGAAATTATCTGTAAAAAAAAGAAGTATAGGCTAAGTCCTTCCACAGCAGAGAAATTAATATTTTTGAATAAAAATATGTAAAAAAGTGAGACATTGTGGCTTGATTTATTTTATTAATATTCATTTTGCAGGACCAAAATAACATTATGCACGGTGAGGAGCCTATAGGTTGCAAGATTCACATATTAGAAAAGTACAATAATAAAAAACAAACAAATTTTCATGGCTTGTCAAGGTTGTTTCAGATCAACACCTGCAAGTGACCACTAGGTGTCGCCGTGGAGACGGGTGTCGGATTGATTCGAAGCCTCGAAACAAAATGGACCATTTGGTTCAACTGTTTCATTGCTTCACGAAGCCTCGATCTGCCCATCACTAGTAACAAGTAGAACGCGGAAGTAGTTGTGCAAGTAGTGCATAGCCGCGTTTCCACTGCCGGGCCAGGGCTGAAGCCGCCTTTCCACTGCACACGACAAACGACAGCCGTTGGACAGGAAGTCATTAATTTCCAATGGAGAGTCGTACGGGAGCTGCGGGGAGTTCCGATCATATGCGTGTGCGGAAAATTCGTATCCGATTTGAGCTTTGGATCCGTTGAAATATCTGAACTTCTGCGGCTAAACCGTATGCGACCGGTCGACCGGATGTGATGTATTCTAATCAAAACTATGAGCGTGAGGCTAGAATTACCAATATTTCAACTATTTAATGTTATTCTGTAAACGCTATTTCTGTAAAATGTCGGTTATTAATAATTAATGGCAGAAAAAAATATTTTATAATTAGAGCCAGTTGCGTTTCCACTGTCACTTCCGGGGCTTGATCGGGGCTTACTCGGGGCCAACGGCCAAAGCGGGCCAGCTCGGGCTAGAGGCGTGGTCAAGGTAAAAGGCGGAGTTTATCGGTGTTAGGGAACGTTATGATCTGAAGCAAGATGCACATTTCACTTTTTTATATCGCGCAAAATAATCGCTGCTCGAAATGGTGAATCGCCTGTACTGGTCTGTCGAAGATACCAAAGCTTTTCTGAGCATTTGGGCAGAAGAAAGGGTACAACGTCAATTTGACGGCGTGTAAAGAAACGAAGACGTTTTAAAATACATCGATGCTGAACTTTTGTTGCAAATTTAAATACTTTACTAGTTACTTGTAATGCGTTACCCCAACACTGGTCGCTAATGTGTGATGTGTCGCAACTGGCAACGACGTAGTCGAGAGATTGCATTTTTTTAAACAGGCTCAGTGTAACAAAACAAAAGCGTTCTGTGTGATCTGGACCAAATGAATTGTGATTTATATTTTCTTTATTGACTGGTTTCCAAAACAAAGATAAGAATTGGCCCAAAATGTCACTTCCATTAATTTTTGGATGAACACAACCAGAACATCTTCAAATGTCACTATAAACTCATGGCAAGACAGAGAATAAAGATGTCTTGTTTCTCGCCTCGCCAGTTAGGGTTGATTTACGACTTTGTAGTCTGGCAGCTGTCTAAAAGACACTGATCTTTTGTTTTTCCCCACATCATATCTTTCTTTAATATTTAAAATAATAATAATAATAAATTCTTTTTTTTTAAACAGGCTGCACAAATAATTAGATGAAGGACGTGGCCAAATAATTAATTCATTTGCATCAAAAATTAATTAACAGTAAACAGTAAAGTGTTTTAATAAGCCTTTGAATCTGTTCTCAGGTAACTGCTGATACCCCAATTAAACAGCAGCAGCCAGTACTTATCCTAATTTCTCCTTTTTAATTTCCCCGCAGTGTGAATGTGCTGTGGATCATTATTACTCATTCTGATTAAAGGAGCGAGATGTAACTTCAGAAATATTACTCTCGGTTCCCTGCTGTGTTTCTGGGCGAGGGGCTTGTGGAGGTGGGATTATTAGAGACGGAAAATATTTATTCACTGCCCTGGCAACTGGATCAGGCATTAATCTCAATTCAGGGCCATGAATAACTTTCCTCTCCGTGTCTTTTTTGATTGCATAATGTTGACACCCGCGGTCAGTTCGCTGACTAATGCCGGTGTTAAAGCAGGCCCTCTCATTCTGAGGGGGCTTGCTTATACGTTAGTAATCGCATTAAATAAATAGCCAATGTTAAATCCTCACAAGAATATTTTGACTTTACGGTCTTTAATCCTAGCAATTATAAATAGTCTATATTTTGTGTGTAAATCAATCAACACTAAGTGTTTTAAAGGAAATAGGCTAAAAAGAAAACGATCAACCAACCAATGACCGTATGAAACTGTAGCCTTTATAACACTGACACCCAGGGGCATCTGTTAGTATTTGTTTATTTTTGTATAGTGGAACTATAGAAATATATTTTAAAAAAAATGTAATTACATTTGTGCTTTCTCCTCTTGTCCATGTTTGTGTCATAACTGATTTAGTGTCATATCAGATTAGACCAGTGATGAATAATGTTATATAAAAATCAGCACAGCTCAGCAGTTTAATAAAACTAAAGATATTACAATCCACGTATGACTTGTAATTGTAATTAAGCACATTCAAAGTGAACTCAGTGCTAATTTCTTCATCAGTCAGCCCTGATTACTGCTTCATTTGGAGTTATTATGACTTTACAACCACTAAATCATATTCAGATCTAAAAGCATTGTAATAACACTGACAAAGATTTGTCACCTGGTGAATGGCACAAAAGCAAAATATAAGTAATCCATGATTGAAATGAATAGTAAAAGAGTTTTATAGGCTTAAACATTATTTGGATTTTTAATAACAATAAAAATGTCTCCTCGATCTGATTTTGAAGAAATATCGTATCGTTCTACAGTGCATTCTATGGGTTGCAGTTCTGGCCTTCTTTCTTGAATGCTTCTATTAAATTCCCCTACTGTATAGCTGGAAAATAAAGCACTGTTTATTTCATTTGTATAGTATATCTGCTGTGTATATGTAATGTGTATCTTTGTTCTTATCTTTTAATAACTAAGAAAATGATGACAAAGATTTTTATCTTCGCCACTTTGGCCTAAATGTCTGCCATTCTTTTTTTATATATATTTTGTTACTTTCTAAGGCTTTGTTTTTAAAATAGGGACGTTAGTTTGGCTGTAATGCTCAGTCACTTGCAAAATAGTAAAACCAACATGAAAAAGAATCGTGATAAAATCTTGAATCGTGATTTTCCTGAAAAAAATTGTGATATGATATTTTTGCCATATTTCCCACCCATAATGAGTAGTGTACAAGTTCTCCGTATTTGTTATTGTATTCTGAATTAATCCAATGAGATTAGTAATTATTTGTGCAATGAGTGCCCTGGATACCTCTAGGCCAGAGGAGCTTATCCTCGTGAAGTATGCAGTCAGCATTTTGGAAAAGGTCTTTAAAGTTCACGAACTGACAAAACACACACCTTGTAGCCTGTTAAACGAGCTCTTGAACACAAATGGCTGTCTTTGACGAGTATGTTGACACGCAGGTGCGTGTTTAAGCAGTACAATGCATCAAAGCATTGTAAACATTGTAAGACAGGCACTTCACTACATACTGTATATAACGATAATATTGAAATCATACCGGCATCATTGTTGCATTTATATCCTTTAATATCACATATAAAATCCTTTTTTTTAAGGTTATGCAATCTTGATCACCCATACCTGAAAATTAAGCCATTGGACTTCTTGTTATTGATATATTTACTCTTGAAAAGTGACGTTTCCAAAAGGAGGTTTTTGTGGCAATGTCTAGAAGATACATTTTAGGTTCCCCAAAGAAATTTAAGTAAACAGTTCTTAAAGGAACCACTTTATTTGATTTATTCTTAGTGTGAGGAATATTTTAATAATCTGAAGAATCTTTTTCCTCTATAAAGAACCTTTTGTGCAAGGGAAAGGTTCCATGGATGCTGAAGGTAAATCATCGAACCAAGAACCAATGAAGAACCTTTATTTTTTGGATTTTTAGTTTTCACTGCGGTCTGAAGTGGAACGAGTCCAGACAAAATGCAGCACCCTTATGAACTAGGCCAGACTTTTCTAGATCCTATTTTTGAAAAACTATAAATAGTAAGAGCAGAGGGTAGAAGGGATTATGACTCAGATTGTCTGAATGATTCACAGGCTTGAGTGATCGAGAGATACGGTCTGGGAGGGGTTTCATGATCCAGGGACCCTCTCCCCATCCAGGCTCTCAGACAAACAAGGGACCCCAAATATAAAAATGCGTATTATTAATGTACCACATTTATTATTTGAAATATATAGAATATTCAGTCAAACCAAAAAATATTCAGACACCAGATATCATTTTTGATATTTTTTTACTAGTGGTGCAGGACACTATAGTTCATTTATGTCAGTGAGGATAGCAAAATAAAGTAAACTGTTACATATTATACCCAAAAATACATACAGTCTTCATACAGTGGACTACCAGTAAAATGTAAAAAAAAATGGGACCAAAAATTGTTCAGACACTTTGACCTGACCATGGTTTGCCTCATTTTTTTTTCTTTAATTCCAGATGCGACCTTTTTACACCACAGACCATACATTTTGGTTTAACTGTATATGCAAGACCTTCTTGGACACACAGAGCTGGGACCAATTTGTCTAAATGTATTTTCACCTATTCCATTTTCAGTGAGGAAGTGGAAGAATTATTTTGTAATTTGTGGCCTTAAACCTAAATGATTTTAATTTAACGGGTAAAAATAGGAAGGTCGTGTTTTATGTTCAGACATGAGACCCTCAGAGAGCCCTTGAACCTGAGGAACTGAGGAATGGAATATTCTGTGCACTAAATGTTGAATTATAGCAAAGCCCTTGATCTTGTTTCAAGCTAATTGATTCAGACATGGATTGATATGAATAATCTCTTGCCGTCATGTGACCCAAAATAGTCCTTGTGCTGAATCCCAAGCCAGTAGAGCACCTTCGCTGAAAGGTTGAGGTTTCTTCTACACTTTGGTCAATTTGAACTTTAGTTTTTTTCTGATATTTTTAAAGGGGATATACATTTGTGTCCTAAATCGGACATATTCAGTGTTGTATCATCATCTTGTGGGGCTTAAAGGTTTATTGGAATGTCTGAATCAGAGAGAACTCCAGGAAAGTGAAACTGCCAGATGTGATCAGCAGAGAAGCTTGTGTTTTTTATTGTCATCTTTTCGTGATGGGTCAACGACTCAGTGAGGATTCCGACGACAAAGAAATTGATGTTGCTGAACTGCAGGAGTGGTATAAAAAGTTTGTGGTGGAATGTCCGAGTGGAACCCTCTTCATGCACGAGTTCAAGAGCTTCTTCGGTGTAACTGGAAACCAGGAAGCGGCAGATTACATAGAAAACATGTTCCGTGCTTTTGATAAAAATGGGGTAAGTGATTCAATTTCAGTTACCTTACACAAAGTAGGCATAAACACTCTGTAGGAGACTGTGTAGACACTCAAAAATAACTTAAAAATATAATATATATTCCTACATACATGCATACATACATCCTACATGAACTTCTTAGAATTCTCAGAATTTTTGACAGTTCATTCCTATTTTCTCATTCATTTTTTCGTAGGACAACACTATTGATTTTCTGGAATACGTTGCAGCCTTGAATCTAGTGCTGCGAGGAAAGTTGGAGCACAAACTGAAATGGACTTTTAAAATGTATGACAAGGATGGGAGTGGCTGCATCGACAAAACAGAGCTCAAGGAGATTGTGGAGGTAATCAGCCCATGTCCTTTTCCTATTGTCAATCACGCCGACTTAAACATTAAACGGTTGAGATTACAATTCTTCAGCGGTTTACTTGATTTAAGAAAAAAAAGAATGAAAGCCATAACCATGTGTTCTGGTTGCATTTGTACTGAGATTACAATTACACAACTGGTTTCATCACTTTCAACTGAGATGTTTACATGGGATTCATCCAGATGATATCAGGACATTTGTGTGCAGAGATGATATAACACTGTAAAGAAGACATTTATGCATTTATGATTAAATTAGGCACCTTTTACTTTACTTTTATAGTCAATCTACCGACTAAAGAAAGCCTGCCATGGTGAACTTGATGAGGAGTGTAACCTACTGACCCCAGATCAGGTGGTGGACCGAATATTTGAGCTAGTGGATGAGAACGGAGATGGTAAAACCAACTATGATTCATTATTTTTCTAGACAGTCACTAAAGGGCTATAGCCAAACTCTTTTTCCTTCTTTACATATAGCCTGTGCTTAAAGGCAGCCTAAAGCAGCTGATGCTGAGTTTCTGTCCTGTGTCCACAGGGGAGTTGTCTCTGGATGAGTTCATTGACGGGGCGCGACGTGACAAGTGGGTCATGAAGATGCTGCAAATGGACGTGAACCCCGGGGACTGGATCAATGAACAGAGACGCCGCAGCTCCGACTCCTGAACTCTACAATCACCAAAACAACCCTTTAAACCAACCGACATATACATATGCAGTTTCTCAACTACAGTTTTAGTCATGGTTCATGAAAGTGAATCTTGAGTCATCAGTACAAATTATATATAGACCATATACAGTATATATATATATATATATATATATATATATATATATATATATATATATATATATCACCATAGTGTCTCCCGTTTATTTTTTCACCAACAGAATTCAGTTTATCTGCATGTATATATTTATGTTTTCTTTATTGTTTCTTTCGTTCTTGTTGCTAGGATCTGTGGATTGCTCACTTTAAATATTGATCTATTATTCTGCAGATAAGGTGCATTTGTTTAACTTTTTGCAGCATATTACTCTGTTTATAAATAACAGCCATCAGTTACAAATGGGCATATCTGATGTTTGTAAATATATGAATATTGTAAAGTCTCTTGAAGGTCAAAATTGTAAAAGTATTTGCATCTGTACATTTCTCAAAAATAAAACTCATCAATCATATATTAAATATACTATGAATTAATTTCACCTTTTTCTCATTTCTTACAAGCTCACGCTTGAATTAGATAAAATTTGGTGACATGCATTTTTGTCAGTTGTGTTACAATCAAATTAACTTTTAGTCCCAGGATGTCATCAGTTGTCACCATTTGTCAATTATACACAATTGTCACTTTTTCAATATCAATGGTGCTACAGAAACATAAAATTGTATTGTAAGTATTTTAACCCTAAAAATGGCAAGACCATAAAGAGAAATCAGAACATTTATTTATTGCAATTTTCCATATTCTTAGGACACAAATAATACAATTTCATGATTTTTTAAATATTTGTATCCCCCAGGCCAGGACACGTCGCCAGTTTGAGGGTATAAAATCATTGAAAAAAGAAAGCTTGTTTGGCAATACGTGTTACAACATTATAGCCAAATTTTAAAAACATTTATTCTCTCATTACTTAAACTAAACATTCTTTGTAAAATGATGTTGAACAATAAGCATAATGCCTATTTATGAATATATTATAGCCTACTGTATCATATTTAATACGCATACTTCTACCCCCAAACTGGCCACATATCCTGGGAGATACAAACATTTACAGACATATTGTGAAAAATGTACAAATTAAATTAATAAAATTTCAACACAAACATAATAAGCTAACGCTTAACAACAACTTTTTAAACATGTAAATCCCCTCCAAATATAGTAAATATGTGAAATATATCAACTTTTATCTGAAGGCAAGTAGATTTCCCACTACAGGTGGCCATGTTGTTTTTAAATGCTTCCCGTGCATGAACAAAGCCACAAGATCTAAATATTCTCAACAAACACCCTTTCAACATGAAACCAAGAAATTAGACCTACACTTTCCCTGCCTCTCAAATGTTTGTATCCCCCCCAGGATACGTCGCCCATTTTAGGGTTTAAAATATGAATGAATATTTATTGAATTAAAATGGATATATAGACAGGATGCTCTTGCACTCCCTGACGCTAGATGGCACTCAAGCCTTTCAATTCAACCAATTTAAACCTGGCTAGAAGCCAAAGTGAAGTGAAACAAGTGTTTGCGTTTTTTTTAAGGGACACAGAACACACATTCGGCTTTATTGGTTTGGTAAGTTATCGGACCACCAGCTCTAACCAACACACAACGTATCTAACCAGGGAATCTCGAAGTACTTGAACATGTTATGTTTGTACACCTTATAGTTCTTCGTAAAAGGTAGGTTGTCACTGTTTTATATATATATGTGTTGTAACTTTAAATAATGATTAATTGCATTTTCTGTTAAAAACAAACAATAGATAGTTAGTGGGAAAATACCCACAGTGAAGTCCCAGCTCAAACGTCAAAGATGGATAAGATCGCGCGGATGAAGGTACGGCAGATGTTTAATTTCATTCGACATTATTATATTTTTTTTACTGGCTTACTGTTTTACTTTTCAAATCTGTGTAAAGATTACCCCTGCAAAAGCATTTGGAAATGATCCTCAAAATGAATAAAATAAAATAAAAACAAGTTTTAAATGTGTTGGGTGTTGGCTCAACTTGCCTGTAATACAGAAGAGATTGAATTCATAGAAAGTATCATGCCATTGTCAGGTGACGAGTGATTTTTTATGGCGTTATTATCCTGTCCAATGTCGAGAGCGCATTATTGTAGCGCGAAAGTACATTAATATTATGCGCGAGCGTGAATCTCTCTGCTCGCGCGCGGAATATGATGTGCCGAGCGTGAATCTCTCTGCTCGCGCGCGGAATATGATGTGCCGAGCGTGAATCTCTCTGCTCGCGCGCGGGAACTGGGCACGCGCTCTCAGATACACTTCTCTTGTAAGAATTCTCTCTCTGGGCTGAGTGGGCTCGCTGCCTCGCTCAGAGAATATGCCTGCACTTAAAACGTGTTCAGTGCAATCGCGAATCGCTCCTCTTCCCCGCAGCTAACAATTTTAGGTTATAAGAACGTTTTCATAACGTTCCCATTAAGTTATAAAAACGTTATTTCTGAATGTTCTATGGAATTTCAAAAAGTCCAGTTTTTAGACGTTGTATTAACGTTATTTCTTGGTTATAAGAAAGTTCAATTCTCCCGTTATGTAAACGTTGTATTAATGTTATTTCCTGGTTATAATAACGTTAGAACGTTCAATTCTCCCTTTATGTTATAAGAACGTTATTCAAACGTTCAATTCTCCCATTATATAAACCTTCTCTTAATGTTTTTCTAAGATAATGAAAAACGTTTCATTCAATAAAAAAAAACATTAAGAAATGTTTTAATAATTATTAAAACCTTTCTTAATGTTTTTTATATAACAAGGTAGCCTATATAATAGGCCTAGCCTATATGAAGAACCTAAAATAAATAAAAAAAGACCCATGAATCATGTCTATAATATGTGTAATGTAGTCCACTGAAGTCGAGTTGAATTGAACCCAAGTAGGCCTATAGTTTATTCCAGTAAACCGATTTGGGTTGAAGTGACCATATGAAATTAACATGAACATAAACTTGGACTAAACATAGAATCACCAACAATGGTACAGGGAACAAAGCTAGACAAGAGACAATGGGAACACAAGGACAAGGATTATGACCAAAAACAACCAATGACATCCACAAGTTAAAGTTAATTTAATTTATATAGCTCATTTTTACAACAATTTCCAAGTTTATGTTCATGTTAATTTCATATGGTCACTTCAACCCAAATCGGTTTATTGGAATAAACTATAGGCCTACTTGGGTTCAATTCAACTCGACTTCAGTGGACTACATTACACATATTATAGACATGATTCATGGGTCTTTTTTATTTATTTTTGTCTTAATTTTAAAATCTGAAAGTTCTTGTTTTAGGTTCTATAGGCCTATTATATAGGCTACCTTGTTATGAATGAAACGTTTTTCATTATCTTAGAAAAACATTAAGAGAACGTTTATATAATGGGAGAATTGAACGTGTGAATAACTTCTTATAAGTTAACCAAGCAAGAACGTTAATACAACGTTTATATAAAGGGAGAATTGAACGTTCTAACGTTATTATAACCAGGAAATAACATTAATACAACGTTTACATAACGGGAGAATTGAACGGTCTTATAACCAAGAAATAACGTTAATACAACGTCTAAAAAACTGGACTTTTTGAAATTCCCTAGAACATTCAGAAATAACGTTTTTATAACTTAATGGGAACGTTATGAAAACGTTCTTATAACCTACAATTGTTAGCTGGGGAAGAGGAGCAATTCGCGATTGCACTGAACACGTTTTTAAGTGCAGGCATATTCTCTGAGCGAGGCAGCGAGCAGAGAGAGAATTCTTACAAGAGAAGTGTATCTGAGAGCACGTGCCCAGTTCCCGCGCGCGAGCAGAGAGATTCGCGCTGGGCATATCATATTCCGCGCGCGAGCAGAGAGATTCACGCTCGGCACATCATATTCCGCGCGCGAGCAGAGAGATTCACGCTCGGCACATCATATTCCGCGCGCGAGCAGAGAGATTCACGCTCGCGCATAATATTAATGTACTTTCGCGCTACAATAATGCGCTCTCGACATTGGACAGGATAATAACGCCATAATTTTTGTCATGTTTGCCAGGTTTCACAGACAAGGCTTAAGCCTAGTTTCAGACTAAAATGCATGTTTGAGCTGTTTTAACTGAAAGCAACTTGCACTGACTTATCTTAAAATATGTCAGTGCCATTGTTTTGTCTCAAGATGCACATCAGTAATGTTTTTTTTCTATGGCACTTTTATAAAAGTTACTTAAATGTCCTAATTGAACTAAGGTCTAATCCTGGCTTAATCTAAGCCTTGTCTGTGAAATCAGGCTTTTATGTTCTTCCTCATTTGTTGCAGCTCCCGTGCAGATCAGGATGGAAGCTGCTCCACATGAGAGGAGATTTGTTCACCTGTCCGTCCACCGATGCCCTGGCGCACTGCATCAGTGAAGACTGCCACATGGGTGCAGGGATCGCTGTGCTCTTCAAGAAACATTTTCGTGGAGATGAGGAGCTTCTGGCTCAGAGTGAGTGTGAATTATCATTACTGACAAGTGCACTTCATATAACACTCAAATCAAACGCATTTGATTCTCAAAGAATGTTGCCTTCTGTTTTGTGTAGAGAAGCAACCTGGGCAATGTGCAGTCCTTAAAAGATCTGATCGTTTTGTGTATTACCTGGTAAGATGGCTTTTAGCGTTTATTTTACTTTAATTCACATCTGTTCTATGTTTTACTTAATAAATTAGGATGAGAGAGTAGAGTTTTCCGGACTTAAAGCTTTCTTTGTTCATCAAAATTGACCTTTTGCACCTTTTTCCTGCATTAGGTCACAAAGGAAAAGTACAACCAAAAACCCACCTATGACATTCTCAGAAAGAGCCTTGTGTCTATGAGGGAACACTGCTTGGCCAATGGCGTTAACAGTATATCCATGCCTCGGTAAACTTACACGTTTAATAATAGCGCTATTTTGAATTTAAATGCAGATTTTGATTTTAAATGTAATTATTTTAAATATGATTCTACCTAAATGACTATTTAAAATAATTTTGCAGTTGTCAATGCTCAAATATAGCTTGATAATTTTTTCAATACCAAATTTGCATAACTTTTCTTTTAAATTACTTTTTATTGTTCTGCTGAATAGACTGCAGTAACTAAAGTCATTTTCTCTTGCTAGGATTGGCTGTGGTCTGGATAAACTGAAATGGGAAAATGTGTCTTCCATTATTACAGAAGTCTTCCAGGACACAAACATCTCCATCACTGTGTACTCAATCTAGACCACAGCAGGTCTGAAACTCACATTATTCCTTAACCGTTCTTAAAGAATGGTCAACGTCGGTTTGCTTTTTGTTCCAATGGAATTTCACAACATGCTGTATGGTGGGTGTTTATTAGTCTTGTTCTGGATTGCATAAGTGCTAAAGATTGTAAAAAGACTGTTCTATTTATATACACTAAGAATTTGGATGTTCTTTAGCACCACTAGAGGGTGCATGTCTGACTATTTTACTTTTCAAATCTGTCAATATTGTCCCAGATTAAATGATCCTCAATGGGGGGGAAATATATATATGAAATTAAATATTATTATTGTTTTATTGGATTGCTTTAATCTTAAAATGAAGAAATAGTTTAATTTTGTAAATAAAGTTACAGTATGTCTTCAAGTTCATATTTTTCCAGTAAAATATTACTAATTAAGTGTACCACAATATAAATGCACAATGAATGACCCATAAATAATGATTTCACCATTATTCTGAAATTCTTAAATCCAATTGATTCTTTAGTATAGCAGTTCCTGGAGACGTTCAAAAGTTGTTGCTTAATTCGAACCGCTTACTAGCATTCTACTTTTACCATGTCTTTCTATGGCAGAACTGGGAAGAGTAGTATGCAGTTCTGAACTCATTTCTGAGGCTATGCCCTCCAAAGGTCGCATTAGTCGGCATCATCGAGGCTCTATCGTTTCAGTGAAGCAACTATTATTAAAACTAAAGTTATTCTTACTTTGGAAACAAATGTAACCTGTGTGTGTAGCCTTCGAAATGAGACACAGCTAAAATCTGCAGTTTTGATCCACTGCTTTAGTATATTATAAGCAGCGTTGAAAAGCATCATACCTTTATACCGCTGTCTTTAGATTGTGCTCATGATAGGAAATTGACTCATGTTTATTGCATTACATACAAGGAGACTATTCACTACACCACTTTGCACTATCCCATTTCAAAAGATTAGACAAAATTAGAATATTTAACCATGATGCTTAGAGCAAAGCAAAGTATATTTTGGTTTGCAAATGTACTTGGAATTAACTGGAAAATAATCAATTTCATGCTTGGAATTTACATTACACCCAGATGTTTGGCTTCTAAAGATTTTCCTGAAATTTGACTCTATAAAATAGGAATATTAACAGCAGCTTGTTCCTTTGCTACTTTGTACCTCATCTACCCCTAAAAGGTGAATTTTAGTACCTTAGAGTAGTAATACATACCCTTAAGGTATTACTATGAACTTTTATAAGGTGCAGAGATAAAAGACTAAGAGACAAGCTAAAGGTAATTTTTTTGCACATTTTTTTCTAAGAATCTAAATGTATGATATCCTTTATATTTGAGATACCTCACTATATACTGGACTATATAGAGTGTGGTTTGTATTCATTAATTGGATTATAAACTTATGTAAAGTCAGCCATGTGTTGTTACAAGAGAAATAGTGTTGACAGAAGAAACAACACTGCTAAAATGACAGGTTGATTGTAATAATTTGCTTTGAAGTACCAATTTCCTTAAAGGCAGTTCATTTGCTGTATTAAACAATCTTAATCATAGGCCAGCAGCGGCTCTTTATCCTACTTTAAAATATCACACAACTTCTCATCATAATAATCATAGCTATCTTGACAGTCTTCCCATGGTGCAAAGTTATCTTCCTCGTTCTCAACGAAAGTAGACCAAACATACGCAAAATCCAAAGGCCTCATCATGCGTAGTTTACATCCCGCCCTAGCTAGCGCCTGAAGTCCGGCCTGTATCTCTGGTTCCTCCCACTGGAAAAGGCGGGAGCAGTGGATATTAAGGCGCAGTGACTTGCGTGCTTGCAAGATCTCGATAAGCTTAGCAGCGCAGGCTGCGCAAGGGCTCGAGGACGTGTACCAGGTCACTGTGTACTGGAGTGACTTGTCGTAATAGGCCAGCACCTGGTGAAAGAAGGCCTCTTCAGCGTGTGAACCCTTATGCTCATCCTCCAGGTAACCACGAAGGCCGTCTTTCTCTGTAGCGCCCCCTTGAATGTCTACCTGGTAGCACAGGAAGGTCTTATTGCGCCCGGAAGAATATTCCACGTTTTTAAACTGGAACTTGAAGAAGGTGGGGTTCATTCTGTCTCTGTGGGAAGAAGGAGGACATTTGGAGACTTAAGTAATGCCTGACCATTTTTATAAGCTTTTCTGATTTCAGCAGAATTCCAGCAATTAGTGCAAACAAGACAAACTCACACATTCCATTGTGAGAAAACTGGAATACACCACACAAACCAATTTTAAAACACTAGGCATCATACACTTTTGTAAATGGTTACAGAGAAAAACTGGGCATCATACAAGACTGAGATTCACACATTACTAGACTAGTTCTTCTGAACGCAACTTACTCATGTAGAGACATGCACCTCGCTGCTAGGAGACACATGACAGATGAAAATAATACGTGTTATAAAATATCAAAACGTGTTCTCAAAAACATATTTTCCGACTGATGAAATCAAGTCTGTGCCTTTCATAAACTATGCGATTTTCTGTGAAATCTGTCATTTCCGACTGGCCAAAATCTGTAGACTGGCTCTTATTTACAGCAAAATCAGGCACACAAAAAAAAGGTGGTGTGTTTAACAAAAGAATCCATTAACTTTTGGCAAGAAGTGTTTCTGCTTGGGTGGCCACTAATAGGACTACATTGACTCAAAGGGGGTTAGTTAATAGGCTTGTATAGAGCTCTTTGTTGAAATATATTCTTATAAAATCTAGAGTTTAATTGTGATATTTGGAAGAAGAACCGATTGTCTGATAAGACTAAAACTGAACTTTTATGACACTACAAGACAAAGTCAATGGCCACTTAAACACCACACCAACGTGCTTGCTGAACATTGAACTTCAAAACCGACCATAATGGTAAACATGTCCTCTCTAACAGCTTCTACTCTTCAGAGAAGGATTTGCACTAAGTTGGATCATGGTTGTGGAGATTTGTTCCCATTAAAACATGAGCGATTAATTCCAGTGTGGTTTCAGGTCTGGGTTTGTTCAGGTCACACAAGTTTTTCCACATTAGGCTCAGTAAACCTTATAGACCTCACTTAGTGAAGTCACAGAGCTCTTCTGCCCTGTAAATCTTTTAGGATATTGCAGATTGTCTGTATGCTTGACGTTATACTACTGTTGTTACTGTGGGTGTAGCTGAAATAGTGAAACTGGTTAATTAGTAGGCGGTGTCCACTACTTAGTCATTAAGTGCCAAAAGCATCATGGTTTAGGGATACACCTACTAGTCTGTGGCAAGGACAGGAAAAATCATAAAGACAAAAAAGAGAAATTGATTGCGCTGAATAGCACACAGATAAATCCTAAAGAAAAAAAAATATTCCAAAAATCACTGGGTTTAAAGCAATGCCCTGGATTGGTCTGACTAATTCACATTGCTACCAAGAAGGATGGATTTTGAGATGTATCTGTTGTCAGAGATAATCCACCAAGTATTATTTATAGAGGAGTGACAAATACGCATGCATTAAGTTCTAGTCTATCATTAAGTTTTAATTTGTTAAAATGCATTTTAAGTGAAGTAATCTTAAAATCGATTGTGGTGTCATTCATTCTGTAGCGTATAATACAATGTGAAACAGTTTATCTACAATGTTGTATAGAGAAAAGTCTTCTACCTTGATATTAGATGAAATGCAATTTTTTTCACACAATTTCACACATTTATACATGCTGTTGTGAATTTTAAAGCTACTCTACCCCTTAAAGGTGCATTTTAGTACCACAAAGTAGTAAAAAAAAAGTTCCCATTAAATCGAAATTGAAGTTTTTTATTATGATTTTAGTATGAGTATGTTAGCCTTAAGGTTATCTATAAGCTAGTCTGATCCAAAACAACGACAAAATTCGTGTTTAGAAGATATAAGCATTTAAAACTTACAGTCTCTCACTTCCGCCAATATGGATCAATGATTTAAAAGCGGTCACTTGTTCACACATTTACTATTTTCTACATGGTGAATGGTTTCACCATCCACTATAGGGCATAGGGAGCGATTCAGACAGTGTAAATATGCTTTTCATTGGGGTGAATGAAGTCCGCCGCAACTCGCACACAGTCTGCTCCGGTCCAGAGACACGGATCATATGCGCAAACCTATCGGACACATTTGAATTCTGCACAGAATGCTATATTTTAAAATGATATCACTGAGTGATAGAAATAGGCCTATTACTATGGGTTCCAGTTAGTATAAGTGAAAGATGTTTGACGTACCCTACAATGATCTCAAATGGAGGCAGCTCCATAGGCTCCAGCTCAAACTCCTCATCTTTGACAGGGCCTTTGGCTCCTTCTGCTATCTCCCCATTTCCCTGTGGCATCTCCTCATCTTTTTGCTGATTTTCTAGGGTCTTCTCCGGCTTCTTTGTCATCTTTTCATCTTTAACCTTGTTCTTTTCTTTCTCCTTTTGAGGTTTACTCTCTACTTTCTCCACTTTCTTCTCTTTCTTTTTCACCACACTGCCTTTACTGGGAGTCTTGCTGTCCTTTTTGTCTGCCATGATTTAGCTGTGCGATGAAATGAGTCTGCTAGATGGGAGCGTGTGAGAGGCGCTGTTGATTCAGTGTGTGTGTGTGAGTCAGAGAGATGACAGGCTGAATATGTTCCTAAGTCTGAGAGTTGAAGATGAAGATAAAGATAACTCACTGTCACAAACAGGAGCTGGTCAGAGAACGCACAAGGGAGGGAGACTGAAAGGGCAGCTGCTCTCTTGTTTCCATGCTATAAAAAGGCCAAAGTATAATGAAGAGGGGGGTTTTCATACATTCATTGTTTAAACACACCACAAACACATTTGTTCAACAAGTGCTTCAACTAGCCTTTTTTCCAGCTCAGTTTCAAATATGTAATGAGCAATGACATATAACCAGGTATATAACCAGGCATTTCCCTCCCCTTCTGATCAGGATATTATTGCTGTTCAAACACCAACAACAGGCAGTTTATTAATAACTGTAGTTTGGCAGAGAGTTCAGAATGACTCAGTCTCTTCACATAGTGAATGCCATGGTTCAGTTTAGGCCCTTACGACCCTCACATCAAGGTCGTCTAAAGGTCAGCAGTGCATTGGCCAGTCCCTGAAAAACTTTCTTTTTTTTTTTTGCATGCATTCACTTAGCCATTGGCAAACTGTCATTATTGTTTACAGATACTTGAGTTGTGTTGGAGGAACTGAGTCACTTTCTAAAATATAATCCTTGCGGTCTGAAATACAGTGTATTTTAAGGTTATATTCTTGTACAGAGTGCTGATGTCCCCACTCTACCAGAGTCATTACTAGTTCCCTTCCAGCTTTTGTACACATTCTTGAACCTCTTCCAGAGCCGGGAAACCTGTGAAAGTCTAAGCATACTTACTGAATACTGCACAGTATACACTGTGTGCTTACTATTTAAAAAAAATACTAAAACAGAAGGCGTTATTCCATGTTATAAATTACCATCACAATAAAAAAAAAAGGAAGATCAGTGCATTATGTATGGGATATGACGATTTAGGCTATAGAGGCTACTTCACATTTTTAGCAAATGTAGCATGCCATTCGAATCCCTAACAT
This sequence comes from Rhinichthys klamathensis goyatoka, assembly GCF_029890125.1. NCBI lineage: Eukaryota > Metazoa > Chordata > Actinopteri > Cypriniformes > Leuciscidae > Rhinichthys > Rhinichthys klamathensis. The sequence goes on from NW_026606585.1 coordinate 292,990, forward strand.
AATGTGCATATATACATAATACTGCAGCAATAGTAAGAGTATAGCAGTCCCACATCTCTGCCCCATAGGCTACAATGGTTATTGACCATAAAAAGCAGGTGCATTACTAGGGTATTTATTTTAAGAGTCATATTAAGTCCATTGCTATAAAGGTTGTATGAATACAGAACACATCCTAAGAACAGAAATGTTTGATCAGTTATGAATTGTTTAAATATAGACCTGAGTAGCTGAAGTGTTGGGTCATGTATTGTCCATTATAAAAGTGGACGTACACATTGTGTAAAATTCAATCTCACCTCCCCTGAGCCACAGTCTTTAGCTGAAGAGCTGCTTCTCAAACAGATCTGGTACTGATGATCCCGCTCTGGGACGTTTTTCAATCACATTAATTAATTACCGTATATCAGTATACAAGATTTATTTGATCTGCCTTTGACAGATAACGTTAAACTCTTGATAACTGGAGTGCATTATGGGTATAACCATCATTTTGGTGGTATTCTGTGGTCTGATCCGCATTATTATGACTACAGCAGGACAGAAACCCTCATTAATTTTACTTGGTGCATCTGAGCTTCCATTTTAAAGTGGTAAAAATCATGTGCGTCTTTTAGCACTAACACAAATTCACACTATACTTGGTGACACAACTATCCCATAGCAAAGCAAATGTACCGGTAATTGTTTTCAAGTCACCACTGGATTATTAATGATACAGTATTATTGAAAATGATAAATTGTCAGAGTTTGAAAGGTAGTAAAATAATCTGTTGATGTTCAGTTTTAAATGGCTCAATAAAGCTATGTTCTGTGTGTCAGTGTGTTCTTATTTAGTTTTAACCAATATTTATTATTAAGGGTATGTTTACACAGCAATGATGTACTAAAATCTGAAAAGTTTTTCCATTGGGTTTTTCGTGCACAGGTTGTCCAAACGATCCACATTCACACAGGTCTGCAAAAACAACTAACAACGCTGTATTATTCATACCAGGCCAGTAGTTGGCAATGTAAATAATCGCTCATATAGACTGAACATGTAGTACGCATGCGCATGAAGTTACCATTTTCACAAATTCACATTTTTGAAAGTTACACGGCGGCGATAAAGGTATCGTTTTCAAAAACTTGCACTTGCACTTTGAATTCCGTTTTCAAAAGTTTGCGTTTTCATGCCTCCAAATCCCGTTGTGGTGTAACTGAATGGACAAAACGCATAAAAGGTTTCCGTTTTTAGTTGAAAACGGTGTTGTGTAAACGGCCCCTAAAGCAGCATAAATTTGATTTTGAATTTTATAAGTAATGCATAACAGAGAATAGTTTTAAATGAATTAAACACTAGCCTACATTTGTCAAATCAAATGTTCCAGTCTACTGGAAATATTTAAAATGTAATGGCTTGAAATATGTTATATGCATAGTTTAACTGGAATAACTTAATGAGGTCACAGTATATCTTTATTTAAAATGGATGTTGTATTCAGCCCCTGATGTATGCCAGTTCTAAATGTTATTAATAAAACTGACCAATTTACCACACAAACACACCTACACATCACATTCGCAGCAAATGACTGACAGGCCTCCTTTGTTGGCATAGAGATTGCAATTATAGGCAGGATGGCAATTTCTTTTGAGGTTTGGCAAGAAGGGAGCGTGACAATGAGAAAATGTAATTGCAATCGGAGCCATTGCTACTGCTGTTTCAATATGACTGTGCCATTCCTGCACGAATGTTGGAAATGAAATGTCAAATGGACTTTGCTTTTCCATTTAAAATCTGGCAGACGTTGTAAATGACGTGTGCACAAATAGAAAATGCAACTGCAAGTACAATTTTGCCCAGAATATGATACTGTAGTATTGCTGAGACTGAGTGGGAAACTGAAATCAGGATTCACATCCCATATACACACACTCAGAAATGTTCATTATATCTGCACTGCAGCAGTGCCACCCCGCCTTACACATAAATCTGTTTGAAATTGAGTTTATTGATTGAATGTCCTTTTTGCTATTTTCTCCTCCACGTGATCAGAATACAAGCACACATAAACTCCACTGTTAAGATACAGAACCTAGCATAAGTGCGCTGTACTTATAACTGTAAATGCACACACACTGACATATGTGATCGTGCTATGAAGACAGTAAAATTGCTTGACCTTTAGCATATTATTGCATGGCAAAGTATTTCACAGTTATGACAGGACAAGAAGTCAGGTTTGATAAAACACTTTTTTACTGAAATGGAAAAGTCTATTTCACACAAAAAGTCTTTAACACACACCAACTCTTCTTGATTGTTCTCCATTCAGCTCTACAAGCTAGGGGAGTCTACAGTCCACCATCAGTGTTCTCCAATTTCCCATATTTCCTGAAATATAATTATCTTCAATTACTGAACCTGCCTGCTGCTTTCTAGGGGGTAGGTTTTGTACACAAAGAACCCCCACAAAAGGCTTGTCAGATATACTGAATGTATACTCTGTTTGTTTGACCAATTCTTTCCTTAAATAAATATAAAGCTAACATAAAATGTTTAATAATGTTTTGCTGGAAATGTAACTGTTTTTCTTACAGGTGTTCTGAGAAAGCATTTGGCTGCAAGAATGGTTTTTCTGGGGTTCTATAACATGCTGATGGAAGGAGAATTATTATATAAATATTTGACAATTAATCAAGTGTGCACTGTACTTATCTGATCCTGTTGCATTTTGGGGGAGTGAAAGTTAGTACACAGAACTGCAATCTGCAGTCTGCAAAAAAGGCAACCAGCATCTGATTAGGAGTAAAGTCATAATAGGTTAACACTATATAACAACTTTCATTACATATATATGAACTTTTGAAAATTATTATAAATTGTTACCCATAATAATTAGTTAATTTTATATAATTTAAGTCTAGCCTTTTGTACATGATTTAAAAAAAGGAATTATTTACTGACAAAAGTATGTTGCTTCCTTTCAGGTAATTCTACAGTATTTATAGTGAGATACATATCAGGCACAATCCCTGTTTTGTATTTTTGAGGTGTTTGGTTTGATATCAGTAAAAAGAAAATTCTGTAAAGCTCTCTACGCAGTTAGGACCAAAGTATCCTATAGTTAGCCTTCAAGTAAATCAGAGTGTCCAAGTTTTTGGGCAGAAATCTGCATTGTTCTGGTCTGAGAGTCTTGCTTACCAGGCTAAATATCTGGTCCACTGATGTGGTTGTTGCTGGCACGGTAAAAACTTTCTTGGCTACTTGTGAGAGCAATGGGAAATCGATGGACTTGCGTTTCCAGTATTGTAGTGGATCCTCATCTGTGGGTTCTTCATGGAGATATGTGGACAGCTCCTGCTCCACTGTCTTGGCCTGGGCGGTTGGCCGCTGCTTAATGAAAGAGAACAGCTTGCAGCGTTTGGACGGGGATGGCTGGGCCTCTGAGTGATGTTCTAGTGGACCCAAAGGAGTATGCTTTCCAACTTCTTCCAGCAGCACTTGTTTGTGCCAGTCGCTGTCACTGCTCCAGGACAACTTGAACTGTGGGTCCAGGGTGGTGGCGGTTATGTAAAGAGGGTCTTCAAGAATGCCTGCCAGTCTGCGGTCCAGAGCTTGAGACAATCCCATCATGATCGCAGAGCACTGGTGAGTTACGACCTCAGCCAGGTGCTTGCGCAGACCCAACACACAGGGCAGGCCTAGGCTGATGGACACGTGCTTGTCTCCTTGTACCATGTCTGAGGCCTCTTCGAAAGGCTCTATCACTTCAACCAGCTCCCGCAGCACCGCTTTTTCTAAGTTACCGAGAACTAGGTCATTTCTATCCACAATGTCTTCAAGAAAATCCATTGACTCCACCATTTGGCGCAATATCTTTAACTGAGCGTTCCACTTGTCCATGGATGAGGGTCTTTGCCAATTTGTTGAGGTATTGGAGCCAAACACTTGGACAAGTTTTTCAGGAGCCACTGTAGCAATTACGTAGTTATAGAGGTGGGCTGCTTTGCTTAGAGGAAGTGATATCTGAGGGTAAGCGCAAACTCCTTCTTTAACACACTGAGCTAGTAATCGAGCAAAACAGTCTATCCTACTTCGACCAAGACACTGATCTAAAGACTTGCGGTTCTCATTGCTACTGATGGTTTCTCCTGCTCCAGGCTTTTCATCGCTACAATCTTCCTCCCCTTCATCTTCTTCACCGTTTCCAATGAGATTGAAGCCAGGAAGACGAAAAGGAGATCTGTTTTCACAAGGCGAATGGTCAGCGACGACTCTGAACACTTTTCCAGACACACCATAGGATTCAGAGATCTCATCAAACTCGCTGAGCATTTGCTGAGTGTTGCTGTGGTCTGTTAGCGGTAAGCAAGCCAAAAGAGCGGATCTAATGTGCCAGTCTGCGTTTATAAAGTGGCAAGTCACTCCAAGATATCCAGCACCCACAAAGCTGCTTCTCCACAGGTCAAGGGTCACGCTGCAGGACTCTGCTCCTTTTAGAGCCTGTTTTGCAGCTAGTTGCACTTGGGAGACATAGGCTGGCAGGAGCTGCTGCTGTATGTAATGGCATGGTACCGGTATGTATCGGGGCTCCAGGAGCTGAAGAAGCTCACGGAAGCCCTCATATTCAACTATCTGTGTCGGCTGCAGGTCTCGGATGATCATCTTGGCGATGGCTTCCGAAATGAGGGATTGCCGAGGGTCACTGTAGTCAAACTTGTTCATCCCAGGACTGCTTTGAGAGATCACTCGACCACTTGGTGGGCCAGTACAATTCTGCATTGCCTCTCTTTTCACATCTTTCTTCCTCACAAACTCATCATACATGGCCTGATGTTTGCGCTGTGGATGTGACATGATTATATACAGGTAAAATACATGTAGAACCCAATAAATAAAACAACGTAAACACATAATATATGTAAACACACACACAAACAGAATATCAAGGGTTCCCACACTTTCTGACTGGCTTTTCAAGTCAGTCCTTCGAGACTAACAAACAGACTTTTTAATAATCTTTTTTTCTTTTTCAAATTGCACAAAGCACATTTGATCAAAATACTGTAGGCTAATAATTATATTTTTTCATTTATTTATGACTTTTTACCAGGAAATATATATATATTTTTTATTAATCTTTAAATTTCCATCACTGTAGGGACTCTGAATAACGTTAGTGTATAAAAAGTGGTCATGCAACATCTCATTTGTCTCGTTATTAGATACAAAACACTGTTACATATCTAAATTAACCCTTACCTTTAAATGTGTAACAAAGTTAGAAGTAACTGTCCGTTTAGCCTGAATCCTTGTGCCACAAGCCTTGCAGTTAGATTCAATTTTGCCATTTTCTCCCTCACAGACGATATTGAAATAATCCAGAATGGAGACCCTAGATTTTGACGCCATCAGTGATCTTGTTATCTTCCACGATATGAACAATACCGTAAGAATAACACCGAAAAAAAAATGAAAACAATTTGATATGCTCTTTTGTTTTCCGAAATATCAGTCTAGCTTTGGGAATAGCCTCGTCCCAGCATAGAGATAAAAGGATAGTAATCTGACCGAGATAGCGCCGTGTTCACCTGATCTGACACTGATCGCATCGTCCTATCATTGAAAATGTCTTCTCGGATACACGTCTCAATAAAAACATAACACACGTCCCTCAGATCTGCGGGAGAGAGCAAATTGTGTATTTTGCCCGGTGTCAGTTCCGACCGTAAACATCGCTATCCGCTAGCAGCTCTTTTGAGATGAACACCAGGAAGTAGACAGCGAATGGACAATTTATTTATTTATTTATCATTACGCCTCTATTTGTCTGTTTTGATACCATTCGTGAACAGGCACCCACAACTTGATAAAAGGGTAATGAAGTAACCACAATAAAGAACGGCATTTCTTATATTTGTCGTTTTGTACATAACGTTACGCCAATTGAATGCAGTGATTTAATATAATCTTACTGTAGCTAAAACAGGTACGAAGGCGAGGACGCGCCTGATACTTCTGCTCGTGCACGTTTACAACGTCTTATGTTGTTGTTGTTATTGTTTTTAGGTTACAGCAGGAATTTTTGATGAAAAGAAAATGTTTCTTTGTAGGTGCTGGGTAGAAGAATTACATTTAACATGATTACTAAATGGTTTGCTGCTTGGATTCCTTTCAGATAAAGCGCAGTTTATGGCTCGCATGACACAGAAAACGTTCTCTAATAGAAATATAATGAAACTAATGGATTTGCCACCTTTTACTACTGTTTCCCAACTTTAAAAGGAAACAAGACATTTACTATGAAATTTAATTATCTGACAGGTATGATTCAACCACATAGAACTAGAACAATTACTTTATTTACTGATGTAGATGACTAAATTAACTATCTGATAACGGCATACAATAATGGCAGTTGTTATAGTTATTGCATTTTGGATGAAATGTTCAAGCAGAGCAGGTTCTAAAAAACTGAGAACGAATCAAATCTGCAGTAAATATATACATTTATAATTTGTCTGGATTCAACTGAATTACTGCTCAAAAGCTAACATGGTTCATCAAACATTTTTATTAGGTAAACTATTTTATACAATAAGAGTGATTTCAACATTCAACATAGCGAAATTGTTCTAAGAACTAAGGGTCTATCAATAAATCAATAAATAAAGATTATAGATGAACGTAAATAAGGTCACTGTTATTCCTCTTTTATTTCTGGTTGAGTCTTCTCTGTCTTCTCTTGTTTCTCCTTCACCTGGGCCTGCATCTCTTTCCTTGTAGCAAGTATTGCACTTTGTAGGGATGCAATCTCAGCTGAGAGAGTGATGACTGGGGGAAGGAAAATGTGCTTTAGTTACATAAAGTGTGCTTTAGTTACATAAAGTGTTAACAGTTAAATAAACCCAAAATACAGGAAATAACATTTCCCTAAAAACAAAAAAATTGTGCTGAAATAATACTTCAAATTTAAGCCACACAGCAAATGTGCACCAAAGCACAATATTTTAATATAATGCACAGGGATCAAATAAAATATAGCATAAGCAAGCCATAGTTATAGAAGACATCACAAAAGAGCGCACCCTCTTTAAAAGCAGACTGAGCTTGTTTCAGACTTTGTGGTACAAGGATCCCAAACCACTTCAAAGGTTCTCTGTGCTCGGGTGTGGATGATTCTGCCTTTGTTTTTACTTGAGGGTCTGTCTCTTCTTCCTCCTCTTTAACCCCCTTTTGTTTGGTATTTATTCGCCTCCTAAGACCTGAAACATTCAATGATTTTGTCACAAATCGTACAATTCCTCTTTACAGTTGTAGGTCCCTAAATGTATCATATAAATGGTATGGTAAAAAATGGGCAACACTGTGGAAAGATTCTAAATAAATCAAAAATTAATATGTTCAAGGGATAGTTTACCCAAACATAAAAATTCCCTCATTTATTACTCACCCTCATGTCGTTCCAAACCAGCAAGACTTTCATTCATCTTCGAAACACAAATGGAGATATTTTTAATGAAATCTGAGCGATTTCTGTCGCTCCATTGACAGCTAGGCAACTACCACATTGACACTTCAAAAAGCTCATAAAGAGATCGTAAAACTAATTCATATGAATTGAGTGGTTTAGTTTCATTTTCTGAAGAGACAATCATTTTCTATGATGAACAGATTGAATTTAGGCTTTTTTTCACATATAAACATTGATCAGCGAACATAAACAAAACCTCAACCGAACCTGCTTGTCGCACGAGAACAAACCTCTGCGTAACACACGAGAATGAAACTCATTGGTTCTTGCGGAAGCTCAAACGTGCTGCGTAACACGAGAATGAACCTCATTGGTTCTTGCGGAAGCTCAAACGTGCTGCGTAACACACGAGAATGAACCTCATAGGTTCTTGAGGAAGCTCAAACTGTTGTGTAACACACGAGAGTGAACCTCATTGGTTCTTGAGGAAGCTCAAACTGTTGTGTAACACACGAGAGTGAACCTCATAGGTTCTTGAGGAAGCTCAAACTGTTGTGTAACACACGAGAGTGAACCTCATTGGTTCTTACGGAAGCTCAAACGTACTGCATAACACGAGGATGAACCTCATTGGTTCTCGCACGTTAAGCAAACATGCTTGAGCTTCCGTTTCTACAACTAATGTGTGAGTTGATGAATGTTTAGCTATATGTGATAGGGCTGGATAAAAAATATCGACTTCTCGATTCTCATTTTTACGAACCGATATCGTTTCTTAAATCCAAAGAATCGATTAGGCTAGTCATCCTGTTTTCAGTTGATGAATTAATGGAACATTGTAGCGCCCATCCTATCCAATAAATCGCAATAATCTTTGTGCTTTGTTACTACTGATATGAAACAAAGTCTCAGATTTGAAATTATGTCGGTCCATTTTTTTTACGAAATTCAAAAACATAAATACCGTTTTGGTGCTGTGGCGTGAGATCGCTCTGGCGCAGCGGAGCTCAGCTCAAGAGAAGTAGCAGCGCATGCACATGATCTTCTCTTCCGCCTTAATAATACCAGTTACAGCGCGAAATAAACATGAATGAGCATCTGAAAGTGTGTTAAAAGATAGAGTACAACTTATCGAAATCCGTATAATATCACATGGAATCGCTCAATCCGTGTTTCAACCGTGGAAAGACGCCAGTAAAACAGCTTGTAAACAATGTCATGTAACTTCACATTTACCTCAGAAAAAATATATCCAGTGACCATAAACTCGTTAGTCAGCTAGAAAAATTAGCTCTAGAGAGGAGCATTTTGCTTAACATATGCACCATATTACATATTCATTATCATTTTTTAATGTTCTTCAATATTTAATGCATGTTTGAATAAATCTGGCAAGTTTATATGACAGCCACCATTTAAATGTTTAAATTCCATATAACTTTATTATTATAAAAATAAATAAGTGTAATTTAAGTGTTTGTATACAAATCAGTTCATTTTTACCTTCAATATTATAGGCTAATGAATTATAGTAGGCTACAACTGACTCCCATAGCATTAGTTAAGAGATTTGTTTTTCTTGAGAACATTTGCGATGTATTGTACCTGATATAAAAAATAATCAATATTGAATCGAATCAGAATCGAATTGCAAGCTTGTGAATCGAAATCGAATCAAATTGTGAAATTTGTGTCAATACTCAGCCCTAATATGTGAATAAAAGCCTAAATTCAATCTGTTTAGCATATAAAGCGATCATGTCTCTTCAGAAAATTTTAAACCACTCAATTCGTATGGATTAGTTTTACAATCTTTTTAAGAGATTTTTGAAGCGTCAAAGTGTCGCTATGGAAATTGCTCAGATTTCATAAAAAAATATATTCATTTGTCTTTCAAAGATGAACAAAAGTCTTATGGGGAACGACATGAGGGTGAGTAATTAATTACAGAATTTTCATTTTGGGGTGCGCTAACCCTTTAATTTACAAGTCAGCAAGTCATGCCTACCCGTGTCTTTCGCACCAATGTCTTCTACTGTGTTATTTTTCAGTTCTTCTGTTTTTTTCTTTCTTCTCTCACATTTGAACTCAGCTGTTCCACCTTCCAACAAGCTGTTATTAAGGCAAGCACATGGATATATATATATATATATAAATATATAAATATATATAATTAAAACTTATGCACAAGCGAATATTTAAATGCATATGATGACATACGGACCTGGCTTCAACGTGAACAAGCGGCTCCATCTCACTAGCGTACTGCAGAGCGGATACTTGCTTATTTCCCATTGAATAACGTGTCTTGGCAATAGAAAACCATCCCTGTGTAACAAAAATAAGGGAATTATATTCAGAATAAATACAAATGAAAATGTTTTGTGTACAACCCGCAATTGAAAAGGTTTGATTCCATCCATTAAATCCGTAAGTGTAATTTCACGTTTCACCTCTTCTATAAGGGAATTGAGTTTAAGTCGCTTTTCCTCAAGAGTCTCGAGCTGGTCCATGAAAAGCAGCAACTGCTCGTCCAAACGAAGATGTTGATCAGCACGCATTTCTGTCGTTTTATTCGACTAGATAGACGGTAGAAAACAATCAGAATCAGATATATATTCCTGTTGAACGCTATCAGGGAGATGTTTAGAACCTTTACCGGTCATGTGACAAGAAGTCACATGACATCAGTTCGATTTGTTACGTTGAGATTGCGTAGGTTAGTATGATTTCTGTGAATACTATATATACTTTACACAATTTAATATTATCTGTCTGTGCTTTCTGATGAAATCATTATTCAAGCACGTATATAATTTACACAAAATATTACCCAAACGATTGAGTTGTAATAAATATGTAATATTAGATATTTACTGAATTTGCTGAATATCTTGCTTGAAAATAATATCTCGTTTTTTGTTTTGTTTATTGTAATAGTGCATACGATACTTACGGCAAAAAAAAAAAAAAAAAAAAAAAACTTTGCTTCCCATACCGGGAGTCGAACCCGGGCCGCCTGGGTGAAAACCAGGAATCCTAACCGCTAGACCATATGGGAGTTATACACTACTGCGAAAGCAGACGATTTAAAGCAACATCTATAGACCAATTTCCAGCCGACGTCACAGTTACGTCACAGCGCTAGCTGGTGGCAGAACAAAGGGAAAACTGGAGGCGGTGAATACAAACCAGCACAGATTCGGCTACAAAATAAGGATCTTAAATTATTCTTATTATTATTAAATGTCATCTTGTTGTGTTGTTGGGTGCAAGAATCAATGAAACATTAATATGCTTCATCTGCAATTTTTTATTTCTAGAAAATATTCACCTCATTAAAATTGCACCGTAATGTCACTCTTTACATTGTCGTCTTCATGGCGCTGGCTAGGCAGAACTGCGGATCGTACACACACGTCTTGCACATCACCATTCAGCACATAGTTATAGGCATCTAAAGATTTATATGCCCTCCGTTTCTCTATCAGGTTGGTGTAGATGTCAGGCCACTCAACCGGAGGTAGCATTAACGTTAATCCTGTCAGATCCTCAATGAGTGTACGGGTCAGCCAATCTGGTTCCGTCCGTTAAAATTAACTTTTGCAAATAACAATCGCGGTCCTGGACAGTGAGTGACCTTGCACATTAAGATAAAATCGGATTTTCTCCTGTCATTGTTAAAAACAAGCTAACAAAACTTGCAGACTTTACGTTAGTGAAGCGGCCAGAGGGATCGTTCTGCCACCACCTAAGCTCCGCCCACATAAAAACGTCACCATGTTTACCAACTGAAAATTGGTCTATATATACAAGCTTCTAAATAAAGTGTGTATTTGTCATAGTGGCCGACACTCATGTTCATTCTTTCAATATCGTATCCAGCGTTGCAAAAGTTGATTAAACTTAAAGCTCGTTGGCAGAATTTCACATTATTTTCACTAGCCACTCTAAATATGCAAACATGCTGCGTTGTTGTATGATGGTAAATTGTTGAGTTAGTACTAAAAATAATAGTTGGCAAAAAAAGGTAGCACTAGTGTTCTCATGTATCACTAAAATAAAAACTAGAAAACTGAATAAACAATTCAGTTTTTGCATACATATTGAAGCCCTATTCCTCTACTCACAATCACCACCTCCGGTAGCTCGCCGTGATCGTATAGTGGTTAGTACTCTGCGTTGTGGCCGCAGCAACCCCGGTTCGAATCCGGGTCACGGCAGGGATAAGTCCCTATCACGGCTTAGGAGTGTGATTTTTTTCCCTCTATTGTTAGTTTCACTTTGTCATGCCTCATTTTACTAAAAAATTATAAAGACAAAACGTATTAATTCACAAAATGTGCATTTCAAGAGCACACTTTTCGCAGTCAGATGTGATCGACGACCATAGACTGTAAAATATAGGTGACGACATGCATGTTCCGAGGAGATCGTCCAACTGCAAGGCTTGTAAATATCACGAGGGGTTGTTCCTCCCACAGAGGCTAATGGTGATTTGGTAGCGAGAATCACGTGGGCTTACAGTAGGATGAGACTCGGTGGCGCGATGTTTCTGCTATTTGATTATGTAGTTCCATAGAGCAGATATTAACACGGTTCATTTCCGCGTTCACCAGCTCCAAGAGGAGAGTTATATGTAACATAGAGAGCGAATTTTCAAACGCGGGAAATAATCACATTTCTAGGATATTCCACAACTCATCACAAAGTAAGTACAGGCGTATCAAGCCAAATCGATTGTATTATGTTATTGCCACGTTATCTGGTGCAAACATGTACCTTTAGATTAGGAGTTAGTTTTTGTGATGCTACCATTTATAAATTTTGTCTCATAAATGTTTTTTTCCCCGTTCTTCCACCTTTCCAGATGTTGAAGGAAGCAGAAACTATAAATCATCCCTATTGGCCACGCAACCTGTCTATTCCCAACTATGTGGCTAATGATCGTTCAATGTCAGAGATTCTCATATTCCTGTTCTCTGTGTCTGGGATACTGCTGCTTGCCACCTGGTCATTGACTGGGCGTAAGGTGTCTGGGAGCAGGCTTAGCGGAGGGAGAAGGTTAGCTCTGTGCTGGTTCACTGTGTGCGGCTTCATCCACGGGGTCATCGAGGGATGGTTCTCTTTATACTACACTATCATTCCTGAAGACCAGAGTTTCCTTTCTCAACTGTGTGAGTGAGGTTCATTTGAACCTTTTGAAACCTAAGTCTATTTGACTTAGTTTATCATTAGTATGTTTTGAGATAATAGTTTGATACTTTTCTCCCTTAATGTCCCATGAACATTATCATTACAAAGACCTAAATTTTTCATGCACAGTCCAAGAATTGTGAACATAAGCTGAGTTCAAGTCCCCTCCTGGGAAGTTCGTATTTACGAGTTGTGAAGTCCTAATGCTGTCTTTACATGCTATCGGAAATGTCCTACTTCCCACGAGCTCGTCATGTTCAAGTGCCCTGATGTCGGAAAGACTAGGAATCATGGAGGACACCAGGTTTATTCTTGCCTATTTCTTGGGGAAATCTTATTAAAGCCAACATTTTTTTGAAGATATTTAATTCTTAATAAAATGTAGCGTCCCATTCGTTGACAGTGGTACAAACATTCACTACGCTTTCTAGATAGTCAGCTTGACCACATTTTGGAATTTAGGTTAAGTACAGGCTATTTTCACTGTGTATAAAACATACAATATGCTTCAAACGATTATTCATATATATATATATATATATATGCACTATTTTAATGTCAAGACAAGTTAATGTAGCTAAAGAATCGCAGTCACAGCATCAATCTTTCTCCCCTCCCCATGTTTAACGTCCGTCTAACTTGGGAACTTGGGTATCAAATTGGTCTCAGAGATTCCCAGTGGTAAATACAACTTGATTTACTAGAAAACTAGGATTTGCTTCTAGAAAACAAATTTTTACGATAGCACGTAAAGGTGACGTAATTACGACGTTAGGTGTTGGTCGGAGCAAGATGGTATAAAGCTCGTTTCCGCCACTGAATAAAAAATAAAAAAGGTAATTGCAACTTTTTTTCTCACAATTGTGAGATATAAACACAATTCTGACTTCTTTTCTTACAATTGTGAGTTATACGTAAACTCACAATTGTGAGAAAAGTTAAATTTTATATCTCGCAATTCTGACTTTTATTGCGAGATAAAAAGTTGCAATTACTTTTTATTTTTATTTATTCTGTGGCGGAAACAAGCTTCCATAAAATGACGATGTACCCTTTCTACAATTTTTTTTAATTTTAAATCTTTAATTTATAGAAGTGCTGCAAATTGAATCATTGTATTCTATCATAATTATAGAATTTATAATTATAAATATATGTTGTATTTTGTACATAAAATTCGATAGTTTTATTGTAAATTAACAAAAAGTAATTTTTACAACAAATTTACCTAAGACGCTGCAAATATTGCATCCAGTTTGCAGTCTCCCACTCACATTATTTATACGTTTGAATACCGAAATTGCTTTTTCATCCTATATAGGGAAAGAATATTCCAAAGGAGACAGCAGATATGCAATGTAAGTTACACACGTTTGTAGGTTTAGGCATTAAAAATGAGTCTATAGATTGCATTATAGCTAAACTTCTTTTATGGGATCTTCTTTTCAGAGCGGATAATTTCACAGTTAGTATGGAGACAGTGACCGCGTGCCTGTGGGGTCCTTTCAGCATATGGATTGTTCTGGCCTTCCTTTATAACAGTTCTTATAGATTTGTCCTGCAGCTCATCGTATCTCTAGGTAAGACATGTGTCATCCTACTGCATATGGAATTGTAAATATTTATGATATAGTTATTTATTCCACATCTTGTCAACTTGAGAAACAATGTGTTTTAGAGGGAACAATTCAGTAATGTCCAACATTACTTGCAGGTCAGCTGTATGGTGCAGTCCTCTACTTCTTCACTGAACACAGAGATGGATATATTCACAGCGAATATGGTCACCCCATCTATTTCTGGTTCTACTTTGTGTTTATGAATATTTTGTGGATTGTCATCCCTCTCATTCTTATAGCAGACTCGTGGTGTCAGCTATCTACCTGTCAATCCATGTTTGATAAAGCAGCACAAAAAGGGAAGTCTAAAAGAAGCTAGACCAGTAGAAAATAGAAGGAATATGGAAAAGAAAAGAACTGAAATTCTGTACAGTTCTTCATAACATATACAATATGTTGAGATATATTTTAATAATGTAATTTTATAATATTACAGCGATTCGCTCATAGAAGAAAATTGAAAAAGCTTGAAGTGTAATGTGTCATATTCATTACATTAATGAAAATATGATGTTGATTAAATGCTCATAATACCAACAGGATTGTGTCATATTTATCTCTGTTGCTCTATATCGATTCTCTCTGCCCGGGTGACTTTATGTTCTAATAAGCTGATCCAATTCTGCTCATATCACTGTCACCTGGCTGGTCACTTTTCAAGAGCCACACACAATGAGAGCGGGTGCCTAAAATAAGGGGTACAGCTTTTTATCATTCTACAATGGACAATTTAATCTTCTTTGAATATGTGCATTTTGTATTTAAAATGAAAGTCACTTCACCAAACAGTGTTTGTCTCTGAGCTCTAAAAACGAAGCTTGATCTGGTCTTTATAAGAACTTCTATATTTTTCTAATTCTGTCTTGCTTGGCTTAGTGAGCATTTCATGACATGGTGATTATATGGCAAATTTTTCCTTGATGTTAAATCATTTGATTTTATTATATACCCATCAATTAATGCACAATTGCCTTGTGTTGGCTTTGTGGAGATTTATATAGGTCCTTCTAAAAAAAAATTAGCATATTGTGATAAAGTTAATTATTTTCCATAATGTAATGATAAAAATTAAACTTTCATATATTTTAGAGTCATTGCACACCAACTGAAATATTTCAGGTCTTTTATTGTTTTAATACTGATGATTTTGGCATACAGCTCATGAAAACCCAAAATTCCTGTCTCAAAAAATTAGCATATCATGAAAAGGGTCTCTAAACGAGCTATTAACCTAATTATCTGAATCAACTAATTAACTCTAAACACCTGCAAAAGATTCCTGAGGCTTTTAAAAACTCCCAGCCTGTTTCATTACTCAAAACCGCAATCATGGGTAAGACTGCCGACCTGACTGCTGTCCAGAAGGCCATCATTGACACCCTCAAGCAAGAGGGTAAGACAGAAAGAAATTTCTGAACAAATAGGCTGTTCCCAGAGTGCTGTATCAAGGCACCTCAGTGGGAAGTCTGTGGGAAGGAAAAGGTGTGGCAAAAAACGCTGCACAACGAGAAGCGGTGACCGGACCCTGAGGAAGATTGTGGAGAAGGACCGATTCCAGACCTTGGGGGACCTGCGGAAGCAGTGGACTGAGTCTGGACTAGAAACATCCAGAGCCACCGTGCACAGGCGTGTGCAGGAAATGGGCTACAGGTGCCGCATTCCCCAGGTCAAGCCACTTTTGAACCAGAAACAGCGGCAGAAGCGCCTGACCTGGGCTACAGAGAAGCAGCACTGGACTGTTGCTCAGTTTTGCATGTCATTCGGAAATCAAGGTGCCAGAGTCTGGAGGAAGACTGGGGAGAAGGAAATGCCAAAATGCCTGAAGTCCAGTGTCAAGTACCCACCGTCAGTGATGGTCTGGGGTGCCATGTATGCCATATATGAAAGTTTAATTTTTATCATTACATTATGGAAAATAATGAACTTTATCACAATATGCTAATTTTTTTAGAAGGACCTGTGTATATATATATATATATATATATATACACTATCGTTCAAAAGTTTGGGGTCGGTACGATTTTAAATACTTTTAAAATAATTCTCTTCTGCTAACCATGGCTGCGCTTATTTGATTAAAAATACAACAAAAACCAGTTATAGTATTAAATATTATTCCTGTGTAAATCAGCTGTTTTCTGTGTGAATATATAGTAAAGTGTAATTTATTCCTGTGATCAAAGCTGAATTTTCAGCATCACCAGTGTCAGTGTCTTCAGTGTCAAATGATCCTTCACAAATCAGTATAATATGAGGATTTGATGCTCAAGAAACATTTATTATTATTATCAATGTTGAAACAGTTGTTGGTCTGTCAGTTGTACATTTTTTTTTTTTTTTTTTTTTAGGATTCTTTGATGAATAGGAAGTTCAAAAGACTTTTGTAACATTATAAATGTCTTTACTGTCACTTTCGATCAAATTAATTATTCCTTGATAAATAAAAGTATTAATTTCTTTCCTCCAAAAAATAAAAATAAAATTCTCACTAACCCCAAGCTTTTGAACGGTAGTGTATATATATATAAAACACTACATAAGAGTTTGTAGAATAATGATGAAATAATATGATTTTTTTAAGAATCAAAATGCCGAAACCCGGGATCGAACCAGGGACCTTTAGATCTTCAGTCTAACGCTCTCCCAACTGAGCTATTTCGGCTGTGAGGACCCCTACTGGACTGGAGCCATAATTTTTTGACAGTTACTAGTCCTCATTTTTAATACTATTCAGAAACACACCATTCATTTTCATTCCCAAAAGACAATTTTAGAAATGAAATCATGTATGGCATTTAATTCACATGTCCTACTCCTAGGAGGACTTGATCTTCAAGATCAAGACGACACAGTCATTTAAAATTATACAAAATAACACAAAGTGAAAAATAAGTGGTATTATGGGGTTACGGAAACACCAGGCAGTTACCATGATAAATACACAATAGTAACATAACATGGACAGATAATGAAACATATAGCTAGTTAAGTAATATACAGGCCGCTCCTCCGCATTTGCGCGAGCATGACAGGACAGGAAAGTTCGTTTTTCTGAAGTGAGAGACTTTATTTATTTCGTAACATCAAGTTACGGAAATAACGTTATAATAATGACACTGACATATAGTCTGACAACATCTTATTCTGACCGCAGTTACTCAATAAGGACAACGAGTTTTTCTAAGGCATTTACTTAAATGGAGACTGACATAAAAGTCAACAGCTTTCACTCACGTCATTCAAAATAAAAGTCTTGATTCAGAAAAAAAAAATTGTTTCCTTGA
Organism: Rhinichthys klamathensis goyatoka; assembly: GCF_029890125.1. Classification (NCBI taxonomy): domain Eukaryota; kingdom Metazoa; phylum Chordata; class Actinopteri; order Cypriniformes; family Leuciscidae; genus Rhinichthys; species Rhinichthys klamathensis. Next base: position 310,552 of record NW_026606585.1, read on the forward strand.
CTGCACCATTCTCTGACTGCCCACTCCGCGACCCATTCAAAACCATAGACATAATAAATTTGCAACAAGCAAAGAAATCTACTGGTGGTTTTCTATCGCCCTCTACAGGAAAAGCGAGGGGCGAACTTATACATTATAGTTTTACTCTGAGCTTAACACAAGAGGTCGCTCTTTCATAATGTTTGAAACAGCCCTCAAAAGTGAGCTGCATTGAATCATAAATTCCTATCAGGAATTACTAAGGGTTTAGGTTCATTTTGTCACCTTTCCCGCTTAAGATTAAAAAAATTATAATTCTACTTGGCAAAATGTGTGATAATATTAAAAAAGAATTGCATCAAGTAGGCTATTGGTGTATTTGTATAAATGTTTTTGACAAAGTGTAGCTTTTTCTTTTAGCAATGTATATAGAGTGCTGCCAGGGGTGACGTATTTTTGTAGGTCAAAATCCAAAACTTAGTTAACATTTTAGTATTTCCGGTTCCATTGTCCTGAAGGTTTTTGGTCAAATGCCTGAAATAAGGTCTTGAAGGTATGTGAAAGATATTTTCACGTTTTATTCTACCGCATAAAATACATCAGTAATATCCCTTGTGATGTTATAAAAAGCTTTAATTGTCTTGAAAAAGGCAGTCGCTAACAAGTGGCTAAATGGGACTGCATGGGTTGCCGGGGACATTAAACGTTATCACGGCGAAAAGGAAAAATTCACTAGTCCACTTTCACAGTTTATAATCATGTTCTTCCAAACTATTCCAATTTAAACTTTCAGAGAAAATGGTTTTAAATCAAGACCGAAAGAGTTGTGGCTTTTACCTCTGCCAATTACATTCAGGCTTCAATTCATAAAAACATTGTGCTCATTTTTATGAAGAACAGGGGTCTCATTTATAAAGCGTGCGTACGCACAAAACGGGGCCTGAAACGTACGTACGCCAGTTTCCACGCAAAGGCGGTGATCTATAAAAAACAAACTTGACGGGAGAATGTGCGCACCTTTAAGCAAACTTTGAGCCGTGCGTACGCACGTTTTGGAGACGGAGCAGTTTGGCGACACCGATGGTGAGCTGGAGCTAAATGTCTTTTTGGTCACTTTTAGACCGAAATCTAAAGAAAATTATACATACAGTATACAGAAAGATAATACAAATATAATTCCACTCACCAAGCCTATCACATGAAGCAAACATCCATCCCTTTTTAAATGTCCATCCCTTTGTTAAATATCCACCCCTTTGTTCTTTCGTGAAACTGACGCAACCTATCTAAAACTGTAAATCTTTATTATAATCATAAATACAGTGTTCTGTGAAATATGTTCACAATAACAGTTTAAATAAATAAAACTATGTTTTACTTCTGATATAAACATATAGATTAAATATGCAATTCTGATTAATGGAGTTAGACATTTAAATTACATTAAATCATTACTGAGAAGTTACAACATTTTTTTATATTCAATAAATAAATATTTATATTATTTTATATTATTTATATATGTTGTGGATGCAATGCTTTCAAACACTTTTCCTCTGGCATGCTGTGTTTTAATGTTTTAACTACAGAGATAATTGCTTATCATGATAATAGCAGATTGTCTGAGAAAATAGTTTCGTGCAAATAACGCACTACAAGGTCTATCTGTTTCCATTAAAAATATAAATCAATTAAAAATACTCTTTGGCCAGTGGAAAAGATTGAGAAAAACTTTCTCTGAAATGTATTTTACACTATTTGATTTATTTATTCAAAAACAAGGCAAGGATATAGGCTACTAAATTATTTTTTATTAATGTAACTAATGTGACGGCACATCCGTATTTCATATTTTCCAAATGTCTTGTACCGTTAAACATGTTATCACGTGGATGAATAATCATATGCAAATGATATGCAGAAGAGGATATGCATAGTAAAACTAGGTGTTGTAAGCTCCATATATGGTTGTTTCGGGGAGGAGACGCATGTGCGCACATTCTTCCGCTGACTGGGATTTATAAAGTGAATTCTGCGCAGGTTCTGGCGTACGCACGGTTTTATAAGTCAGAATATTTGTTTGCGTACGCCATTTTTGGCTTTCGGACGCACGTACACTTTTAGTAAGGATTCTACGGACAGTTTTATAAATGAGACCCCAGATGTTTAAAAAACAGAGAGAGAGAGAGAGCTTAGTACAGACTGCAGGCCTTTCAGTTTGCATTCAAAAAATGTTAACATTTAATCTCAATTAATGCCATGTCTTATTAGGTTGTTCCTTTAGAGTGTCTATGCAACATCTACATCAATTACTAAAAAATAAAGCATAAAAACAAAAACTTTTCGTCCCTGGGTGGGCTCGAACCACCAACCTTTCGGTTAACAGCCGAACGCGCTAACCGATTGCGCCACAGAGACTAGTGGTCATGGCCACTGGTATGTTTCAATAAGAAGAAACGTTTTCTGTCTAAAAGCCTGAAACACATATAAATCACACATTATGAAGATGAATTGCGCAAAAAGCAATTCTGAGGTCCCGAGTCCTTCATGGGAACGTTGGTCTGAGGTCCCGAGTCCTTCATGGGAACATTGCTTTGTAGTAGGTGTAGTTACACTGAACTTGACACTAGATGTCGCTCTTTAATAATGCATGAGGAATAAAATAACCACATAGTGGAATTCTAAGTTACATTTGTAACAACTTACATTTGTAACAACTTGCATGTCATGCCTGTCAGGCCTAATGCATGTTTAAAATCATGACTAACTGCCCAAGATACATACTATCAATTCATAACAGTGCATTATTGTACACTGAGTACTGCGAATTAAGAGTAAATGTTATTTAGGCTTTGTATTCAATGGTATAGCCATCTGTCTTTGAGGGTAAACGTGTATAAACTAAAATCAGTAATACTTTCAGATTCACTGAGATTATCTATTGGCTAGGAAGGATTACTAACTGCAGACCTACCTGATTGCACTCATTAAATGTAGAGAGACATCACTAATGAACCACTAGAAGGCGCAACAGTAAATTTCTGAAAAAGTGTTGTGAATAAATGTTGCTGTGTCAATGCAACATTTACACCAATTACTAAAAAATAAAGCATAAAAACAAAAGCTTTTCGTCCCTGGGTGGGCTCGAACCACCAACCTTTCGGTTAACAGCCGAACGCGCTAACCGATTGCGCCACAGAGACTGGTGTGTCCTTCTCGAATGATTCCACAAGAAGAACAACCAGAAAAAACATAGAATTATATATACATAAATGATATACCTTGTTTCAATACATACCACTTCTAGCAGGGGGCTTGCAGGGTTGCCAGTAAAGGTAGTTCAAATAGCTTTTATCTGTAAACAAAGAGAGTGAATTTATTTTTTTTATTTTTTCAGTCAAATAACCATAGCTCCTCATACCTCCAGAGAGTACTGTGGCCAGTTGCATAAACTGCTTTGACTAGTCTTAAAACTTAGGCATCTAATTTTTTTTCCATCAAGACTGGTCCTAACTTTGTAAAGTCAGTTACATAAAAAGGTAGATCGGTCTACTTTGAATTGAAAAATTAAGAATAATAACCCCTAATTACTAGTTGGTCATACAGTCTTAAAATAGAGGCTGAGTTTATGCAACTCTCCACTAAGCACATCATCTTAAGAAGTTTTATTTGCAATTTTTTTAATAGCAAACTTCATTTCAGCTCATATAACGACTTCTTTGCAATTAATGTGAACGTGTCTTCCAGGTTGGTTTGGGTATGTGTCAAATTATCACATCTTATTTTTTATCATTTAATTTACGAATAGGCCAAAAAGTTGTTTGTTCGGGTGTTCTTTTATTGATGGTCTTATATACAGCGAATTAATTAGTTAAGTATTATTAAGTAATATTTGTTAAACCAAACTCTTAAACTCGTAATAACTGAAACAAACAACAATGGCTCAACACATGGCGAGTGTGGCGGTGAAGTAGCTGCTACATGTTGACTGACTCTGAAAAGGGCGGCGACGGGGTCTGGAAAACGTGTTTGGAAACCGTCATTATTTCCAATCCCCTTTAGTCATTTTCCAATTGGGGGTGGTAGTGGCGAAGAAATTATGCCACTTTAAACATTATGAGGAAATGAAATGAGAAATGATAACACTGCAAATAAAAATAAATAAAAAACAACAACATGAGGTGTATGTATTAATGTATTTTGTTTTATGCCGTTTACGCTTATTAAAACAGTTTCTATTTGTCATTGAGAATACATCCTCAGGACATGCAGAACGTTTTCTTGTCATCGGGTATTGGTTCATTTCCGACATTTCAAAGTTTACTGTCCGTGCTGGGCCGCCATTACAATCGTATATTAATACTCTATCTATATTAATAACAACTTTCCCTGAAATGCTATTATGTCTAGACTATTACTTACTCTATTACTTGTCACATTGTAGCTGAGTTTTTTTTAGTTTTTTAGTTATACAACCAGTTCTCGTCACACACGTCACCACAGAGCAACATCACTGTAATAACCGAATTAATAGATTGTTGTTGTTGTTTTACACTTAGTTGGGGTACAAGAATCTTACCTCTCCAATTATCTTTTGCTTTGCAGAGATTACAAACGTAGTTATTCTTCTGGTTTTATTCGTTGTCATCTGGATCTGTCTAATGTGAACGTAGCGAGGAGGCGTCGTGTGATTGGCCGCCTCCACCTGAAGAATGTGATGTCATTGGCTACGCAATTACGGTAACTCGTTAAAAACGCTTTTAAATTTTATAGTCATAAGAAAAATAAAATAATAGAGTATAGCCTAATTTTTGTATTATAATATAATTTGAAATTATTCTGCAAATCTTAAAATGATTAAAAACAAAAGATTCAATGATTGCATTATATATCATTATATTATCTTAAATATTCTAATGACATTTTGTTTGAAATGGGTAATGCTATGCCTTATGTTTGTTAATAAAAAAAACTATTAGCAATAAAAAACAGATTTTTTTATAAATCACATTGTTTAATGTCATTTTATGTAAGAATGAGTTATACTTGGCATTTTATCATTTTCTACAGCAGTTATAAATCCAGAATAAAAAAAAAAACATTTGTTTAGAACAAAACATCAAAGCAGTATATTCTTATTTTACAAAAATAAACAAAAAGAATTTAAGTACATTCAGTAAATGTCTTAAGTAGCCTCATGACTTTCAAGTTTATGTAGATTTCAACATTAACAAATTACAACATTGAACATTTAAGATAGTATATCCATACAGTAAAGAAGTTTTAAAAACTAAAATTGGGCTGCAAGGAAGGACCAAAAACATAACTTATGGGCACTTTACAGTAATCAGTTTCACAATATAATTTTTATAATTCTGTTTTCTGTATTTGCTAACTTTCAGTTATTTCCTAGTTAAACATCTTGCTCAGCCTTTGACCAAGTTTACTGTTTAGGTCTTTTAATTGGGAGTTCACTTGTTTCAGAGCAGTACGAGCTGATGCAGAATCCGGTTGGAGTTCAAGAATCTTTCCAAAGGCCATGCGGGATTCCTCCAGTTCGCCCAGCTGCATGCAAGCTTGCCCAAGCCGGTACCAGGCTTTAGTGCTCTTTGGGTTCAGCTCGGTGGCCTTGGTACTGCTGTCTCTGGATTTACCAAGCTGGCCTAACTTAAGTTGGCATAAAGAGAGATTGCAGTGAAGCTCTGCTTTTACATTTTTGTACTCTTCCTCAGTTGGAATGGAGGAATCATCAGCACTTTCTGCCAGCTCATTTTCTTTATCATAGCATGGTGTCAAAGCTGCATCATTATCATCTCCATCCACACCTTCTTTAGACGTCTCGTCTACTGGGTTTCCTCTTGTCTGGCCGTTTAAAGTTATTGCCAGCTTTACAGCTCTGCAATAGCAGTCTGCCGCACCCCAGATATCTCCCTTCCCAAACCGTTGACCACCCCTCTGCTTGTGAGACAGCACCCAAGCCCACTTTTCTCCAGGTGTCATCTGCCAAGACTCCTGCCCAGGGGTTAAAGAGTGAAGCTGAAGAGTAAAGCAGTCGGCCTGCTGTAACAATCCTTGCCCTGTTGTATTTTCAATCTGGGTACCATTAGCATCACCGCATGCTGCTTTGGAGTTCTTTGTATTCCAGGCACTTATTGTGAACTGCAATAAAAAAAAAATGTTTATAGATGAGAACATCACATTTTCTCATGATAAACATAATATATAATAGCTGACATGAAACGGAAGTTGCAATAGTCTTTGCTTCACTATTGTGATGTATATCTAGAGATGCACCGGTCGACCGGCCATCGATCGGAACCGGATGGTTTTTACTCTAAACACTCGAAGACTCGATTTTGTTTTATTTTGGCCGATCTCTGTTCTGGGCTTGCACACAAACTGCATTGGAATAATTTCCCAAAATGTAATTTGTGTGGAAATACTATGAACTGTTATATCTGTGAACTGTGAAATCTGTTAACACAGGCCAGAGATAGAAAATGCTGAAAACGGACACAAAGAGCACAGACGCGTCAGCAGAGAAAAAAACTGTACCAGGCACAGCAAGCTCATTGTTTGCGATGTTTAAAATATTTTGAATTGGGTGTGGAGTTCATATGAATGTATCTCTGAAGGCTGAATTTCGATTGCATTTTCTTTTCCACTACCTCCGTATAAATGCGTATTAAAGTAGTTTATAAGCACCACCCACTGTCAGAGAGTGAATTAGCATTTTCATTCAGTCTGTCTGCTGTTGTTTTGTGTAGGTTTTTTTTATGTAGCATCATTTCAGAAATCTAAAGTCAGACCACTCTTTTTTTTTCTTTAAATCTTGAAATTATACAATCTAATTTAAATCAAAAACAACTGCTCATGCTACCTGTGTGCAGCATCTTTGTTTGGAGCGTGATTAAAATGCAGTGGTTGCCTCTAATTACAAATGGATACAGTTTGGCCCAAAAAACTACAAATAAATTAGCTTATTCAAAGAAAGAAAGAAAATCAGCATCCGGTATCGGAATCAGAATCGGCCAAGAAAAATCATGATGGTGCATCCCTACTTATATCTGAGTGAAACGGTTTCTGGAAGAAAAAAAAAACTAGGGCAGGACTTGATTTCATCCTCGGGAGTTTATTGGATCATAGGTAGTTGGGCGTTGCTAACTATATGGACGCTTTTCTGAATGCCAGTTTGCAGTCCTTTGTGGAGGATAAATGGGTCATTCCATGTCAAATCAAACAAATTTTGGAAACTTTTTGTTAGTATTTTTTCTGGAGAAAGACAAACACAAATAGTGATGAAAGCCAAAATATTAAATGTCATGAATGTATATTGACAGAGTAATCCACTATTTTATAGAGGGGGTCAAAAAATGACAATTTTCCCCTGGGTTTTGGAGCCAAATTACAGGGGGGTAAAAATGATGTTAGAAAGATGGCAGCATCAATATTTTATTTTTACGCAGAGATTGGTAGGTCTATTAGTTAAATCTGTTTACTTTAGCAATCTTTGTTGCATAATGGTGACTGTTCAAAAATAACTTTTGTCTTTTGCCCCAAGTTTGCATGACTGTAACTCAATAAGTATTGAAGCTATCTTAATATCCTTTTAGATTGTGGTTTTTAACAAACTTTTCTTTTAAAACTTAATTTTCAAGGCCCTTTGTGGCTCAATCCCATAGATATGGGGACCCATTTTCAATGGTCAAAACCAAATGTGATTCACTTTGCACACAGCTGATACTTATAGTATTTAAAGAGGAATGTCTGAAATAAATTATGTTGAAACTAGAAATGTATCTTGTTTCCATCTTTCAAAATAATTACATACAACATCCCACTCTGAGTGCCAAAAATACACTGAAATGGTCAAGTTTAGAAATGGCACATTAACTTGCTTCTCTCAAATGTGTATTTATAAGAATTTGTATTTGAATCCGTTTCAGGGATATATTTGGAAGAAGGGATTTTTTCATGAAGCTTCTGAAGCTACTAAGAGTTCAAATATACAGTATCATAACTACATGTTACCACATTGACATCCCAATATCTCTGGGATTGAAACAAATAGAGGCTTAAAAATTAAGATTCCAAAAGAAAAAGATTCTAAAATTATATTAAGATATATTTAATACTTCTTGAGTTACAGACATGTAAACCTCAGAAAAAAATATGTTTTTTTGGCACTCAGAGAGGTATGTTGTATGCAATTAATTTGATTTGAGGGAAACAAGATACATTTTTAGTTTCAACATTATTTGTTGTTCAGATATTACTCTTTAAAAGAAAACAGTATCAGATGTATGCAAAGTGACCCACATTTGGTTTTTGACCATTGAAAATGTGTAGAATTTACTCATGGAGCTGCATTAGGATCTCCATATCTCTGGGACTGAACTATATAGGGCATTTAAAATGAGGATACTAAAAGAAAAGTTTGTTAAGATCCAGGATCTAAGAGGATATTAAGATATATTTAAAAGCTTTTTGAGTTACATGCATGCAAACTCACCATTGGCATAATACAACAAAGATTGCTAAAGTAAACAGATTTAACTAATAGACCTACCAATCTCAGCGAAAAAAATAAAATAATAATATATTCAACAATACATGTCACTTTACAGTAAAATATTGTTAAAATTGTGTTTTAGTATAAGTGAATATTTTTGATTTGCCTTACCTCACACATCTCTCCAGCCCTCATCCCTTCCAGGCAGCCCTCAGTAATGTCACACTGTCCTTCGCCCATGCGCAACACGAACCACTCATCCAGTTGGACCTGCAGTATAGAGTCCTGCGAGCGGGGATATGAGGAGGCTTGCTCGCTAGAATCAACGCTAGCTGTTGATTCTTGCTCTTGAGAAGCAGTATGCAGTGTGTTTTCCCCTGTAACAGTCTTTCGCCGCACCTTGACCTTACATAGTGACCCCATCATAGGCGTGCTGTCCCCTCGTTGTCTTTCTCTAAGCCACCTTCGGCGCACCTCCCACAGACCACCGGGACACGCGGAGATCCATGACGTCTCAGCGGGGAAATGATCAGGCACTTGGAATGTTGTCATGACGAAGAGTTCTAAAAGACCTAAAAATAACAATTATTATTTGATGGAATAAATAACTGCAGACTACAGGGAATGCTATCAGGAGACCTGTTAGCACTGTGATGCAAAGTCTTTTGCACTTATCTTAAACCTAGCGCATCAATAGCTTCAGGCATGCATGAGTATTTAAAACAGAACACGTTTATAATGACACATTAGTTAACTCTTTAGTTATTAGGAAACATTAGTGTACCTACTTTAGTGATGGTTGTTGCTGTCAGACTCTCTTTCTTCTTCCACAGCAAATATCTCACAATGAAAGCCTTCAATCGCCCTCTACAGGTGCGGCATGGAATGAACGTCTACTTTGTTTACACTTGTACTTTGAGTTTGACTTGTTTACACGGTTTCATAGACAAGGCTAATCCCAGACTAATGGGAAAATACATGTTTGAGCGGTTTTAACGGAAAGCAACTTGAAGTCTCATTGTTTTGTCTGAAGATGCACACCAGTAATTGTTTTTTTTTCCTAAGACATGTTTAAAAAAGCTACTTAAATAACTAAGGCCTAATCCTGACTTAATCTAAGCCCTGTCTGTGAAGCCAGACCCAGATGTCGTTATTTGGGGCCAAAAAGTATGACTGAACTGAACAGGACAACAGTTAAGATGACTGAACTGAACAGGTCAACAGTTAAGATGACTGAACTGAACAGGACAACAGTTAAGATGACAGAACTGAACAGGACAACAGTTAAGATGACAAAACTGAACAGGACGACAGTTAAGATGACAGAACAAGACGACAGTTAAGATGACTGAACTGAACAGGACGACAGTTAAGATGACTGAACTGAACAGGACGACAGTTAAGATGACTGAACTGAACAGGACGACAGTTAAGATGACTGAACTGAACAAGACGACAGTTAAGATGACTGAACAAGACGACAGTTAAGATGACTGAACAAGACGACAGTTAAGATGACTGAACTGAACAAGACGACAGTTAAGATGACTGAACAAGACGACAGTTAAGATGACTGAACAAGACGACAGTTAAGATGACTGAACAGGACAACAGTTAAGATGACTGAACAGGACAACAGTTAAGATGACTGAACTGAACAAGACGACAGTTAAGATGACTGAACAAGACGACAGTTAAGATGACTGAACAGGACAACAGTTAAGATGACTGAACTGAACAGGACGACAGTAGGCTATAGGACTACAGTTCAAGTACGGACGACAGAACAAGATGACAGGACGACAAAACAAATCGACATAAACAAAGAACATACACATCAATATACTAATTTTTCTGAAAAGGGAGGATCAATACAGTAAGGACGACAGATCAAATCGACATAAACAGAAAACACACACATCAACATATACCATTTTTTTCGAAAAACTAGACAATGACTGTTGACAAGGACAAATGTGTAGTACAAACAAAGCACAAAGCAGTCGACTCATTTTTGTTTAATGGAACCCCATAAAAAAGGATACAAGTTACTGCATGCAAAAGTTTGCATTAACCTGTGCTGGTAAAAATATGCCCTGATAAAATAACTTACAAGATAAAAAAATAGACAAAAAAGTAAGGTATAATACCATGCAATGATTAATGTACAAAAGCTTTATTTTGTTTTTTTATATTTAAAAGCTTTAGCTTTTTTGTTTGTTTATATATATATATATCCACTTTTTGAGTATCTGTGAGTATAATCTTTTCTGGAAACTTTACTTTAACTTCACTACATTTGAAAGACAAATGTCGTACTTTATACTACACTACATTTCGGTCAAGGTCCTCGAGTAGAAATTAGTAACGTCAGTCAGGGGATGATTTTGGTTGCAGGGGTTGCATTTTGGTTGGAAATGAAAGTCGGGTTGACGTCATAACCCGACGTCGGACAGACGTCGACTTTTGATTGGAAATGAAAGTCGGGTTGACATTAAAGGCAAAAAACTTTAAAGGGCACTATTTGAGGGAACAGCCATTTGGGTGTCTGAAACCATTGTGGACGTTATTGAGTGCACTTATTCAATCTCACATTCAATCCCACTACTGGAACTGTGTTCTAGAAATAAATTTGATATTGATATGAGGATAGGTAGGCAGGCATAGATTCAGAGGCATAAGGTAGCCTACTGTAAGTATTACATACAACAATGCAACAATAATAAAACAATGCATTGATATTTACTTTTTACTTTTGATATAGTAGCCTACTTTTAAAAACAAGTAGGCTACTTTTGTACTTTTACTTAAGTAAAAATCGGTCTTTACAACTTTTACTTGTAACGGAGTAATATTTGACCAGTATATCTGTACTTTCACTCAAGTAAGGAAGTTGTGTATAGACTACTTTGTCCACCTCTGTGTAAGAGTCTGTGCAACGAGCTTCACTTGTTCATAACAAAAAAAAGAAAAAGAAAGGAATGGCTGTTGTGACCAGAGGGGGCGCGCTTGATATCGTGTCTTCACGCTGAGCTGTTTCCTGGGTGCACACGCAGCGTCACGGTCATGCCGTCCACACTATGTGGCAGAGCGTGTGTGTGTGTGCGCGTGTATGTGAGAGAGGCAGGGTTGAGGTAGAGGCAGAGTTTCGGAGCACGTTCAGTTGACAGGCGTCGCCGTTGCTACTCGATTCCCGAAAACAACACAAGCAAATACACGGAGCTGTCGCGAGATACGCGCCTTTAACTGGATTAAGACGAGAAAAGCCGTTTTGGACGGACCGAGCTCAAGGCGGATGAGCGCAGCCCGCGGGAGGGCAAGAGTGTTTCTGCGGTGGGGTCCAGTTAGCGAAAGATGAACAAAAACCACCGAGTGCCGAGCAACCGAACTCTGAACGCCGTGGAGGTGAAGAGCAAGGTGCGTAGCCAGCGGGCCAATTACTAGCTAATTAGTGTTTAATCAAAGAATGACATATCTTTGTGTTAGGAATAGACTTAACAGTATATTTGGGTGTTAAGACACACTTACACTGTCCTGGTAAGTTTTGCCAACCTTGTGAGTTCAATCGACCGTTGCTTTAGGAGCCTACTATAAGGACATGGTATGTCCGTTGTTGGGGAGAATTTTAGTGTTTTGACAGGTGCTCTCTTATCTCATGTTGTCAGGTGTTTATTATATTGTAAATATAATGCCTCAAAGTTTTTATTTAGCCACAATATCTCCCAGTCTATGGCAAGCCGTTTAATAATTATTCATTAAACTAACTAGTTTACTATCTATGTTCCTGTTACTTATTTTAAGTACTGATAAGTAGGCCTAATTAAATATTTATTAGCATCAATTTTATTTCAAACTAATTATTATTCATTACATAGCACTTATTACTTTGCTTCTAGTCAAAATCCCAATAGTGACGAATAACTATTCGTGTTTGCTGATAAAAATTGCTGTTACCATTGAAATCTATTGGGATCTGTGGTTCAGATATCAAGTGCTCATGTCAGGCTGTGTAGGCTAGTAGTTCTTGCTGGACCCCGTTCCAGTTTTACTAGAGGCTATGAACTATGCCAGTATAAGACACAAGTATCTTTCTCAGTTGTTACTAGTACTAGTGACACTTCTTATCTCGTTTAAATATATATATATTATTACTTTTTTGTTGTCATATTTTTTAATGATGTTAATAATGAATGTCTCATTATGCAATTATGATTACTTTGTAGTTCTATTTAAAATGTTGCTAGTGCCAACTGGAATCCATGCTGAGTAATGACTAATAAACAGGTACTTGTGTCTATTCAAATAATACTAGAAAAACTGGAATAGATACTAGTACTACTATTATTAGAATAGTTACCAGTAACAAAAGAAAAGGTATCTAACTAATGCTTATTTCCTAGTAAAACCAGAATAAGTTGGAAATAAATAGGCCTATCTGAACCACAGATCCCCATTAAAATTCAGTGGAAATTTAATGCCAGTAACAATAGAATAGAGACTATTAGCAAAGACTTATTGAATAGATTCTAGTTCCTATTGGATTTAGTGCAGTTCATTTTTAAAAGTGCTAGTAACACAGGTAGATACTAGTTTGTTTTAAGTGCTAAAATGGCTTGTATAATGTATCAGTTTATCAAAAGTCTTTCTTGCTTCTAAACTTGTTTTCCCTTTGTCTTTTGGTAAACAAACTGATGATTTCCAACTTCACATCCACATGACAAGATCATGTTTGAGGAAATTAAATATTGACTGTTCTCAAGAAAAAACAAGTTAAATCAAATACCAAGCTGCACATGTGATAAATAAGATAACTGTTATTTATCTCACACAGTGTGTCTCAACTGTGACGTGAGAGCAGGTTGACAGGCATTATACATGCTTGAACAACAATACAGAATATATTTCTAACTTCATACCGCTGTAGTCTGATACCAAAATAAACCAAATATTGGTTTTGTCTCTCAAAACTAATAACATGTCTACATATAGGCTACAGGATTCTGGAAATTTGTCTAGACAGTTCAATCTCATTCATTGCTTTTTCTTGTTTATGTCCATGTTATTGTAGGTAGGGATAGTTGTTGACAATCACCACCAGAGGAATGTATGTGCTGTTTAGTAAATGTTTTTTCATGTCTTTCTTGTTAATCATTATGGATGACACTGTAAACAAGAGTCTGGTCATATTCACTCCACCAACACAAAGATTTACAGGGCTACTTTATAATGGACAAGCCATGCTTGGCTAGTGATGACGTTACAGCTGATTAAGTCTCAGTCCTTCCACTCACGTTATGTTTTTTTTTATTAGTCCTACCAAACCATTTCATAACTTAATAGTGAAATAATTTAAGGAGTCTAATTTTAATCATTTAATTTTTGCCTCAGATTTTTTGCCCATGATTTTCCTGGTTTATAAATAATTTATTTTTTAATTGATTTAAAAGAGTTATTTTTTTCATTGCTACTCATGTTGCTGTTCTATATTTAGTTCTCTGGTACTAAAATCTAATGCTTTCTTTCCCTTAAAGGGATAGGATAGCTCAACCAAAAATGAAGAATCTGTTGTAACTTATAAGCTAGCAAAAAGGGGGCATTTAAATAGTTCTTGTTGCTTTTTTCTAGTGATGCACCGAATGTTGGCACCATATCGTTTCTTGGCTGATAATAGCAATAGTTTAATTTATAGGTTTGGGATTTTTAATGGTCTCTGCCTATTTTAAGATTTAGATCATCGTCTAAAACTAATTTAAAGAGATAGGCTATCTCTGGAAAAGCGCTTTCCCGTTAAGAGCGCATGTTGGAGTGAGTTGCAGAAGTAATAGTTTTCAGTGTGTTTTCATTTGCTTTTCTAAACAAAGTAGTATACATTTTTTATATCAGACATTTATCGATTATAGCTATATTTATCAATTACAATGAATGGCAACTGGAGCTTTCAAGTTTTAAAGAGGAAGGAAAAATAACAGAATCATAACAGAAGTTTATTTAGCAATATTTATTAGTGAAATTTTACATTTCTGTCAGACTGTCACTCAAATCATACTTCAGAGGACTTGGAAGTTTCTGTAGTTATACAATGAAAACTTTGTAAAATGTTTGTTGTTGTACTTATTGTTTTACTATGTCATTTGTGTACACGTACGTACTGATGTCTTTTCAATGTTGTTAGTTTGGAGCAGAATTCAGGCGGTTCTCTTTGGACCGGTCCAAGCCGGGACGCTTTGATGAGTTCTATGGCTTGCTGCAGCATGTGCATCGGATCCCTAACGTCGACCTGCTTGTGGGTTACGCCGATGTACATGGGGACCTGCTGCCAATCAACAATGATGACAACTACCATAAAGCAATGTCCGTGGCAGCACCCCTGCTCCGTCTCTTCTTGCAGCGGAAAGGTGAGGGTTTTTTTTTTTTTAAGTGAGTTATTGGTCAAACTTCAACACTCATAGTTGTAGTTAAAGGAGAACTCCGGCGCAAAATGAACCTTTGGTCTAATAAAACATTGGTACCTAGTCAACCGTTCTCTGAGATTTGTTTTCATGATAATTGAATGTAAAGAGTTTTATCTCTAAAAACTGTTTAGCGTATAACGCTAGTAATGGGGGCATTTAATAAGTAAAAAGAAATCGCGAGTTAATACCACTAACAAGGCTTAAAATAGCCCCACACTAACACAGTAACATAATGAGGGTCCCTACATGCAAAACGAAGCATTGAGAACTTTGTATGTGTACAGACCGTTTAATAAGAAGATATGTTATAAAGACAGTCCACTTCGTGTATAGAGCTGGTAAGTCCTGCCCCTTCCGCTTACCCCGCTGGACCTCTAGGTTGAAAAATCGTCAATGCAAGTGAATGAGAGAAAATAATTATTTTCTAATCCCGCTTGAATTTTGCATTGAATGTGAACATATGTTATCTGTGAATTTTTTATATAATTTTTCGTGTAAAGAATGCTACAATTTAGCGGGTAGAATTTTCATACGGTTAAACTTTGTGTGAGAGCACTTTGTGGACTACAACTCTTCGCTGCGTTTGATATACGTCACCACCACTAGCACACGGATCCCGCTAAACAGCCTGTTTTGTTTGAATGGTGACATTTGGGTACAAAACACACAGGCATCTCGATCTAATTCCTTAGATTATCGCACCGTGATTTGTGGAGGGAAAATGTGTTATGCGGTGACGTCACATATGCGACGTGTAGTCTTTCTCGTTATGTCTATTCCACAACTGCTAGCCAAAGAATTATACAATATACTGTCAAACTCGTTACATGAGAAATTATATAAAAAATTCACAGACAACATATGTTCACATTCATGGCACAATTCAAACGGGATCAGAAAATAATTATTTTCTCTCATTCACTTGCATTGACGCTTTTTCAACCTAGAGGTCCACTTGGAGTTTTACGGATGGGCGGGACTTACCAGCTCTATACAGACAGGAGCCATCTTTGGAAAACAGTCTCGACTAATCAAACCACGAACGACGTGCTAAGTGAGCTGAACTGTATGAAGTTCAGTGAACTTCTGAACTGTATGAATGGCGTTCGTGGTTTGACTAGTCGAGACTGTTTTCCAAAGATGGCTCCTGTCTGTATACACGAAGTGGACTGTCTTTATAACATATCTTCTTATTAAACGGTCTGTACACTTACAAAGTTCTCAATACTTCGTTTTGCATGTAGGGACCCTCATTATGTTACTGTGTTAGTGTGGGGCTATTTTGAGCCTTGTTAGTGGTATTAACTAGCGATTTCTTTTTACTTATTAAATGCCCCCATTACTAGCGTTATACGCTAAACAGTTTTTAGAGATAAAACTCTTTACATTCGATTATCATGAAAACAAATTTCAGAGAACGGTTGACTAGGTACCAATGTTTTATTAGACCAAAGGTTCATTTTGCGCCGGAGTTCTCCTTTAATTTGTCCATCTGTATGATGAGAATTTATAATTTCCTTTAGATTCCCTTATGGTCATAACACTCACAGTTGTAGTTCATTTGTCCATCTGTATGATTTATATGTATAGTTGAATAGTATGCACAAATTTGTTTCAACTGATAATAAATGTGGAGGCAGTAGCTGTGCTTCAAGAAGCTGTCGGACCAGAAGTGGTGCTTTTGTTTATATATCAGTTATATCAGATTATAATGTGACAGGTTATGTTGTTCTAAGGGAAGCGAGTATATCTGTGTGGTAACTTGGTTGCTAGCTGGGTTAAGTCTCATTCCATCCAGATAAATTCTCTTTGTCAACACAGGTGAATTTAAATATTCTTTGTTTATCTTTCCCAAATGTTTATCATTGCTTATTATTGATATTGTATCTTAAAGTTATTTACTTTTCTACGATTATGATATTTAAGACATTTCGCAAGGCTTATTATATTGCATAATCTTCCTTTAGGCCTATTTGTTTTTCTTAAACTAATGTGGCCGAGTGTTTCTTAATTTGGGTTAAAAGTCTTCAGACTTCTAGACTTTGAACCCTTGGCTAAGCTTATTTGAAAGGAACAATATAAAGTTAAAGTAACACAGGTCACAGTTGTTGTGTGGTTTTGGTGTGTTGTGGCTCCAGGCTGTGGGGTGCCCCATTTTAAGCTGTGTCTGTGTGCCATATGACCTGTAGATGGTAAGCCACTTTGTCAGGTGAAGATTAGAGGGGTCACTGTGTAACATTGTGTGGCCTGCGTTTCAATTACACGGCGACGCTAGCTTCATGCTGTGACCTGTTGCTATGGCAGAATATGTGTCACAGAAGCACATGCGGACCCACCCACTTTTTAACTCCACATAGGGAGTCCTATCTTGTCACATGTTTTAGTTCTTTGAGTGCATGTGTGTGTGTATGTAGTGGGTACGCAGACATTATTCCAAGTGTGATGTTTAATGTGGAAATTCTGAACATGGTAAACCAAGAACAATAACTATAACGATAATTATATTAGTGCTCATACCCACGGGCAATAATTGCTGCTTTAAATGCTTTAGCTCTTTAAAGTTAGGTTGATTTTTAAAATGATAGTTCACCCTAAAATGAAAATGAAGTCATCATTTACTCACCCTGGTGTTGTTCTAATGCTGTATGCCCTTCTTTCTTTTTCTGACCACAAAAGGAGAAATTTTAAAAGTTAAAAAAATGTCCTGCTCGTGCTCATCCGTATAATGGCAGTGAATAGTGGCCAGCATCAAGCCTTAAAAAAAGACACAAAAGTGTCACAGAATGATCCCTTGCATTACGTGGCATATATTCCAAGTGTTCTGGGGGTATACGATAAGGTTTAGTGAAAAAAACCCTGAAATTGAATGTATTATTTTAAAATCCTAAACTTGACCGTTGGTATTCTGTGCACAGCTACGCGACATGCTCGTTCATGAGACTCTGTTAGTGCCGCAGTTCACTCCGACTTGCCCAGATAAAGCACACGTTATGAGAAATAAAGACTAATAAAAACGTGACCACATCAGATCCAGAATTTTTTTTGCACTTTGTAGTGAGCCAGCACAAGGGCTTATGTTTGAAATCACATCAAGGTGCACAGTAAGACTGTCAAACTAACTGAAATCTTTTGTGCAGCGTCTTGCCTTCGTTGAATGGCACACATTCAGTGATCTGGGTTAAGATAGCCTTCGTTGTGGTTGGAGTTCACGTGGGGGATGGGGGGGACTGGAGCATTCTTGAGCGGTGCGCCTCGTCTGTGGATTGTGTTTGGAATTCTGGGTTTTGTTCTGTCGTAGCCTGTTTTGCATATTCAAGTGGCTCCAAATGAGGGTTTATGTGTTTCTATATGTGTCCCGTCCCAACACAGACATGCATGCTTTTTCAGACAACATCAGGATGACTACAATACACCAATCCCATGCTTGTTTACCTGCTGCCATGGCAGCAGTGAAAAGCCCAAGCTGATCGGGTTTAATGACAAGAGATTCTTGAGTGGTGATTGCATGCTGCTGGCATAGATATTAGATATTCAGGAATCAGGATTGTGGGGGACCGGACCAAATTTAATCATTTTAAGAATCAACCATTGAAAATGGCGAATCTCTGTCTGAATACTGAGTGGGACGTCCCTCCACCCTCAGTGTCTATGGTGGTTACGGCACTGTCTGTCTGTTGTGGATACATGTTTGCTGGCTTAAGGGGTGTTGCCACCTGTGTGTCTATTTGCATCATTGATTTCCTGATCAGACATCCTGCTCAGCTGCTATGTCATAATATTGGGTCTTACTCTTTGCTCTATATTTTATGTGCTCTACATTGTTACCAACTGATTTCAGGAAATAATCTCTGTTCCAAAACCTCCTCAGACAGTGTTTTAAGGCATTATAGGAATGCTCCTGATGTGAAATGTTCCTTCAATGTTATGCAGCCCTCTAAAATACCTAATTTTGGGCAGCATTGTTGCAGCAACCTCTTTTCTCAATAGTTCATTTAATACAGAAAGACAAAAAAAGCTTAATCTAATCACAACTGTTTTACCCAATGTGATATATTTATATGCTTATTAAGATCATGTTTATACACTAGAAAGTAAATTGTTAATGTAGTAAAAAAAAGTATTATGGGATGGCGACATGGCGTATTGGTTTACATAATAATAATAATAAACTTTATTTGATATAGCGCAAGGGACTTTGGTTGGTCTACTTGTAGATCTACTTGAATTGCCAAAATATAAAAATAAATTTACTCACTTGAAGCTAAAATTTCAAGTATGGGTTACCATACTTGGCCTTCACATGTCACTTTCACATACAATGCAGTGCATTTTACAATTTACAGTTAACCAATCAACAGGTATTTTTCTGGAAAATTTTATATAGAGTAGCTTAGTAGCCAGCCGGATAGAAAAGGGGAATGCAACATATGCATTGCATAAGTATCAAAAACATATCCTGCTCAATCTCCACACCTACACCACCTTCCTTTGGCATTTGGCATCACCCTAAAATTGCATTGTTGCACCCTTTTAGCAACATCAGGGCTCGAATTTCGGCGCGGGATTGCGGGTATTGCGCATAATTCTAATCATTCCCGCAGGTCTCCCATTTATAATGCGGGAAATTCCCGCAATCGTAATCCACACAGATAATAAAATAAAATCATTCTTTTAACAACTATCTTCCAGACACAATTTCACAAACAGCGTGAGTGTTCAGCGGTGCCGCGCGTCTTCTATCTCTTCTCATAATGTGTTGTGCAAGGCAGGCATCAAGCGCTGCGGCGATAATACACACTCGCGTTTAGGAGTCGGGAGTCTCGGGACGATAGACTGTAAGGTCGGGACATGACGGAATATTCACTTGCACAATCGGGCCAGCAGTGCATCGTGGCTGAAGTCTTTTTAAGTCTTACCAGTTTAAACATTAAAGCGATTTTAAACTAATCAGTGCTCGCGCGCTCTCTGAGAT
Source organism: Rhinichthys klamathensis goyatoka (assembly GCF_029890125.1). NCBI lineage: Eukaryota > Metazoa > Chordata > Actinopteri > Cypriniformes > Leuciscidae > Rhinichthys > Rhinichthys klamathensis. The sequence goes on from NW_026606585.1 coordinate 330,467, forward strand.
TATTTTCTTTGCGCACATTCATAGAAAATCCGCCTCAAAAACAGCTGGCCATTAACTATTTTTCGCGGATTATATTGCTTTAACACGCAAAATTGTCAATTTCGGTCTTTGTGAGTAGGCTATACTCTAAATATAGTCGGTTTTGTCTTTAATAGGCCTAAGCATAAAACGCATGCCAGTATAATGAACACAGGATCCGTGCACTAGCTCTTAAAGTGACGGAAGCCATATGTGTCTGTCATTAATTTTGTTGTCAAAACAACAAGAGATGGCTTTAAGTTAAAGGAATCAGGTTTAATAGCCTATGTATTTAATTTATTCAGGACTAAAATACTACCCAGTGTTATTTTCCATTTGATTACTTTATTCAGTTTCTCACTAGTGTCACAAAAACTTTTCTCTTTAATTGTCTTTATTTGTATCTTTATTCTATTGTATTTATTTGTGCTACTTTTTTCAATTTGATTAAACAATTTAAATCAAGCTTCCTTGTGATGCGTAAATTCTTAACAACAGTATTACCCCATTGTAAAAATGCAATGAGCGCTAACATTTAGGCAAGATAAATGTAATAATTTTGTTTGGAAAAAATGCCAAACGCCCCCCCCCCCCCCCCTTTCTCCCCCTCAAACAAAAAAAAATCCCCCCCATCAGAATCATCTAAGGGGGGATTCCCCCCCCCATTTTCCAAAACGAAATTCAGGCCCTGAGTGCAAAGATTAAAGAGCCGAGTCTCCTGAGCTCTTTACACAAGGATCATTATTTATGTGGAGTGTGTGGACTTGCTGCCTCTGCACAGCGTTCTAAATCTGTCACTTATGAGGTTCCATTTCGGTTAGGATGCTGCCTTAGAAGAAAGCTGCCTAGGTGGCAGCTGACAGCTCACTAGGTTTTGAACAAAGCTTCAATTTGAGCATCCACACATTTACTTGATAGCTTTAAAATTTAAACCAAACTAAAAAATCTAGTTTTGAAGGAGGTTGTAGATGAGTATTTCCGCTGAGATTAATATACGAGCCGGCTAATAGTATTAGCATTAAATACTATTCTTTTGTTCACTAAAATTAAAACTTTCATCTGTTTCTAATAATAGCCCCGTGATTCATTTCATTGTGTCATTCATTACACATTATTACCATTCCTTTCATAGTTTTCTTAGCATGTCTTTGGGATCCTCCCTGCTGGCCTCACCTGTCTGAGAGGTGTGGTTCTGGAAAGCAAATGGAATAGTTTCTAGAGAGTGCCGTGACTTACGTTTTAGGAATCTGCCCACTCTTTCCCTCTCTCTTTCGCTTTACCACTCCTCTTCTTTGCTGAAACCACTAATTTGTTTACTTTTCCATTCATGTCATCAGCTGAATCAGGGCACAGGGGGGTGGGTTTGTGTTTTATTGACACCTGTGACGTCTGCAGCTTTTATTGCCGTTTTAGGAGGAGCCGCTTTAATAAGAGGGAGGAATGCCAGGGTCAAGGAATGTCAGACTGATACACAGAAGCACTGGAACACTGTTATGTCATCATGCCTGGATAGAGAGGGCCAGTGCGATTGGCCCAGTGCCTCTCTGGTGTTGTCAATGAAGCGGAGCGGGATGAAGGAGGGGTGGAGGGTGGAAGAGGTTGTACTTCTGGGGGGAAGGGGCAGTTAGCTGCAGGATTTGGGGGAGGCGTCACACTGTGTGGAATGTGGTCAGACTCTGATCACCTCTGCTGATTAGATTAGACAGGACAGGATGGCTGCACATGGGTGCGAGGAATGAAGAAGTTTGTGAAGGTGGTGTAGAGAGGGACCAGATCAGGAAGGAGGTGATGGGAAAAGGTGGGAGTGTAAGGAGGTGATATTAGTGGGAAAACACTCTGCTATTACCTGATTGTTAAATAAAAAAAAGTGTAAGACCTGGGGGTCAGTTGCATACACATAGCCTTAGCCCTTATGTTAAGACTGTGTCTAAAGTACTATGACCAACCAGCATTGAATCAAGGGGCAATCAGTCTTACTTTCTAATAACAAATTAGACCAATCTACATTTTTATAAACTGACTTGTTGAAACAGTTATGAACAGTCTTAAAGAAAGAAATGTGATGAGTATTCTAGTCTTAACGGTTTATGCAACCTGGTCAATGGTTAGTCCTGTATTGGATAAAAGGGCAAGTCATTCACAAACACAGTATTTGTTGTCAATTCTTTTTCAAATTGAGTTGTTCTTGTGCTTCATAAGAGGTGTCGATATCATCTTATATTGGTACTTTTTCTCATGGTATTATATGTATCGATACTTTAGATGCTTGTTTTAATATAAACAACCATTCAAAAGCTTGGGATCAGTATGATTTTTTTAATGTATTTGAAAGTCTCATATTCACTAAGGCTGCATTTGTTTGATAAAATAACCCTGTAAAAGCATAAAATTGGGAAATATTATTATGATTGAAAAATTTTAGGAATCTGTCTCCGTCTTTGGGAAACTGTGATTTTTCAGGATACTTGAAGTTCAAAAGAAAAGCAGTTATTTGAAATAGCAATCTTTTATTACATTATAAATATCTTTACTGTCACTTTTGATGAGTATAATGCATCCTTGTTGAATAAAAGTATTAAAAGAAAAAAATAATTCTGACCCCAAACTTTTAAATGTTTGTGTAGATAATGCGTGAATTCATTCTTCTTGTCCAATTGAAATAATGAAGTAGCAGGTTGTCTAAAGCAATATTTCAGCAAGAAACCGTTTTTGGACACCGTTCAGAGGTACCGTCATGGGATGTGCATCCCTAGGGATTTTCAAAATCGACTGAATGACTAGTCAACTATTCAGTCTTAACTGGGTTTGACCCTGATCAGAGCAGAGGTGTGTCGTCTATGGATGTTCCCTTGTTCAAAAATGGCTAGATGAAGCGCAACCAAATGGAGGGTTTTAAAACACTTTTTGAAGATGTTTTAAAGTGTAAAACAGATAAAAATAAATTTAAAGCAAAAAAAAACAAAAAAACAACAACAGTGCTCTAAACTTTTGAATATTGAGATGCAACTTGTGGTGGTTCTTTTAAAAATGATGATAATAAAGAGACACTTAAAGCACTGCTGCTAAAATACCAAAATAAGTACCAATACCAAATACCAGTACCAAAATAAAAAAATATAGATAAACTTGTCTGTTTTCGAATGAACAGTTTTGGACCAATTTGACCCATACCTGTGCCAAACTGGACACTGTGAACCATGCGAGAGAGATTGAAACTTTAGCCTCTCTCGCAGTACACAACTATGATGTAGGATCATTTGTTCTTTATTGCCTCTGTCACAAGTTTTGAATGCTGATCACTTTAGTGTTTTATGATGCTTCTGTGTATGATTAACCTCAGAGCGGTAAAACACCTTCCGAACTGAACTCTGACCATGTGACCTTTACCAGTGCACTTCACATTCTTCACAGAGTCAAAGGCAAGAGAAGGTGCAGGTTATCAGAAAGGTCCTTGCTGACAGGGTGTCCCAGCTATTGAGTGCAGGAAGTCTCTGCTCCACAATTCCACCTTCTATTACATGGGGAAAAAGAGTAAAAATGTGTATAGACTGATCAAAATTTCTATCCAATTTATTTCACAGGCACAACCAAAACAAAAAGGTATACAGTATATAGTTCTGCTCATAGTTTACTCAAGTACTTAAGTACAAATTTGTTTCCAGGCAGACTAATTAAAGCCTGAGCACTCTGATTCCTGGAAATTGCTTAAAGCCAGCCAATCATATTGGAGTTTGCAATGTTTGTGTACAGTATGCATCAGAATGATATGAATAGACTGTAGACTCTTAACAATAAAGCTTCCAAATGAGGGTTTTTGGAGCAATGCTGTAGAATAGCCATTTTTGGTTCCCCAAAAAACTTATCGGTAAACAGAAAAGAAAAAATATTTTCATAGTTTGAAGAACATTTTAATAAACTAAAGAACCTTTTGTGCAATGTCATGCATGTAAAAGGTTCTTCATGGAACCATCGATGCCAATAAAGAACCTTTAGGTCAGGGGTCTCAAACTCAACTTAACTGGGGGCCGCTGGAGGTAGAGTCTGGGTCAGGCTGGGCCGCATCAAGTATTCCACAAAAAATAGTAATCAAGTATTCCAAAAAAGGAGCACAACTGATCCAATCTTCTCAATATTTATTATTAACGTTTCTTCTGAACTGTTCCTCTGAATTTGAACATTCCTTTCTGTACATGATTGGTTCTTCATGAGCTGTCCTTCTGACAGTTGAAGTTCATTTTTACAAACTTTCTTTGTCTATAACACATATTTGTGATATTTATATTGCTTATGTCCTTTTTATTTTCTTTATACAACACATTAATGATATTGAATGTTTTTACAAATATTTGCAGTCATGTCTGCCCGTCTTATTGAATTCTTTCTACACATGTATAGTGTCTCAGGCAAATGACTGACTTTGCACAAATCAAAGCAAACCGTCTTATCAACCTGTTGGACACATATTACAAGCTCAAAATGATTATTCTCACATTGTTTTAGAGCAGGGTCTCTCTCCAACACGTCGCAAGCGAGCTACCAGTAGCTCGTGGCCTGATTGGTGTTAGCTCGACAAGGGGCCGTTCACATATCGTGCTCACATATTTTGCGCGCTCAAGTTCGTTATTTCAAATGTAGGCGCGCGCTCATAATTGAAGCGACGCGCTCATTTTTTCCAGCCGCAGTATGTTTGTACTTCGCGGTTGTCATTGACAACTATTGACAACAAACCCACCGTAAGCTGTCACGAAACTATCTATGGTAGCCCATAAGGGATAAATATATATATATACACTCACCGGCCACTTTATTAGGTACCCCATGCTAGTAACGGGTTGGACCCCCTTTTGCCTTCAGAACTGCCTCAATTCTTCGTGGCATAGATTCAACAAGGTGCTGGAAGCATTCCTCAGGGAGTTTGGTCCATATTGACATGATGGCATCACACAGTTGCCGCAGATTTGTCGGCTGCACATCCATGATGCGAATCTCCCGTTCCACCACATCCCAAAGATGCTCTATTGGGTTGAGATCTGGTGACTGTGGAGGCCATTTTAGTACAGTGAACTCATTGTCATGTTCAAGAAACCAATTTGAAATGATTAGAGCTTTGTGACATGGTGGAAGTAGCCATCAGAGGATGGGTACATGGTGGCCATAAAGGGATGGACATGGTCAGAAACAATGCTCAGGTAGGCCGTGGCATTTAAACGATGCCCAATTGGCACTAAGGGGCCTAAAGTGTGCCAGGAAAACATCCCCCACACCATTACACCACCACCACCAGCCTGCACAGTGGTAACAAGGCATGATGGTTCCATGTTCTCATTCTGTTTACGCCAAATTCTGACTCTAACATCTGAATGTCTCAACAGAAATCGAGACTCATCAGACCAGGCAACATTTTTCCAGTCTTCAACTGTTCAATTTTGGTGAGCTCTTGCAAATTGTAGCCTCTTTTTCCTATTTGTAGTGGAGATGAGTGGTACCCGGTGGAGTCTTCTGCTGTTGTAGCCCATCCGCCTCAAGGTTGTGCGTGTTGTGGCTTCACAAATGCTTTGCTGCATACCTCGGTTGTAACGAGTGGTTATTTCAGTCACTGTTGCCCTTCTATCAGCTCGAACCAGTCTGGCCATTCTCCTCTGACCTCTGGCATCAACAAGGCATTTCCGCCCACAGAACTGCCGCTCACTGGATGTTTTTTCTTTTTCGGACCATTCTCTGTAAACCCTAGAGATGGTTGTGCGTGAAAATCCCAGTAGATTAGCAGTTTCTGAAATACTCAGACCAGCCCTTCTGGCACCAACAATCATGCCACGTTCAAAGTCACTCAAATCAACTTTCTTCCCCATACTGATGCTCGGTTTGAACTGCAGGAGATTGTCTTGACCATGTCTACATGCCTAAATGCACTGAGTTGCCGCCATGTGATTGGCTGCTTAGAAATTAAGTGTTAACGAGCAGTTGGACAGGTGTACCTAATAAAGTGGCCGGTGAGTGTATATATATATATATTTAAACGCGGCACACGCAACGACGGGCCGCACTAACATTAAACTTTAATGTCAAGTAGGGGGCCACAAAATATCACCCCGCGGGCCGTGAGTTTGAGACCACTGCTTTAGGTGGTCTGTGGGACCAGACACTGGCCTACAGAAACAAGCTTAGCCCAGCTGAAGTAGCACATCCTGAGTAGCAAAGCAGTCACAGTCACTCCCTGAGAGATAGAGAATGTGTCAGAGGGATAAAGATGATGCACTGAAGGAAAAGAGTGGGAGAGAGAAGAATGAGCAGCGTCAGCATGAATTAAACTGAAGGCAGCAGTAGTTACATGACATGGAGGAGTCATTCTACCCACACACACTCTTATTAAACATGCATACTGCTCGGTGTTAAATTTGTTACAAATGTGTCCTTGTCCATAAAGGTGTTCACAGAGCTCTAGCGTTGCATTATAAAGGAACTATATATGACACAGGTGTGTTGATTACTAGAAAAAAATATTGACTTCCCTCAAATGTAGAAATAAAAAAACAAATTTCACAACGTTGTAGGTCTTTCCATATTAAGTGGTCCAATAATTGAAAAATTACAAATGATCTAGCAATCTCCATTGAACCACTTGAGATGGAATAACCTTTTTACCATATATCATTTCTTCAGTTTTTTTTAGACATGCTGAAATGTGATTGAATGATTTTGAATGAAAAACGCTGAATCTATTTCTCATTTACCTGCTCTTTAAAGCTGCAGTCCGTAGCTTTTCCTCTTTGTCGCCATCTCTCTGTTCGAAATCTGTAACTGCAGTGATTCGCGGAATTATCATCTTTACGTGGGTTGTAAATCGGCATGAAACAGCGCGGATGAACACAGTGCTTTGAGGCGAGTGCTGCTGTCAGTCACCGCGCTGTGTGGATACTGTCATACAGAATCACAGATTCACTTTTTGAAAGTTTGACCAACATAAGAATTTTCATAAGAAAATGTCTTCTGAACAAGTAAGTAACATCCATTTTTGTTCTGACCAACTAAGGGGGAAAAAGCATTCGACATAAGCTTCGTTAGATTTAATCAACGTGATTTACAGCAACCGTGCAAATTATAGCCTACTCTGTTCTCAAATTGTTCATGTTAACAACATCAGCATTGCGTGACTAATGTTAAATTTAATGTTTTATGGTTACCTGTGTAGTTCAGAATTCATATTCTCCATAATAGCAAAACGAGAAAGGCACAACAAAGGAAACTCCATAACTGTGTGAATTAAGAAAACGTACTGTTACACGATTGAACTATTGAAATGTCTTACTTGTTCAGCAGAAATAAGCCGTCTCTTCTTCCGTTTCGAACCCCTTCAAAACACGGAGTTCACGCACTTTTCAAAAGCCCCGCCGATGTTTAAATCCTTGTGTTCGCATGAGACGGTTTCTTTCTCTTTCTCTAGCCACCTTAAATCCGAAGTACAAAGTCTTTTGGGTTTTATAACTGCTGAATCTTCAGTTGACACTGATGATTGTTGTTTGGATCTTTCTGGATGCCATAAGTTTAATTATGTAAAGTGCTGCGAGAAAAGCCTATACATCTAAACATCTCCTCACGCGCAGTATAGCCGGCTAGCCGAAACTCCTTCTTTATGTGTACGGGTGTGACGTCATGACGCAAAGATATGCTCGAATTTCCCGCGGAAACCCACCAGTACCACTGGAATTAAAATCATTATTACAAGCTAACCGTTTTTGAATCTAGCTATGGCAAGCAGATAGTTTTGACCACTGGCCGAATAAGTTTTTTTTAATATAATTATTTTGGATTATTTTTAACTTAAAAAAGTTACGGACTGCAGCTTTAACAGCACATAAAAACTAAATGAATTATGGCCGCTGTACATATCATTCAGATGTTCTCTTTCTGTCTAAGTGTAAGTCGCTAAATGGATCAAATTTTTATGTGTATATAGTCAACTGTCCTGGCTCTGTGCATATAAGACTTAAAGATCTTAGTTTGAAGACCTAATGCTTGACACCAGGTGTTCTGCTGTCCGTACAGTTCACAGGAAATGCATGATGAGGATGATGATGAATGATGCGTTGGCGGCTCAAGGTTGTTTACACATAATAAGCCATTTGAATGGCTTGAATTTTTGCTTAAATTGGAAACTGCTGTAATGATTCCCATGCAAGTTTCATACACAGTGCACCTTATTTTTTCTACATGTTCTCTCTGTATCTTATTCTCAAGGGATTTCCCATGTTTCATTGCTCTCAGCCTTTGTTGTCTACCTCTGTTATCAGAAGAGGTCTAACTTTATCGTATAGCTGTCTCACAGAAGTATGCACTCAGCGGGCCCAGAATATAATCACCTCATAAAGTTTCTCTATTCAAAGGTTTTTTACCCATCAACCATCACTCTTTCATTCTTGTTCTCGTTCCTAATAATAAGCACTCATTATAGCCCTTTCTCCACCCGCTCTTCTCCCCTCTCCTCTATCGTGCCGTGACTGGAACGGGATGGTACACACTCCTCATGTGGGAGACGTCTGGACTTAACCTTAAAGAAGCAGAAATGTCAGCGGCTGCTCGTCTGAATAATCTGGGCGCATAATTCTCTGCAAGCAGCTTTGTGGAGCGAGACTGTAAACAGAAAGTAGCACATGCAAAAAAAAACTGAATGAGACATTGACAAAAGTGAAACATGAGCCATCGCGGCCTTCATAAGGCCTGCTGAATATTGGATGAGATGAGTCTCTCACAGTTTGCGGTGAGCAGAGACACGGTGTGACATCTCTATTGTTTTCACGCTCCTCGTGGGATGCTGCTCACGAACGTGCCTGCGAACTTCTGAACTGACAATGAAAACTGAATTATCAATAGTCACTAATCAAATTGGTGTCATCTAAGCAAATTACATTAAGTTGCACATTTCAGTGTTCAGAGTTCTTATCTTATATATTCTTATCTTTTGTAATGTTGGAAGGTGCACTAAGTACCGGTAGATAGGTGTAAGGAAAAAGTTTGAAGGTACTTTGTTCTTACACCTATAGACATGAAAAGTAGATATGTTTAATATGATTTCCTGATGCGTGTCATATCATTGGCCTAGAAAAAGTATTTTATTCTATTTAAGTGATAAACAATATATTGATATCGGTATTTATCGGACGATTTTTTGGTATCGGCAGACACCTGGTATTTAATTGTTCATTTGCCCTATTTTTACATTTAATTTATCTTTGCAATCATCTAACACACTCAAAGTTAATCTTTAAAAACACAAATAATTTAACAACTTTGTTAAATATTATCGTTAGCAAATCTCAAAATGAACAGGCATATCCTTTTTTTATAATGTGCCTTGTTTCGATGCCCAAATTCACTTGTAGCATTTACTTTTAGTGTTTTATATTTAGTTTATTTAGATTAATAGTATTTTAAATTTATTTTAATATTGACTCTTTATCAATCACTTAAACGCAGAACAGTTAAGAATACACAAACGGTCACCTGACCTTGGGACTGCTGGACCCTGCGTAATGGGATACTGATCATCTAGCAAAGGTGGGGCTGCATTTCACTAAGCTCTTACACACACGCACACTACTCTCATTGGTTGACATGGCAGACTGATCACACAGACTGCATCCTGCTGTCCTCTGACAGGAAGTGAGGAAGGTGCTTCCACTGCCACGGTCAATGGTGACCACAGTATCAGATAAAGCCAGTGTCACATTTCCACTGCCATATTAACACACAACTGCAGAGAAATCCAAGATGAGAAAGAGAAAGAGCGGCTCACCAAGGCTGCAATTATTTGATCTAAAATACAGTAAAAACAGTAATTTTGTGAAATATTATTACAGTTTAAAATAACTCTATTATATTGTAATATATTTTATAAAGTAAGTTATTCCTGTGATGGCAACGCTGCATTTTCAGCATCATTACTCCAGTCTTCAGTGTCACATGATCCTCCAGAAATCATTCTAATATGATGATTTAATGCTCAAGGAACATTTATTATTATTATCAATGTTAAAAACCGTTGTGCTGCTTAATATTTTGTGGAACCGTGATACATTTTTTTAATAAAGTTTAAAACTACAGCATTTATTTTAAATGTCTTCACTTATTTACTTAAAAAGTCTCTTAAGAAAACTACTGTAAATTAAAAAAAAAATCCAATAATTTTCTGCACTAAAAATATTGTTCTTTAGTAAATAAGTTTAGTGAAAATAAGTTTTCATGCTGTAATCATGAACATCTGGAAAATGTTGAGAAAAATTTTGAAAATTCATGTCAACTCTTTGTTTGTGTTGAGAATTGATTGTATCCCCTGATTGTAGAGAGGCCAATGCATGATGGGGTGTAATGAGACCTGTATGCTTGTGTGTCTATGTTTGATTAAAACACATGATCATCTCTCATATTTGTGATGAGCCATTATGGCCCGACTAGTTTTTCTGTAGTGATAGTGTCAGGTTTCACAAAGAATCAACTGTGTTGTGTTCAGGAAGTGAGATGATGAAGTTGTGTGTGTCTGTCAGCATGATGCAGTTTCCATACATCACTGCTTTATGCATCCTCTCGCTTTTTCTCCTGTGAACCTCTGAGCTTACAGAAAAGCTAGTTTGTGCCTGTTTGAGTGGCCCTCAGGCACTTCCCATGCTGCCCTTCAACACTGACTGTGAAGCCATTGTTATGCTTTAATATGGAAGAGTGGAGCAGATAAGGAAGGAAGAGAGGAGAAGAACGCTGGAGGAGATGAAAAGAGACTGACTGTTTCAGCCAAACTTGCATTGCTGAGACTTGTGTGTGCATGCTGCGTGTTTGTGAATAAATCTCAGCTCTGTAAGGTCAGAATGAGATTTTTTATTAAGTCTGCAGGTATTGAAGGCATGTTGCCAAATGATTGTTAAAATTTCAACACAGGTCTGCCAATTCACGTTGAAACAAAAAAAAAAACCACAAGGACGATCCAGGTAGTTTTCTTGTGGGAACCGGCAGGGAGACCTTTACTCTCTCTCACTGAACAATCAATCTTGTGTGTTTTGACTATATTTGGGCTGAAGTGAAATCTATTCGCATGCTAGATCACACAGCCTCATCCCTGCTAACATGGTCCTGGTTAAACAAATACCGTACAGGAAGACACTTTTCGTTTTAGAGGTACAATTCAGGTTTATGTCATAAAAAAAATCCGTAAAAATGCATGGCTTTAAGTCACAAACCTTGTCGGACCTAGATACAAAAGATCAGTAAATAACATAATTGAGATGTTAGTAATAATCTCATTAGATGGTTGTTTTTGTTAATAATTACATCTCTTAGGTTAACCATTGTTCGTTCATGTAAATGGAGTTCAGAAAAACACTTCTTGGTACTGCTTTGAACTCTCTCAGACATTTCTATCCTTTTTACCTACGTACATTTCTACCCTCTCGCTCTTCCTACTCTATTCTCCTTTTTGATCTCGAGTATGAATGTCTTGCAGGTGAAAGTCCAGGCTGTGATTAAGCCTCTGAGGAATTCATAAAGGGCAGCTGAGAGAGAAAGAGAGCGAGGTTGAAAGGAGGCTTGGGTTTACAGTAGATTACACATTAGCTGAGAGGCGGAGGCAAACTAACAAGCAGGCATTCTCTACCACGGTATCCCCCTGCAGGTCTCTACTTACAAAGCTGTGGGAATAGTAGTACAAGTGCAAAAAAAAAAAAACATGATAATTTGAACATGTTAAATAATGAACTTGCACTGATAATGTGTGTTTACATGCACAACAATACGCTGATATTGAACTGTTGACTGAGCCACTGAAAAGCAGTGGTGGAGGAAGTACTGAATCTCAGTACTTAAGTAAAAGTACAAATAACCAGAGACATATTTACTTTAGTAAAAGTAGAAGTACCACAATGACAACCCTACTTAAGTAAAAAGTAAAAAGTACCTGATTTTAAATGTACTTTAAGTATTAAAAGTAAAAGTACTTGCATAACAATTTATTCTCTTAATGTCTATATTCTAATGATTAATAAAACAGTTAATTCTCTACCTCATTCAACCTAATACTCATATAATGATGTTCAATATGATGGAAAAGCAGTTATATTTTAAGTTTTTGTCACCATTTCTGAACAAGCTTGCAATTAGGCAATATACACATCAAGCTTACTATATACCCTTACTATATACGGTATATATATATATATATAAACACACATATTATGTTAAAACACCGTATATGACGGCGTTTGGCTGTAAACGCGATTCATTTATGGCGTAATTCTGAACCTCTTGGCTTGCCATACTAATCCTAACCATAATACACACGCACCCCACATCACTACTAAACCTACCAATGCGTTTCCTATGCATGTAAAAACTAATTTCCGCGTATAAATTGCACGATAAACACACTGCGTGCTATAGAGACGCATTTAGTGTGACCGGGTTGATATATCTATGGCAGCCAAACTTCACTGGTGAGACAGAAACGTGCGACGAACGGACGGTCAGGATGACGTTTTGGCAGGGGAAAAACTGATCAGAAAATTTAACGAAAATGTAACAGAACGTTGTAGAAATGTACTGGAGTAGAAAGTATAATAATTGCTGCAAAATGTAACGAAGTAAAAGTAAAAAGTATGCACTATTGATTCTACTTAAGTAAAGTACAGATACGTGAAAAATTTACTTAAGTAAAGTAACGAAGTATTTGTACTTCGTTACATTCCACCACTGCTGAAAAGTGTCAATGCATTTTTTTATTTTTTTTATTACAAGTTATTTTTTAATAAAGTAAAAGCAAAAAAAAGTTAATTTAAATTATGATTTTCATTTATTATTATTATACGCATTAATCACTTTCTTAATTGCCAATAGTGAACAGCTTGTAAAAAACAAAAAAAAAACAAGACCTTACCCTACTTTCTAGGTTGTGTATGAAAGCCTGTAGACTGATTTTATGTGAAGGACTCGGGACGTTTTTGCCGGGAAAATCAAAAGGATGTGATATTTGCATGCGTTCCCGAGAGCCTCTCTTCCGTTCAATCACACATGAAACTAATGCTTTTACATTATTCAGGATAGTGCCGAAAGAGCTATTCTGTAATGTCAATGTGTCATGAAGAGAAAAGGGATTAAGTCAAACTATAGTCTCTCACAGTCAGATCTATATACCCTATAGTCACAAATATAGGCTCCTTTATAATCAAACTATCATAACAGTGTAATTTTAACGACCTTTGTTGAATTTGCGGTTATTGTTCAATGACTAGTTGTCTATTGTAATCCATTCCTAATAGAACATAACTTGTTTTTAACCCGCAGTATTCCTTCAAATCGCAATGCCTAACATAAGCTTGACATATTTACATTCTCTTTCTCTCTTTTCCTCCTTTTGTGCAGAGGAGGCAGATTACTCTTCATTCGGTACGGACACTGTGACCCGTAAGAAGACCCCGGCGGTACTTGCTGCAGTCCTCCTTCGCCCGGACGCCAACAAGAAGAAGCCTCCGATCATCATCAGCCTGCCCAAAGATTTCCGCCCAGTGTCCTCCATCATCGATGTGGACATCCTCCCAGAGACGCATCGACGTGTCCGTCTATACAAACATGGTCAGGAGAAACCACTGGGCTTCTACATCCGCGACGGTTCCAGCGTTCGCGTTACGCCCCAGGGCCTGGAAAAGGTCCCGGGCATCTTCATCTCCCGCATGGTCCCTGGGGGCCTGGCAGAGAGCACAGGACTGCTGGCCGTCAATGACGAGGTGCTCGAAGTCAACGGCATTGAGGTGAGCGGAAAGTCTTTGGACCAAGTAACGGACATGATGATTGCTAATAGCCACAACCTCATTATAACCGTCAAACCGGCCAATCAGCGCAATAACGTGGTACGCAGCAGTGGAGGCGGAGCCACATCCGGCAGCTCGGGACGATCTTCGGACAGCAGCACCAGTGTTTACGGTTACTCGACACCAGGCTCCATGGCTATGACCCCGTCCCATATTATCCAGAACTATGAGCCGGACGAGGAGAGCGAGGACGAGGAGGATCTGGTGATCGAGGCGGACGGAGGGACTAAACTCATTCCGCAGGCAGCGGCACGGGCGATGGCAAGTTCTAGCATGCCCGCTCTGCCCCGATATGAGCCTCACCTCGACCTCCGCCCCTCGAATGGTACCATGGTGACCAGCGCAAGCGTAGGGTCTTTAAATGCCCGCGACAGGGGTTTGGAGGGGCGTAATCTAGAGGAGGACGGCACAGTCATTACACTGTAGAGACGCACACGCCGCATATAATCACACACATGCCAATACACACTCTTGTGTGCCATAGGACTGAAAATGCATGCATGTCTTTATACTTGGGTGACCAGTGAGTCCAGGACCAAAAGAGCAGGACAGTCACCACAGCACCTTACAGCACTTCTCTATAACCGCAGGGACCAGGTAGTCCCCATCATTGAACCCATGGAGAATGGCACAGCACCAAAAATAGCTGCTTCTTGAGTAATAATGAACTTCATGAGTCAATGCGATTGAATGAATGAAGATGCCCGTCACGTGACTGAGAACAGATACTCTGCTGCGTATGAATCATGACAATCTTTTTCTTTTTTTTTTTACTTTGACAACCACTCCCTTTCGAGCATTATGACGGAGAACAAAGTACAATGGGCTTAACCAGCCTGTGTGCGTTACCATGGTAACTGAGTCTGCGCTACAGAACTTCAGAAGGAACTGAAATATGCTCTTCATCCATTCCTGTCTGCAACACTAACACACCCAGCTTACCTATTCTCTGAACATTTGTGGCACTCGAGCGAATGATTAGGAGGTATTTTCACTTGATCGGACGTTTCAGTACGGTTGTAGACTGCTGCCTCGCTTAAGATACAGATGTCTATTATTATCTCAAAAGTTTTTATTCATAGCCAAAAAAGACAAATGATTAATGTCATATTTTTCATTGTGCTATGTTTTATTTGTACCACATATGTTTCTTTATGACAAGGGCTATCATCCTGCTCTCTGCTACCTGTGGTTTATTTTACCCACGATCTTTACTTGATAACCCTTTGGAATAGATCATCATTAGCTGTAATGTTTCAAAGGAGCGCTCTGAAGTGGACACTAAGCTGTTTCATTAATGATGAGTGTCCTGTGACGCTTTGCAATAAGGGTCAGTTTGTTCAAATTATTTAAAGGGATAGTTCAACCAAAAATGAACGTTGTCATCATTTACTCCCTTTAATGTCATTCCAAACCTGTATGACTTTCTTTCTTCTGTGGAAGACAACAAAATGTCTCAGTGTTTTTTTTTTTTTGTTCATACATTGAAAGTCAATGGGGTCCATTGTTATTTTGGATCCCATTGCTTTTCATTGTATGGACAAAAACAAAACTTATTCAAAGATATTCAATCAGTCCTACAGGTTTGGAAAAAAGTGGTGGTGAGTAAATGATGACATAATTCAAATTTTTGGGCAAACAATACATTTAATGCATTAGGTATCATGAAGTAACAATTAACAATATTTCTGTGTACTTTTTTAACATTTCAAATCGTATAAAGTTAATATGTTATGAACAATGAACAATAGTATATTTATGAATAAACTAATATTAACCTCGCTATATAAATGTTTTTGATTTATGATACATAATGCATTAATTAATATTAACAAGTTGAACCTTATTTTAAAGTGTTACCTCTAAAAATAAGCGTTGCAAATGAATCATGAACCCTTGATTTTTGTGATTATTGAACCACTATGAATATTGAATATCTGTCAAAATATTCAATATCGTTCCTTATTGTTTTAGTTTTTTTGCGTCAGCAGCGTACCAGCCAAACCCTTAAGAAATTATGTGACAATGGGATTAGTTTCAGCATTACTATGGGACAGGCATGATTTGGTCTATGTAGACTTAATTGCTGTCACTGTGTTTTTTTTTTTTTACATTTAACTGGCTGAAATCTCAGCCACAAAACCCTCTGTTAAGTCCTTGCAAAAATGCACAATATCATCATATTGTCATCTCAAAATAGTGGGGTAATTACTAAAAAATGACCTCTTATATGAATGACTGGACAAATGAACAAATATTAAGCTCTTACTTTCAAAATCAAATCATTCATATAAGTCCATATGACTGTTGGTACATGTCTCCCCTTCTTGTCCTTATGCATACATATCATAATGATATGCACGATGTCACAGCTGTAAGCTTCAATACGAACTTTAAAGATCTCAGAGTTTGTGTCAGCAGATGCACTGGAAGAGACTGACAAGAGACGGATGTGCCTATTCTCTTACAGCAGGACCTGCTGATGGAGATTTAGCCAAAGTAGCCTTTCGTTATCTCCCCTTTCTCTCTTTATAATTGCTGATGAGAATCCTAACACTGGGCATCTGTGAGCAAAGCACATGTCTGCTCGGTTCCTCTACCCATCGTCACACAGAGCTTTTCATGGCACTTACATTACCAAAACCTGCTTTGAGTAGCACACGCACTGTAGCTGTGATCATACACGCTTCATCCAGATCGTTCATTCTTGTGGTACAAACGACATATTGAATGCTGTCTTTAACTGGTAATTAATTTCATAGTAACCACTACATCCGATTTGGGATTGTAACCACAGAAGTTTTATTTATTTTAAAATAGACTTTCATGTATGTTTTTTTTTTTTACTTGTTTTTTGTTTTAGCTGACATAAAAACCTCATGTTTTTTATTTTAGATCATCTCTACAAAAATGGTGTTTTAATTTTTTTTTCCACTTGTATCTTTGGTGGAACTTAATGCTCAGACCTTTAGGGGAAATTTGATATGAAGAAAAACTTGCTATTTTCCAAACTGTGAATATCTTTGCATTTCTAAAGGAGACCATATATCTATGAGCACCTGCTTTGAGAGACCTAGAGATGGGCTTTTAAGCATTATCATTCATGTGTCAATTCCTCTTTTTGATAATGAGCTTGTCAGATAAATCTTAAGGTATAGATTTGTACTGAAATTATCAGTATTTTCTTATTAGTACTACTTGATGTAAATTTGTTTCACATAATGAAACTTTTAAAAGGATAAATACTATATTACGACATAGCTGCACATGTATTATAGTCAAATCTTGGATGAAATAAACTAATATGAAGAAAACTACCGATGCTGTTCCTTTCTTAATAGTTTGGTGTACCGGTCATGACGAAAATTCGTTTTATTTGTAAATATCAACATGTGAGTGTTTGAAATGTATACTGGAGGGCCAGCATTAACATAAGTCAAGTTTATTTATATAGCGCTTTTTACAATGCATATTTTTTTCAACACAGCTTTACAGAAATGTATTTTCTCAATGTTTCAATGTCTTTGTCCAGTAAATGCTTTAACATAACAATGTTCTGAGGAATGAAGGAGCCAATAAATATATTATGCTACAGTTTACCATTGTTAAATTCTTGGATGACTTGGCCATAGAGTAGACTGTTGTCCAAAAGAATTGTTTTTCCAGTATTTCATGAAATCCTTTCAACTATTAACTTCATGTTATAACTTGATTATTGCAGCCAGTGATTGTTCTATAATACAGAACTTGACATAAAGGCCGTTTTAGTGCTGCTTTACAAAATTCAAACTACTTTTCTGCTACACCATAGTGCTGAGAGAGCAAACTCAAGCTCTGAACGCTGCTGTCAGGAGGACACCCTGTGGTTGAAGCATGTAACTGCATCCAGACAAAAGTGTAGCTTTATCTAACTTTAGAAGGGATTCATTTTCTGAAATTCAGAAAATAATATTTTGCAATAAGTGCAATACATATCAGTATAATTCCCTCATAACATCTTGTTTAAATGCAGTTCTTTGACAAGTGGTAAAATGCTATAACATCTGAATTCAGTTGAATAAAATTATATTTGTCTCTGGTCACTGTTATTTTGCCAAGTAAGACACGTTGCTGGAACAACATTACCATCTGAAAATTGAGACCTAAACCTACCCCTACTCATAACTTCACCCTAAAATCAGAGGGAAATGATGGTGAATAACACTGATGTAGAAGCACCTAAGCCTGAACCTGACATAAACTGTAAACTTCCCCCTCAAATCTGATTGGTTGATTGGAATGTTGTTGTACTAGGTGAAATCACGTTCACTATTCTTCTATAAACAATTATATTGAGGTTATTTTTTATTGTGATTTGTCTGACATGGCAAATGTCTTTATAAAGTTGGTTAAAGATTATTAAAATAGTTTTGCACTGGAATTGGCAAGCTAGTCAAATGGAAATAAAAATTGGCCAATTGGGGGTAAATGGGCCAAGCCAAAAATGGCAAAATGTTTATTGGTCTTTTAATGGTCTTAACCATTTTAATCACAAATCCCTGGACAGGAAGTTAGCAAAAACTGCACAAATACTGTAGATAAAGTAACCCAGCACAGAATAGCCTTCCAGACTTGCAGACAGTTTTTTTTAAATAATGCAGACAGTTTTTTTTCTTCCCAGTTCGTTTGAGTTTAATGTGAGACCAAATATTCACTATAGGGTTTAAATCTGGACTCTGACCAGGCCAAAACACGATCAAGATGGACTTGTTCTCAAGCCACTACTTGTCTTTGTAATTTGGGCAGGCAGGAGTATTGTCTCATTGAAAAATAACACCTGATCATTCCTCTAACAACTTTTCATTTGAAGCAAGCCATTCTGCAATAGTGGTCAATAACTTGAGTGTGTGTGTTTAGTTCATGATTGCATAATTTTCTTCTGTAATTGTGAGGTAATTAATTCTTTTAAAATCGTTTTTTACTGTGATATCTTTGTATAAATGAATACTATATATTGGCAATTATTTGTTATAACTAACAAAAACATTTATATGATTCCAAATTACAAACTATTTATAGACACCTACAACTTTGAACAAAGTTATTTCACACTTTAAAAAATAATAATAATCAATTATTGAAAATAATACGTATTAGTAAAAATTTAATTTATTGGCATTTCATCTGAAAGACTATTTAAGGGATTACTTCAATAAATTCTTAGGCTAAAGTACTAAAATGTCCACTGCATGCCTGTATATATTTTTTTTTTGAGGACCCCCCATACTAACTACGGTAACTACCTGAAACCAAACTGCCCCACCACCAAACACATGCTCCATTCATTTCCACCTCAGCCGAACCGTGCTCGCGCTCTGAATGTACACATCAGTGTAAGCGCCCGCGGGTCACGTGACGTGACGTGCAGCCAACATGGCGACGCAGTGCTGAGATAGTAGCAGCAGCGTCCAACTGGCCCCGACTGAACCAGCGACAACATCGGCCCATTCCCGGCACCCTCACGCCCCTGCCAAACCGCAGGGAACGGGCCAGCGATGACGGCCTGACGGACTACTAAAACAAGTCGACCGAGAGATGAAAGAACAGGAAGCGCTGGAAACCCATCGACGGCATACGCAGACAGAAACCCTGAGCACCAAGAGCATGTTTCTGTCTCGAGCGCTGGAGAAAATCCTCGCGGATAAGGAGGTGAAGCGGAGCCAGCACAACCAGCTGCGCAAGGCGTGTCAAGTGGCATTAGGTGAGCTACTCTTTATTTATCTCCTCTCAGGCCTCAAACTTATCTTTGAGATCCTCCACTGCCCCCTGATATCCTAAATTAACCTTAAAGTCTGCTTAGCGAGCTAACGTCATCTCAGCACGCGTCAGTGTCAGGAATCTGTGGTTTAATTTTTTCCTTAAGCTCACACTGTCATCCGTCCCATAGGCTATATAATGTTACATTATGATGAATGAGATTTTGGCAACAGAGTAAATGACATGTCTTGGTGTTCAACACCTCTTGCTTTGTTTATCCGGAGCTGTTAGCATGTGTTAGCTGGAATCGTTGCTATATTTTTGCTCAGCTGTTATGGCGAATTGACAGATTGGCGATTTACTGCTCTCTTATTGATTAAAGATCACTCATTGATTTACCGAATTGATCTCTATTGTGAGTGACACTTTAAAGAAACAGTTCACCATAAAATAAAAAGTCATTTACTCACCCTCAAAGAGTTGTTTTATATAGCCTACGTGTTACTATCTTTTATCAGGCACAATGTTCAGTACTGACAGCATCAGTCACCAGTCACTTTGCTTTTTTTTTTTTTTTTTTGCCATACAATGACATTGAATAGTGACTGAGGCTTTCCCTGGTATTGGTCACATTTTATGTTTCTACTGTTAGTGTTAATAAAGGAATATTTAATCCAAAAATTAAAATTCTGTCATTTACTCACCCAAATTCTTGTTCTTTTGTGGAACATTAAAGAAGATGTTTTTAAGAATGTTGGTAACCATTGTATGGAGAGAAAGAAAGAAAGAAAACTACCGAAACATTTCTCACAATATCTTCTTTTATGATTTATGAGTATGACATGAGGGTAAGTTAATAATAGCAGAATGTTCATTTTTAAGGGAACTGTCTCTTTAATTTGTAGTATAACATTCCCGTTGTTTTCCGGAAAATCCATCCTTTTTTTTTTTTATAAGTGAGCTGGATATGCAGGTTGGACTCATTTGACTCGTCCCGTCTGCGCTGCCTGTATTACTTATTTACTAAGTTAATGAGCACATGTTGAGACGGGAGGATCTGGTTTCTTCGTGAGCTTTTCCAAACTCTAACCTTTGGTCTGGATTGTCAATCTAAAACAAAAATTGCTTCATTTGCACACAATCCATAAAAACCACATTGTGTTTTATTGTAAACTTGTGTTGTTTTGTTTTTTGGTAGGCTATATTTGAGGTTTTGATCCAGTAAAGAGCTGTAGTGTTTCAGGCATTTGGCTGTTAATGTAAAACTACTTCACCGTGGGTTTGTTTGAATGCTCTCAGTAGCACTTCATTCAAACAGACACTCCCTCCCTCATTACCCTGTCGTGTGAGAGAATGAGGTTGATTACCATACAGACCTATTTACACAGTCCACCCGCCACCCGGATTCACTGCTAGGCAATGGCTTATATAGACTGTGATGACTTCAGTTTTTTCGTTGTGTTGCCTAAATACACGTGACACATTTAAATATTAAAGGTAGCCGGATACAGGTTTTTAAAAACATAGTTCTGCATCTTATGAAATGTGTTGTTGCTTAAGCTCAGTTTCCTGTGCTTTCTTGTGAGCAGATGGCTGTCTGATAATGAATAATGATCCATGTATAATAACTTTTTTTATTTTTAAGGAATAGTTCTCCTAGATATGAAAATGGTTATGATTTATTCATCCCCCATGTTTTTGTTCCATTTGAAAAAAGGTAAAAATTTTAAAGAATGGTTTGTGGGTTTCCAGATCTTCAAAAGTGATTCAATAGCTTTGTGTGAGAGACTTAAAGGGATAGTTTACCCAAAAATTAAAATTCTGTCATTAATTCATCACCCTCATTTCATTCCAAACCCATGACTTTAGTTTATCTTCATTTTTGGGTGAACTAACCCTTTAAGATGATTTTCCCCTCCAGTGATCTGTTAACCACTGTGACTGGATCATTGAATCAGTGAGTTGAACTCGAGAACTAGATCTGTCTGATTTGTGAATGAATCATTTAGACCTGTTTTGTGGACCAGATCAAATGATTCATTGAAAAGACACAATACAAAGAACCATTTATTCAGAAATTGTAATAGGGATTTGCCGGGATAGTTGACTTGTCATTTGACTAGCCATTTAACAGCCAACTAGCTGATTAGTGATGTTGAAAGTGAGTTTAAGATTTTTTTTTTTTTTTGCTGTAGTGCATTTCAAGGAATCTTCTAAGAGAGGTTTTGGCTCTTCATTCCATTTAAGCACTGATGCTACATCGGCTACAAATTCAAAACACTCACGTCAGAGTTAAAATTTCCTGCTGTGAACAGATGAGATGGTATATTTCCATTGTTGTTCACATCCCATAGGTGTATTTGAGCAGTGATTAAAGTATAGTATTTATCTGGAGTCCTGGGTGTCTGTCAGAAACTCAGAATGCAAAATAGTCCCAGGAATCAATGGCTTTCACACACACTGGCACACATAAAATATTTCTGATTTTACTTTTATTTGGTAATTCATATGGACATTTTTATGATATTTTGTGGTCCTTTTGTGTTCCTTTTGAAGCTTGAAAGTTCCAGTCCCCATTCATTGTTATTGTGTACAAAAGAGCAACTAGCACATTTTTCAAAATGTCCACATAAGAGAAAAAAATGTATACAGGTTTAGATCACATGAGGACGAGGTTGAGTATATCATAACCAGGGTCGTCCTTAAGGCTAACCCTATCCCTAACCTAACAGCATCAGAGGCCCCGCTTCTGCTACCCCGCACTGGGTCCCGCCCCCACAGCCCTGATTGTAACAGAACATTGATTTCTGGGTGAATTATTGTTTTTATCACCTTTTTTTTTGAGCATCTGATAAAATTGGAAATTTGTCTTTACCTTTTACTGCACTTTAACTGCAAATTTGTTTCTCATCTACCTTCAATGAAAACTATAGATGTTAAGCACAAGACTGTCCTAATTCTGTATCTTGCTGAGTAGGTGTTAGTGTTTTATATTAGGAATAGCTTGTATATTTTTTGCCTTGGCAGTATTAGGGCACATATTCCTGCTGCTGTGCTGTAGATGTTATTTCTACCCCATCATCCACTTCACTTTGATGTCCTTCTGAATGCATAATCTGAATACCTAAAAAAAAAAACTAGGGTCCACTCCAGACTGAGTAATACCCATGTAAAAGTAAATATTCTGAATTTTGTCTTCTCTTCTTTTTTAAAGTTTGTTTGCTTTGAAGGAGTCACACGTGGCCTTGAGTTGATGTGTTAAATTGTCTCTCTCTCTCTCTTTTTAAATTTTTTTTAGATGAAATTAAGCATGAACTGGAAAAGCAGAAGTAAGTTTACATCTCATTTACCTACATGCACCATCCATCTAAAAGTCTCCTGTCATATACATTGATGTAACGTTAAGAGTTATTTTGTAAGAACACTTATTGTATTTTTTCTGAAGAGGCTCTGAAGCGTAATGCATCATCTTTATTGTGAACCATCATGGTTATGTAATAATTTCAGATACTGGTCACTCTCATGTCCATGAAAAAAAGGGCTGAAAAAAGCCCCCATATAACGCTAAAGGACTACTGACAGGAAGATATTCTAAATGTTTGCTGTTGTTTAAAGCTGCAGTCCGTAGCTTTTTTGGGTTAAAAATTATCCAAAATAAATTGAGCAAGTACATATCCAGCCCGTGTTAAACTATATGCTTGCCTTAGCTCGATTCAAAACGGTAAGCTTGTAATAATGTTTTTAATTCCAGTGGTACTGGTGGATTTCCGTGGGAGATTCGAGCATGTCTTTGCGTCATTACGTCACATCTGTACACATAAAGAAGGAGTCTCGGCTAGTAGGCTATATTGCGAGTGAGGATGTTGGAGGTGGAGATTTATAGCCTTTTCTCACAGCACTTGATATAATTAAACTTATCAATTTGATGGCGGATCCAGAAAGGTTCAAACGACAATCGCAGTGGCAGCTAGAGATTCACCCGTTGTAAAGTGCAAAAGACTTTGGACTGAGGGTTTGGAAAAAGAGACTGCAACCGGACCCATGCGAAAACAAGGATAAATATCTGAAGGGCTTTAAATGTCACGCAATGCTGATGTTGTTAACATGAACAATTTGAGAACAAAGTATGATTTGCACGGTTTGACGTGATATGATAAGCGATCGTTAGATTTAATCAGCGCGATTTACTGCAATAGTTTTTTACCCTTAGTTGGTCAGAAGAACAAAAGTGGATGTTACTTGTTCAGATGACATTTTAGGGTGAAAATTCTTATGTTGGTCATACTTCCAAAAAGTATATTCTGTGATTCCGATTTCCGAATGACAGTATCCACACCGGCACGGCGACTGACAGCTGCACATCTCCTCAAACCATTGGATTCATCCACGCAGTGCCATGCTTAGGCACAACTCACGTAAATTCCGCGAATAACTGCAATTGCAGATTTCGAACAGAGATGGCGACAAAGAGGAAAAACTACGGACTGCAGCTTTAACTATTATTTCCGTTGACTGATTTGTGCTGTGAATCCTGTATGTTCAAGGGACGGCACTGTTGTTCCTCCAAGAGCCAACTACATTGAGGCTGACCAGTACGTCCTGCCTTTTGAGCTGGCATGTCAGTCCAAGTCTCCACGTATTGTCAGTACGTCTCTCGACTGCCTACAGGTATGCAGAGTTCTCGTACACTTCACTCTACTGCAGTGTTTCATCATACTCAACTCAGTAATACATTTAAAACATATTTTTCAGTTTATAAGTTTTTGCCATGTGTGACCAATCTAAATCTTAAGTGTGGTTTTAAATGCACTGTATGAATGGATGTGTATATAATACAGTAATACCTCCATTCCATTCATCACAGAAACTCATTGCGTATGGGCACATCACGGGAAACGCCCCTGACAGCGGAGCTCCAGGGAAACGGCTGATTGACCGGCTTCTGGAGACCATCTGTAACTGCTTTCAGGGACCCCAGACTGACGAGGGGGTACAACTACAGATCATTAAGGTGAGACAACTCTCCATTGTTGACTCTCCATGCTTTTCCAGACAGGCACTTCTTATTGAAATCCTTATTTGATGGCTGATGTGTAAGGGCAAACATACATACACAACTGTTTAGAAGTTACAAATGTTACAAAAATAAATGCTATTCTTTTGGACTTTCTGTTCATCAAAGAATCCTAAAAAAGATTGCATGACGTTTTCAGCAAAAATAACCATTGATAATAAGAAATGTTTCTTGAGAGCCAAATCAGCATACAACGATTTCTGAAGGATCGTGACACTAAAGATTGGAATTCTAAAATTATTAACAGTATTACTGTTTTTACTGTATTTCTGATCAAATAATTGCAGTCTTGGTGAGCATAAGAGATCCCAAAACGGTGTATGTATATTACAAAATATTACATAGATATTAAATGAATACTTGTTTTAAAAATATTTACTCAAAATTTCCTTTAGGATTTGCGTTGTTTTGAACTGTTTTAATCTAATCTATTTTGGAAGAAAAGTTGCAACATTGGTCAATTTTATAGTTTCATCATTCGTAATACATCTCTGTTTGACCTTGCAGTAAGTTCACCTGGTCACTGCAGTGGAGATCATGCCAAAATAATCAAAGCTGCTTCTGTCAACCCACTCGAGTCACACAAGACACTTAGATAACAGGCAGCTAAATGATGATTTATGTTGAGAACATTGTCATTACCTTACTACAGCATTTGCAACATAAGCTGAGCAGTAAAGTACAAAGTCTTTTCTTTTATCCAAGCCTAACTCTTATCATTATAGATAAACATGCTGCATGACAAATCTACAAGAACAGCATGTTTCAAATAGATGGACTTGATTTGAAATTGCTATATATCTATATATCAACCACAAACCGTCCATGAAGGAAACTCTCACCACTTGAAAGGGCAGGGTATAGCGTTTCAACAAGCACCACTGGATATCTCTCCCAGTGCGCCAACAGCCTCTAGCCTCAATTGTTCGCTAGATGGCGATGAAATTGGGTCCATCTTTTTGAAGCACCCTGTATTCTATTCTCTATAAATGGTGAGAAAAGGCAGCGTACAGTACATAGAGAGTAATGGTTTGCATAAGGGGGTTGGGCAGCCTCTTGAATAAAATGTCACCAGGGTTGTTCAACAACGTTAGCTTGCAGTAAGATTTAGTTTTACCACTGTGATGCGTACACATGAGAGGGCCTCCTGTTAAAGATCTCATTTTCATCAGTGTCATTATTTACATGCTTATAAGTGGGGTTCAAAATGTTTTTAATTCATTTAAAATTTAATAAATTTTTTGTTAACACTTTACTTAAAGCCTTCCATGTATAATGCATTATGACTCTATTCACAATGTAAATATATAATGCATTATATCTTTTTCATAAATAATTGTAACCAAAGTTAAAATTATTTATAATATTTGCAGATTCCTTGTTACATCTGAAATTGGTTGTTGCCATGTGTTTTACTTTTATACATTATTATTGCTAAAGACGTTACATTATTATAGTGCATTATAACTGGTGACAATTATTCATGAGACCATACAAACCATTATAAGGTGCATTGCAAGGCAAAATACTTTTATTATGCATTATATGTAAAGGTTTATAAAGTGTTTCCCAATTTTTATTGCCATTTTGTTTTGAACATAACAATTCGAAGGAAAAAGTATAACATGAATTTGAGAATGTATTAGTATTTTGTTTGTCCCTCTTTTGCTTTAATGACAGCAGCCCTCGATCTGCATGAACTCCAAGTTTTGAGATACAAATGATGATCCAAAGAGCATTTTGAGCTTCAGTGGAACAGCATCTGACCATTCTAGACAAAGAATTCACATGATCAATGTCACAGTGTGTAGAATCTATAATGTATCTTTTATATTTTTCAAAATCTTAAAACTTTCTATTTAGTTATAGCTTTAAATAGATTTTCAATGTCATCTCAGATTTTTGAGCCCCACTGTACATGAAAAAATGGTTTTAATTTCAGATCTGTAATTTCATGATGCAGATCATTGTGTTGCTCTATAGGCTCTGCTGACTGCCGTGACATCACCACACATAGAGATCCACGAGGGAACGATTCTTCTTACTGTGCGCACCTGCTACAACATCTACCTTGCCAGCCGCAACCTAATCAACCAGACTACAGCCAAGGCCACTCTAACACAGATGCTTAATGTCATCTTCACCCGGATGGAGAACCAGGCGGTTAGTATGAAGCATCTCAGGCTGTTGCACTTTGCAGACTCAAAACAACTCTTCTTTTTCAATGTGTGGTATGTTATCACACCCTAGTGGAACTATGGGTGCCATTATGGGTTGGGAAAAATACACTAAATCTAGGAAACTAGGTTTGACTTTCTGATGACTGTCTTGCAGGCTCTGGAAGCTCAGGAAGCAGAGAAGGACAGACAACGTCTGCAGCTGTGCAATCCTTCCCCAGTGTCCAGTAACCCTTCACCCGTGACCCAAAACCCTTCTCCAACTCCTGGACGGGGGTCCGGATCTCCATGGTTAGGACGAACCCGCTTAGAACAGAACGGACCACCATCCCCGTCTCTCAGCCCGTCTGGGATCCCATCCACTCCTTCCACCCCCCAAGACTCATCCTCCATCAATGGCCAGCCAGAGGAGTCAAAGTCAGAGGAGGAGTTTGCCACAAATCAACATAGCACAAATGAAATTGAACACCCAGGTATGGTGAATCACTAGGGTCAGGTTATGAGATATGACTCCAAAAAGGGCTAGGTGGAATGACGGTAGAGATTTTGTTAGAGATTTTGCTATATCGTTTATATCGTGATTAGTGCTGTCATCGTTAACACGTTAATGCATGCAATACATTTTTTCCAGTTTAACGTGTTAAAAATATTTAACGCAATTAACGCAGCAACCGTTTTTTTCTGTCATCCTCTGGTTAGCGTTTTATCATATGATCACGCTTTTATTCATGCAAATGCTTTTAAACCATTCAACAAAACCAGCGACAAGACAAAAGAGAACCCGCTGCCTGTGAATGTCTATATGGCACACACGTGACACAGAAAGACGCGTGCCAGTATCGTGCGCATAGACAGCGTGCCAGAATCGAGTTCTCTTTCGCGCTTGAACGAGCAGTAACACATTTATGGAAAAATGTCCATTTTGTCGAGTATCCTCATAAGAGCAGTCTTAAATGAGTTAAATAAAGTCTTAAATGAACTTAAGTGTTTTTAATCGCGATTAATCAGAAAAAATCTGTGATTAGTCTAGTTCATATTTTTAATCGATTGACTGCACTAATCTTGATATGTAAATGTATACGCATACATAGCACAGTACTACTTAGTTACTGAAACTTTAGAGTGATAAAAAATAAGAGCGGGTTTTTAAGCTCAATAAGCCATAAAATATCTCAATGTGGCACTCGCACTGAATGACACGCACATGATGCGAACCCGAATTCAGTTCTCTTTCATGGCATAATGTGCTTAAAGTCCCCCTGTAGTCAATAATTTTATCCCTTAAAAATCATCTTTGATCACCAAAATTACATATTTAAATGTTTTTCCTGTGACAAAAAAAAAGTCTTCATGCCTTAAAATAGCTTGAATGTAACTCTACACCCTTGCTTCATTTAGTATACGCGAATCCATGAAAATGCTAATTAGCCCCGCCTCCACTCACTCACGCCAGCTCAGAGATCCACTAGGTCAGCTTACTGAGGTAAATGCTGCACAATGGTACAATGGTGATTTTCACTACAGGGGGACCTTAAGTTGTCAAATACACACCATCTTGTCAAACTGCCCATCGTGTGTAGTATTCACATAAACACTGTCAGTTATGTCTTAAATGAACATAATCAGTTGGGTAAAAACGGTTGTCTCACAGTGTTAGTATATTAGATCCGAGCATTCAGTGACAGCAGCCTGATTTCCTAAAACCTTCTCCTGTCTGTGTCATTAATGACAAATAGAAAAATTATTTTTGCTAATAAAAATCAAACAAAAATATCTATATTGTGATGTATACCGTTAACGTGAAATAAAATATCTCATGTTGTGAAATATGTTTGATCATAGCGCTAAGTCTAAATGATAGTTTTTGGCAGATTCCTGTTATGTTTTTAATAGTTGTTTTAATGCGTTTCATTTGGGTACTAGAAACTATTTCATTTGACTTCTTAAAGACAAAGAGATTCTGGAGTCGGACCAAATAACTGCTGATCCATCTGAGGTAGAGGAAGCCCATCCACAGTCTGAAACAGAAGCAGGCACTGGGGTTCTGGAAGAGACTGAGCCGGACAGTGGATTGGGAGATAGCTCTGTGGAAGGAGGTGCGTCACATTGGAAATAGGTTACTGTACCTTTATGTGGACCTACAACATAGTAGTCACTCCTGCTTCTGTTTCTACTACAGGATTAGATCAACATTCTGACTCTGAAACCAAAGTGCCGCCCCCTGTTGTCCGATTAGACATGCAGCAGATGAATGGAATGGTGGACGACCGTGGCTCAGAGTCCTCGACAGACATTCTGGTGTGTTTCTTGGATAACTGTTTTTTGATGTGGGACAGGGGTTCCCAATTCCAGTCCTTGCGCCTCCCCACTCTGCACATGTTATATGTCTCTCTAATCTGACACGCTCAGTTGTGGGGTGGGTTGCATTTGACCTTAAGTGCTCTGCAAAGTGGACTTAAAAGGGTAATCCGCCATCTTAAGATTGCAATTGGCTTTATGCCACAGCTTCACTACTTCCTGAACTTCAGCCAGCTCTTTGTTTCCTGTCTGTCATTATTGGACAAACTGATTAATCCAGGTGTGCCTGGCCTCAGTAACAATAATCAGGCACACCTGGATTAATCAGTTTGTCCAATAATGACAGACAGGAAACAAAGGGCTGGCTGAAGTTCAGGAAGTAGTGAAGCTGTGCATAAAGCCTATTAAATTACACATTAAACGCATTTAATTGATCAGAAGTGACAGTAAATGCATGCATGTATAATGTCACAACATTTTCATTTTAAATAAATCCTTTGAAAGAGAACACAGTTTCCACAATAATATTAAGCAGCACAGATGTTTATAATAAATGTTAGTAGTATGTTGCTTAAGCAGCAAATCAGCATATTAGAATGATTTTTTAAGGATCATGTGACACTGAAGACTGGAGTAATGATGAAAATTCAGCTTTGCCATCACAGGTACAAATTACAATTTAAAAATGTTTTAAAATAGAAACGGTTATTTTAAATTGAAATTATATTTCACAATATTACTGTATTACTCTATTTTTGATCAAATAAGTGCAGCCTTGGTGAGAATAAGTGAACTTTAAAAACATTTAAAAAAAAAATTATGATCCCAAACCTTTAAATAAAAGTGTTTAAAGACAATGGGCCTCATTCATGAAACGAATTTGTGTAAATCAGTCGTAAAGCTGTTCAGACGTACATTTTTGGATTCCTGAAAATGTTCGTATTTTCAAAATGTTAGTTGGTATGAAAAAAATGTACACCTGCTCCCTACCATGTGCAAGTGCTGCATAAAACATTTAAACGTTCTATGTTCTTTTAGGCAAACTGATGACTGGATTTTGATGTCCCATAGTAATATTTCATGAGTTGCCCTGTCTTTTTTTTTTTTTTGCTGAGAGTTGAAAACTGTTCAACTTTGGGTAAAACGCAGCATCCGTCACTGTCACTTTTTACCCAGCTGTCCAATCACAGTGGACAAATACAAATCCGATGTGTACGAAGCGTTTGTGAATCCGGATGAGAGTTTTCGGGAAGGACAGTTTTACGCACAAATTACGTTTATGAAAGTTTCATGAATGAGGCCCATTATCCACAAAAG
Source organism: Rhinichthys klamathensis goyatoka (assembly GCF_029890125.1). NCBI lineage: Eukaryota > Metazoa > Chordata > Actinopteri > Cypriniformes > Leuciscidae > Rhinichthys > Rhinichthys klamathensis. The sequence continues at coordinate 360,928 of NW_026606585.1, forward strand.
GCACATAACTGGACTATAGGTTTTTTAACCCATAAACAGGTAATGTGCACCACAGAATACATACTCTTTAGTCTCTTGTCGAAGGCATGAGAAATTTTTTTTCATCCAAATCTGTTATTATCATAGTTAAGTCTGTTTGGATTATGTGGGTCACATGACCTGGTTCAAATTTTCTGTGCTCATTTTGTCAGTTTGACCTAAAGCCAACACGTCCATCCATGGAGCTGGACATTCTGACTTTGTAGAAAGTAGGCATATATTAATCTTACTTTTTTTCTACAAAAAAGAATGCAGTACAACTGCTTATATTAATTGTGAATATTGTCTTAAGATGTTGAAAAAGAAAATTAAGTCACATGCTTCATGCTGTAATTTACCGCATTTTGAAATGTCTGTATCCCCTGAGATATGTTGCCAGATTAGGGTAGGAAAAAGGTTATGCCACGATATTGACAAAGAGGTGTCGCAATGTAAACTGATTAAAAATAAAACGATTTGAGGGGAGGTGGTCCCCCTCAGTAGAAATTGCATTCCAGGGCTGGGACCCTTATGGAAGATCCTTACAGGCCCTCCTGGCCTCTGGGACCCCTGTGCACAATCCCTTCTCAATCTATGTATTTTGAGTTTAAAAATACATAGATTCACATGTAAAACTGATGTTATTATGTTTAGTTGACTATATCTTTGCAGTTTTAACTAGAAATTTTCTTCCTGGAGGGCTACCGTTTAAACACACCGGAAAAATCTAACCCAAAGTCTTCAGGATTACTTAGAATCTTTTTATTTTTGTATCATAAACTACATTATTTGATTGATTAGGGATGGAGCTAAACCCTGTAGGACAGTGAACCTCAAGGGCTAGAGTTTCCCACCCCTGTGGTTGAGACACTTGAGCAGTGTAAAAATGCAAGAGATGTATATGCCTCCATTTTAGGACACTTAGACATGTTATACATGCAGCATATTTTGCATATTACATTTTTTTTGCATCAAATAAATCGTAGAAAAATGTATGACTTTATACCCTAATAGGGCAACGTATCCTGTAAAATACAACTAAAATCCAAAGTATATACAAAATTTCAAAAATGTTTTACTTAAGTCCAGATGATATAAAAAGTGACTTGAAATTATTTTTTGCTGATCATTTTCCACTCTTGCCTGTTTTAGGGTTAATTGTGGTCTGACTGGTCTTTTGTTTCTTGTCTGAGCAGGATGTAGAAAGCATTCAGGGTAGTCAAACAGCTGCCCGCTTCTCGCACATCCTACAGAAAGATGCCTTCCTCGTGTTCCGCTCCCTCTGCAAGCTGTCAATGAAGCCCCTGGCTGATGGACCACCAGATCCAAAGTAAGAACCTGATTAGAAACAGAAGTTAAATCAGTCAAGAAAGTATTTTTAAGCTTGTAGGCTTTTTCAACCCAATTTAAAGTTTGTCTACAAACTTTTTAATCTAGCTTATTTTATGTAAAACTGACAATCAAGCCTGTTAAATGAGGAATATGATGTAGTGTGATCATCAAAACTGAGATGTTCTTTGAGGAAATCTGAGTGCTCTGGTTCCACAATGTACACTTCCTGTAGAATGATTTTGAATTCATTCACCATTATTTAGAAGGTATTCAGTTTATGCAAACAGATCATTAACATTCGGATGACTGCTGTCATTTTTCTATCCTCTTTCAGGTCCCATGAGTTGCGCTCTAAGGTGGTTTCCCTGCAGCTGTTGCTGTCAGTCCTACAGGGTGCTGGACCTTTGTTCCGAACCCATGAGATGTTTGTGAACGCCATTAAACAGTACCTGTGTGTGGCGCTTTCTAAAAACGGGGTCTCCTCTGTGCCTGAAGTATTTGAACTGTCTCTTGCCATCTTCCTTACCCTGCTCTCCCATTTCAAGGTTCACCTAAAGATGCAGATTGAGGTAAAAAATTATCAATGTTCAGATACGCTACCAGGCTGTTTGGATACACTTGACTAAAACAAATTTCTCATGATATTCAAAAACGTATTAGTTTTGGAGACAAATATACATTTTGCTTATGTGATTAAAAAACAAAACTAATGGAAACTACTTTTTGCTCAGGTGTTCTTCAGGGAGATCTTTCTAACAATCCTGGAGACGTCATCCAGCTCCTTTGAGCACAAGTGGATGGTCATTCAGACTCTTACTCGAATATGTGCAGGTTGGGGCACCTCAGTGTACACTTGCAGACACATACATAGAAGCATCTATCAGATAATTAGCTCAAATGTCAAACTCAATGGTGAATCAGTCTGCTGTTCTTCTCACAGATGCACAATGTGTGGTGGACATTTATGTGAACTATGACTGTGATCTCAACGCTGCCAATATTTTTGAGCGGCTGGTAAATGACCTGTCTAAAATCGCCCAGGGAAGGAGTGGACAGGAGCTCGGCATGACTCCATTACAGGTAGCTATCATCATGTTCGAACTAAAACATTAGTACTTACAAGGCATGCTATTCTTTTTAAATGTACACGATACAGCATGTCATACGATGTTAGCAGATGCTTTAGTCTGAAACGACTTAAATGAGGTAAAAATATCAACACAGAAACTATATTACAAAATGAAACCAGAATAATATAAACATCACTAGTCAAAAATGGGGGCATGCTATTATATAATTGCAGTATATGTCATAAAATTAAATTTCATTTAGCAGATGCTTTAATTCAAAATGAAATAAAATATATATTAATGATTAATCATAAGGAAACCAACAATATTAGTGGGGGGGGGAAATAATTTCAAAAGAAAACCAGAATAGCGTATGTCATAATTTAGATTTAATTTAACAAATGTATTTAATCTGAAATTACATGGTAAAATATATTTATATATATATATATATATATATATATATATATTTATTTGTTTTTTTTATAAATCAAGTGTCTAATCATAAGAAGCTAAGAATATTAGTAGTGCCAGATCATAATTTAGATTTAATTTAACAAATGTATTTAATCTGAAATTACATGGTAAAATATATTTATATATATATATATATATATATATATATATATATATATATATATATTTGTTTTTTTTATAAATCAAGTGTCTAATCATAAGAAGCTAAGAATATTAGTAGTGCCAGACAACTACATTTCAAATATAATTCTGGAATATTGCAACCATATCCAGTAAAAACAGGTGCATGATTCACTGTGTGTAATAATTCAGAGTTGATCGGTTAATGATTCATTTGCAGGAGCTGAGTTTGAGAAAGAAAGGGCTGGAGTGTCTGGTATCCATTTTGAAGTGCATGGTGGAGTGGAGCAGAGACATGTACGTCAACCCCAACCTGCAGGCCAACCTTGGTAAGACAATAATCTGTTTTAATCTGTATTATCTTTTACAACATAATTTTACAAATCTAATTGGCTGTGTTGTGCTGTAGGTCAGGAACGTCCAGCAGAGGGCGACAGTGCGGATGTTAAACTCCCTGAGCATCTTTCCTCTCGCAGAGATAGTGTGAGCTCTCTGGACTCCACTGTGTCTTCTGGAGTTCAGCAGTCTCAGCCAGATCACCCTGAGCAGTATGAGGTCATCAAGCAGCAGAAAGAGATCATCGAGCATGGCATTGAGTTGTGAGTTGTCTTTTTTCCTCTGTCATCTCCTTGCTTTTTTTTCTTCTTTGCTTTTTTTGACCATTTCTATGTTGCTTAAAGGTTTAACAAGAAACCAAAAAGGGGATTACAATACCTGCAGGAGCAAGGCATGCTGGGAACCTCACCAGAAGACATCGCACAGTTCCTGCAACAAGAGGAGCGATTGGATACAGTAAGTGCATACTTGTTTTACATGGATAAATGAGTGAACCAAGACATTTCGTGCTCCAGCTACTTAGGCTCTGATGTGTCATGTGATCAGACTCAGGTTGGTGAGTTCCTGGGAGAGAATGTGAAGTTTAATAAGGAGGTGATGTACTGCTACGTGGACCGGTTGGACTTTTGTGGCAAAGACTTTGTGTCAGCACTCCGTGCCTTCTTGGAAGGCTTCAGACTTCCGGGTGAAGCCCAGAAAATTGATAGGCTAATGGAGAAGTTTGCCGCCCGCTACCTGGAGTGCAATCAGGGGTGAGTTTTGTAGTCTGAGGAGGAGTTTTATATTTCTGAGGCTTGCTTGGGGGTTTGTGTAGACTATGTGCTGACCTGTCTGTTGCTCTGTAGGCAGACTCTGTTTGCCAGCGCAGACACCGCTTACGTTCTGGCCTACTCCATCATCATGTTGACCACCGACCTGCACAGTCCACAGGTAACTTCTTATTTTTAAGAGACCTTGAAAACTTACCAGCAACTGCATAGGTGGTTGTAAGGTTGTTGATGTCCAGATGCTAGGGTGTTCTGGTTGTTTGCTAGGTGGTTGCAACTGTATACCAACGTGCAAAAAAAAAATTGCTTGTTTTATCTCTAGAAAATGTCAAAATCTTTTTTTTCTCTCTTCAGGTAAAGAACAAGATGACGAAGGAGCAGTACATAAAAATGAATCGTGGCATTAATGACAGCAAGGATCTGCCCGAGGAGTATCTCTCCTCCATCTACGATGAAATAGCAGGCAAGAAGATCGCCATGAAGGAGAGCAAAGAATACTCCATCACTCCCAAATCCAGCAAACAGAGTAAGAGCTGTATAGATAATATTGATCTTTAACGTCTAATTTCCTTTGTTGGGATTAAATGAAACCATGCTGGATGCTGATGCGAGCTGTTTGTCTTCCTGTTAGATGTAGCCAGTGAGAAGCAGAGAAGGTTGCTGTATAACATGGAGATGGAGCAGATGGCCAAAACGGCTAAAGCTCTGATGGAGGCCGTAAGTCACGCTCAGGCTCCCTTCTTCAGTGCCACTCACCTAGAGCACGTCCGGCCCATGTTCAAGGTAACAACATCCCTCTACAGTTTTTCACAATTTTCAGTTGCAATACCACACATCTGAACAGTTTGGTGTCGTTGAGCACTGGATCATAAGATCATTGATAGGTCAAAAGGATGAGCAGGTCATGGAAGAGACATAATCTGATAGTGTTTCAGGAAGTGGTTTCACACATCAGTCTAGAAAGGTCGAAAGGAAGTTAAACTTTGAAATGAAAGTATGTTTTGCTTGGGTTCATTTCTCGATACTTGAATGCTTATCTAAAACAGCTGGCCTGGACTCCCCTGCTGGCGGCGTTCAGTGTAGGACTCCAGGATTGTGACGATCAGGATGTTGCTTCTCTTTGTCTGGAGGGAATTCGCTGTGCTATCAGGATCGCCTGCATCTTCAATATGCAGGTTTGTGTTTTTACTCTTTTTATGTGACTGATCTTATTCAAGTCTGCTTTATTTAGTTCCTTCTGCCAAGTCTTATTTCCTTTGTTTCACTCTCTTTGCAGTTGGAGAGAGACGCCTACATCCAGGCCTTGGCCCGGTTTACGCTGCTCACAGCCAGTTCAAGTATCACAGAGATGAAGCAGAAGAACATTGACACCATTAAGACTCTCATCATGGTCGCCCACACCGATGGAAACTACTTGGGCAACTCTTGGCATGAGGTGGGCATCAGAGCATGTGAGCGTGGAGCCGAGTGTTAGCCATTTTTCTCTTGTATATACACAGTCGTGGTCAGAATTATTGGCACCCTTGATCGATATAATCAAAGAAGGCTGTAAAAATAAATCTGAAATGTGAATGTGGGGCGGAAAATCACATTATGAAATAAATGTTTTTCTCTAATACACGCTGGCCACAATTATTGGTACCCTTAGAAATCCCCAGAGTAAAATATCTCTGAAGTATATTCCCCTTCATATTTACAGTTTTTAGCACACCAGGGTGACTAGGAACATGAAATTATCCAGTCATCCAGACTTCCTGTTTCACAAGAGTATAAATATGAGGTAACTCGAAGGCCAAATTCCCTTAATCATTCATCAGAATAGGTAAAACCAAAAAATATAGTTCTGATGTGCAACAAAAGATTGAGCTTCACAAAATAGAAAGTGGCTGTAAGAAAATGTCTAAAGCATTGAAATTCCCCATTTCCAACATCAGGGCAATAATTAAGAAGTTCCATCTTAATAAAAAAAATCTAAACTTGACCGCCTCTGCTTAATCTTATAATGGGCATGGACTATACAGTATATATTATAAAAAAAATATTTTTTTTGTTTATATAACATAATATAATATAATATTAAATATGTATTGCCAACATTTTCAGTGGCCGACAAAAAATCTATTTTTATTTTTAGCAATTCATTTTTATATTTGCATACAAATAGATGTGTGTATACACTTTTGCTGGAAAACAGTGGCATGCAATGCAAAACATTCCGGATTGGTTTGTAGTTTTCAGCACATTCTTACTAATAATTTCAAGACTATCACAAATCATTTTTGCTAATTCAAAAAAATTGACAATCTGTTTTCTAGTTATCTTGCTGACAAATCAGCAGAATTTGCAACAGCAGTGTAGAATACATCACATAAAACCAAACGATTAGGTTTACAATGAATGAAAAATAGATGTAGAAGATCGATGAGTTTAACATTTTCAGTGGTTGCATAGCTGATCTGAAACACTCACACTCGCCCCCAGCCAGCAGGTCATCCTTATTGTTGTAAAGTCATGCAACTCCACTCCACTGGTGGGCATTGACCCCTGCTTTCTTCCAAAACCATTGAATTGATAAAGTTTCTTTGTAGACTCTATATATCTGCCTGCTCTGTTTCCCGGTGTAGATTCTGCGTTGTATCAGTCAGCTGGAGTTGGCTCAGTTGATTGGAACAGGGGTGAAGACGCGTTATATCTCCGGTGTGGTCCGGGACCAGGGAGGCAGCATAAAGGGCTTCCCAACAGGGGGAGAGGAATTCATGTCCCTCGGTTTAGGTAAGCCATTGTATCACTGCAGTTAATAGCTCACGGATGGGGCCCAAGTGTTCAGTCCGATTATTGTTTGTTTATTGATGTGTGTGGATCGTGTGGACAGTGTTGCTTATGGAGCAAACCCATATTATTGGTCTCCTGCAGGTACTTTGGTTGGAGGTCCAGACAAGCGTCAGATGGCTCATATCCAGGAGTCAGTGGGGGAGACCAGCTCTCAGAGTGTTGTGGTGGCTGTGGACAGGTGCATTGAAATCACAGGACAATACAAACACAGTGTTGTTCTTTGTGTTTATAATCCCATGTCTGACCTTCAGTCTCTCTGTTTTGTGTGCCAGAATCTTCACTGGATCCACCAGGCTTGATGGAAATGCAATTGGTAGGGTTTCTTTGATTTGCTTTTTGTTTTTAATGTAACATTTTTTGTTTAATTTTTAAGGGGCCAATATAAATGTACACAATCACATTACTGTTCTAAAATTTGGGGTGGCTAGAAAAAGTCCCCTTATTCTCACCAAGACTGCATTTATTTGATCAAAAATACAGTAAAAACAGTAATTTTGTGAAATATTATTATTACTTAAAATAGCTATTTTCTATTTAAATATATTTTAAAGAAACATTTCTGATTATCAATGTTGAAAATAGTTGTGCTGCTTCTAGTTTTGTGTAAACTATGATGCATTTTCCTGAGGATTCTTTGATCTATAGAAAGTTCAAAATAACAGCATTTATTTTAAATATTTGTACAATACATTATGTCTTTACTGTCACTTTTGATCAATGTAATGCATCCTTGCTGATTAAAAGTAGAATTATAGAAAAGTAGAAGAATAAAAGTATTCCAAAAAATATTTAGAGGTTTGATTTTATAAGAGCGTTTCAGTTTTTAGTTGTAAAACATGGGGGAAAAATAGAATGGGTTAGTATAAATCCTCAGAAATTATTAAATAGTTTTATAGTAGTGGTTTTGGGTTTGTGAGTTAAATAAGGTCTGTGGTAAACATGAAAAGACTTTCATGTTTTGTTCTACAACATGATTTACATACAGTCAACCCTGCTAAATAAAGACTTACAACAACCATGAGGATGCAAGTTTACATTCTTGGCAAATCAAACAACTTTTGTAATCCTTAGATACATACGCAATACAATGCGACATAAACGGTTGTGTCACGCCACTGTTACTTGGAATAAACTAGCTTGCTACTGAAAAAGCAACACTATTTTGAAAACAATTGAGCTGCTGTCACGCTACTGAGGAGTTTAGCTAAGTTATTAGTATCGCTATATGTAGTAAGTTACACACCAACACTGTTTGAGAGCATATCTGTGTGGGTTGATTATGACGAAACCGATACTGTTAATTCTACCCATGTAAACTAGAGTCAATGGGTTCGACTGCATTCCTTGCATATCTTGAGCAGTGGAAAGTCGTTTTTTAGTCTAAGTGGGCGTCCGTGTTTTGATCCTGTTCGCCATAGCTTGGATTTGTTCTTTGTCTGATATTCATTCGTTTGTTCTATCACATCATAAGGGATGGTGGTTGTTTATAAGTACATATAAACTCCCCTCATTCGTGTAATACGTACACGCATAGTTTCATGATGGAGGTTCTCTTTATTAGAAGACAATAGGCCGTTTAAATTCAGAAATGATGTTAGAATGTGCAAAGTTAACTCAGGAAATGTTGGTAACGAGCTATTGAAAAAAAGACACTTTTTCTTTCAAATTATTGCTACATGTCATGGTTGTAGGAGTATAAATGGATGAAAATGATCTGTTTTAGACTGTTTGGGTGGACACAGTTTATTTTGTTACTTTAATTATGTAGCCTAACCATTAGGTGACTGCCGCCACACAAAATGGCCCTCTGGACTGACTCACTCTTGCAACCCACGTTAATGCACACAGACATGAACATGTAGATAATGTATTTGAGGGCAAAATGTCACTTGATATTTTTGTGAATTCTAACCTCTGCTCCATCTCCAGTTGACTTTGTACGTTGGCTATGTGCGGTGTCCATGGACGAGCTGGCCTCTGCGCACCAGCCGCGCATGTTCAGTCTGCAGAAGATAGTGGAGATCTCCTATTACAACATGAACCGCATCCGTTTGCAGTGGTCACGCATTTGGCAGGTCATCGGAGATCACTTCAACAAGGTCTGTGGCCTTTATCTAAAGGTGCGGTCACATTCACCATTGTTCTGTGAATGTTTGTGGGCAAAATCCAGTCATTTCAATAGGAATCCATGCAATCAGGATTTCCACGTCAAGGCGAACGATTTCACCACGCAGATTTCGCAACGATTTCAATGTGGTGTCACGGATTCCCTACATTGACCAACAGAAAGCAGCTTGGTTTAAAATTGACTTTGTGTAAGCTGTGCTTCATACATTGCAACATTATCACACTATAGACAATGGACGTTTTTTGCAAGCAAAATCTTGCCAAAATGTCGCTAATGTGACCGTACCTTAAAGCTGATAGTGATTTTTTTCTTTTCTTGATTTGATAAATCAGTAAAACAGCTGTATGATTGTGTTTTATTTCTGGTTTGACAGGTGGGTTGTAATCCTAATGAGGATGTGGCCATCTTTGCAGTGGACTCCCTGAGACAACTTTCAATGAAGTTTCTAGAGAAAGGAGAACTGGCCAATTTCCGCTTCCAAAAGGACTTTTTAAGGCCATTTGAACACATCATGAAGAAGAACAGGTGAGGAGAAGGGAGTTAGAAATGTGAGTGATTGAGGAGATGAAGAAAGAATGAGGAAACACTTGAGGTTAATTGTGTCATAGTTAAAATACTTCCTGCAATCCCAGCATATTATGTAGAAGCAACTATAAGTAGGCCATTTGTAGGTTGTTTTCCCCAAAAAGTGTTACACTGCTTGGATTGCATGATTTCGGTGGAAAAAGTCTAATTTTCTGATAAAAACTTTGATTTGTGCAATGCAATAATTCCATATTTGCTGTGCTTGTTTGTAACACATTTGGCCAAACTTTTGTGGTTATATATCAATATGGCTGTTAAAATAATAATAATAATTACTACTATTACTAGATAAATATATAAAAGTTTAATTAAATTATAAATAAAAAAATGAGTATTTAACAAAAATCATAATTACAATTACAAAAAAAAAAAAAATACTATACTAATATTTGTGGTTGTCTTAATTTCTTCATTTTCAAACGTTAAGCCTTCAAACTTGCAGAAAAATACAGGGAACACTTACACAGTGCGTATATTTATTTAAATAAATTGCAGTCTTTGCGATTTGACAATCGCACTACATCATGATTTCGGTTCTATTTCGATTAATCATGCAGCCCAAACTCTGTCTGCCATCAAATGTGGTGCCATCAAAATTCTGTTTGTTAGAGAGACTCGACTTGTCTGACACAGCAACTTTAGCTCAATCAATGGCATGAGTTCGGGGCAGAACTAACTATTTGTCTGACCATTATAAAGATTATAAAGAAAGTGTTCAGGAAACCTATTTGAAGTCATTATTTTAGTATATTTTTCCATTTTAAGCCATGCATTTTGCTTTCTTCTACACTAACTCCCACATCCTTTCTAAAGGTCGCCCACCATCCGGGACATGGTGATACGTTGTGTGGCTCAGATGGTTAACTCCCAGGCTGCTAATATTCGCTCTGGCTGGAAGAACATCTTCTCTGTGTTCCATCAAGCAGCATCAGATCATGATGAGAACATTGTGGACCTTGCATTTCAGACCACAGGGCACATTGTTAGTAAGTACCGGCAATTGCACATTATTTTAAAATCTTGAATATTTAAAAAACAACAAAATAAAAATCATTCTCATGTCTATCCTTTCTGTTTCCTCACAGTGAACACGTTTCAGCAGCATTTTGCGGCGGCCATTGACTCTTTCCAGGATGCAGTGAAGTGTTTGTCGGAGTTTGTGTGTAATGCTGCATTTCCTGACACCAGTATGGAAGCCATTCGGCTCATCCGCCACTGCGCTAAATACGTGTCTGACAGGCCGCAGGTGAGTGCTGTCACCTCAGTCTTTGTTACCCATGACGTCTGAGCTTCAAAGATTACATTTTAGTCACTCTTCCCCTTTCTAGGCTCTGAGGGAGTACACTAGTGACGATATGAACGTGGCCCCTGGTGACCGCGTTTGGGTGAGAGGCTGGTTCCCCATCCTGTTTGAGCTTTCCTGCATCATCAACCGCTGCAAACTAGACGTCAGGACCAGGTGGGTCCCCATCATCAACCTTGCTACTCTTTTCATTTCTTTAAAAGTCCCTGTGAACCAGAAGTTGCAACCGACTGTTTTCCAGTGTGAAAAGGAATATTGAATAGAGGGTGGGGTTTTAGTTTAGTACACCTCCTCTCCATCCCTCGCTCAAAGGAATCTGACGGTCGGAGGGGAGTGGTTAAGGATATTCAATCCAAGCCGTCAAACTGACATCATCAGAGAAGGAACGCCATTCCAGAGCGGAAGCAAATGTTCAGATTTTGATTTTATAATAACTAAAAAAAATTCTCTGTATATTAACTTGCACAGCTTATTTGTTCACCACAAGACTAGTAATGTGCACTAGCAAAGTAAATTGGGTAAATTTTGATTTCATGTTGACTTTAAATAACACATTTAAAGCTTATTCAAGAGGGAGTGTTTTGGTGTTTCAGGGGTCTGACTGTCATGTTTGAGATCATGAAGAGTTACGGACACACATTTGAGAAGCACTGGTGGCATGACCTCTTTCGGATCATCTTTCGAATATTCGACAACATGAAGCTCCCTGAGCAGCAAACTGAAGTGAGTGTCAATCACAACTTTAATACTCCCAACATTACATTTTTGTTCATTATATTTAAACTACTTGAGCTTATCCAATAACAAGCTAATTTTCCCCATAGCAGTAAAACAGCACAAGATGTTACATCACTGTTTTTGTCACATTTATTTTGTGCTTGCAACCGAGCGAGCTGAAGTAATAATCATGTCTGAAGCATGTCTACTAGAGTAGTAGCATTGAAAAGTCTGATTCATTTAGGTTCGGTGGGTTCTTTTTAATGAACCGATTTAAAAAAAAAAAAAGGTCTCATTTGTGTTCCTAGAAGTCCCTGCACTAAAACTTTTTTTGCTATTAATTTTATGCTTTTCCCTAGTTGATTTACTGATATTTCTAACTGATTCATAAATCTGATTAAATGTCAGCTTAAATGTTGCTAGCTGATTTGAACTTTTTTGTTAGTTGTATCCACCATATTTTTAACATAAAAGCAGACAGTCATTTGTAACTTAAAGGTTGAGGCTTCTGGTCTCAGTTGCTTCCAGTAATTTTAACGGTACTAAAACATCTTGATGTTGCTATCTGGTATGATCCTATTATTTTAATGGATTATCATAATCACACTAGTTTGTTGCGCAAATAGTTTAGCTGCACTTTGTTAGTCTTCTAGTTGTAGCGGCTAATGAATTCACAAGAAAATAGCTTACTTGCGCATTGAAAGATAAGGTGGATACATTGCAGCCAATCAATAAGCTATGTTTCCATCCACACGTTTTTATCCGCATTAAGTGATATCGAATGAAAAATGCCTTATGGAAACAGTAAAATTCGATTGAATTTCATGAATATCGACTCAAATGAAATACGATCGGTCTCATCGGATTTTATCTTTATCGATATATGGCTTATGCGATAAACGCGGATGGAAACGCTATTATGGTGCGATCCATTTTGCCTAGTAAAACTTTGTTCGCAAATGTTGGCTTGAATGTTGTGCAATTCGATGAGAAAATGAATGGAAACACCTTAACATGTCTCAAATCAATTCGATATACCAATTTGATCGCAAAACAGCATGTGACGTCATTACTCACAGGTTTTTATCCGCTTTAAAGCAGTTTGATGGAAACACACTTTCACCAGCTTTATTCGCATGAGGGTTTTTACCGAATTTAAGATAATTCGATTGACAAGTGGATGGAAACATGGCAAATGATGATATTTAAAAAAAAAAAAAAAAAATTTATAATAATTTTCTATTTTTTTCTTTCATAGAAAACTGAGTGGATGACGACAACATGTAACCACGCCCTCTACGCTATCTGTGATGTTTTCACACAATTTTACGAGCCTCTCAGCGAGGTGCTGCTGGCAGATATTTTTGCACAGCTGCAGTGGTGTGTGAAACAAGGTGGGGATTTTGCTAATCTGTTGCGTTAATCATGAGGGAGAGTTTGTGAATTTTAAGACCTGTCCTGCTACTTGCTGTACTTCAGTTCAGATGGACAATTCAAATGTGACGCCTACACATGTCACATTTGGGGAAACATATTGACTCAGTGGGTGGTAGTGTTTTAAATCTTCAGGGTGTGGTGATACAGGGAAAGTGTTACACTTAAAACTTCGCCTCTGTTCTTAGATAATGAGCAGCTGGCGCGGTCAGGCACAAACTGTCTGGAGAACCTGGTGATCCTGAACGGGGAGAAGTTCAGTCCGGAGGTGTGGGACGTCACCTGCGCTTGCATGCTGGATATCTTCCAGACCACCAGCCCTCATGCGTATGACACTCTTGCACACCACCATCTGTTTCAGTGACACTTAACGGCCTTCCATCTGGATGTGTTTTCATTAGAGTTGTCAATCGATTAAAAAAATCAAATTATCAAATAAATTACAAGGTATGCTAATTAATAACATGTCAATTTTTTTTTTGCATAATTTAAACGCTTTTTTTTTTTTTTTTGGTCTTTAAGACGTGCCAACATATATCAAATTCTTGACAGGTGTTGATTTGACCACTGATAGGGGTGGGCAATATGATCAAAATCTTATGATTATGATACGAGTACTTTTATTTCACGATAACGATATATACGATACAATAATATAGTTATTTTTGCTCTAAATAAGGTTTTTTATTATATACTTGAGATTTCATAATTAGCCTAAGTAAAAACTCTCAAGCTTACTGGAGACAAGTAAACAGTCAGTGATGAAATAAGAACAAAGAAACTAATTACAAACATATAAGAAAACAAACTACAATAGAAAAAGATGAATGAAGTAGACCTACCTGAAAAACTACAAGAAATAAGAAATACTACATGAATTGTAAAAAAGTAATTATATGTACAAAAACACTGCATAGTCTTCACTGTATAGGCAAGGCAAGTTTATTTACATAGCACATTTCATACACAATGGCAATTCATTGTGTATGAAATTTTTAATGTACATTTTGTACATTAAATACAAAATTTATTCTTATTAAAGTTACAAAAGTGATTCAGCAGGAATAGGGAGTGATTTTTCTTTGTCTTTTGTTGTTTGATTAGCATTAACGACTAACATTAACGATGTAACTTTAAGACCGAATACACAGATCCAATATATGGATACACGTGCGCTTTCTTTCTCAACTGTTTACTTTCACTTAAAACATGAATGACTATCGAAATGAGTTCTCTTTCACTGCTTATTGCGCTTCAATGGTTTAAAATCACTTGTTTTTAAACAGCAATGCTTAAAAACGCATGCAGATGATAAGCTTTCATGACTGCGCAGCACAGCAACTTTATGTGAGTGTAACCGCAGTAGAGATGATAGTCTAAAATCTCTACCGGTTGACAAATTTCTACCGGTATATCGCCCACTTCTAACCACTGATATTGAAATCGGAGTGTGTTTAAACAGACTCAAGCTCCAGTAGTTCTGTTTATGAAATGCTCTCTCAGTTTGGTTTTGACTGCTCTTAACAGCTTGCTGACATGGCGACCAGCTGGACAGGAGGAGGAGGTGGGAGAAGGGAAACACATGGTGAGATCACAAACGCATAAATAAATAAATATTGCGAATACACACAAATAAGCCATAATCAAGCACAACTAAGCCCTTATTCTGTTATAAATCGTTGTGTCTTACCCTTCTGCTAACACTGACACACCCACCAGACTTTGCTTGCTATTTATACTAGACATTTGCATATTAGGCTCTGGTTTTCATATGGGTCTGTGTGTGTGTTTGTCTCTGTGTTTTTTAGGATGTTGAGGTGGATTCTCAGTCGCAGAGTAGCTTTGAGAAGACTCTATCAGAGAGAGGCCATAGTCAGATGTCCACCGCCAGTGATGAAACCTGGAAAGGAAGGTCCCACACCAGTATGTACAGCTGCAATGCCTCTCTCACTTTTATGGTGATTCTCATGAAAATGTTTGAGCCACTCATTACCATTATTTTCATTCAGCAAGGATGCATTAAATGTGACAGAAAATACAAACGATTGTTATTTCAAATAAATGCTGTTATTTTGAACTTTCTATTCATCAAAGAATCCTGTTAAAAAAATATATCAGTTTCCAAAAAAGCAGCACAACTGTTTTCGACATTGATAAGAAATGTTTCTTGAGCCCGAAATCATCATATTAGAATGATTTCTGAAGGATCATGTGACACTGAAGACTGTTTTGCCATCACAGGAATACATTTCATTTTAAAATATATACCAAAAAAAAAAAAAAAAAATTTTAAACTGAAATAATATTTGACATTACTATTTCTACTGTATTTCTGATCAAATAATTGCAGTCTTGGTGAGCATAAGAGACTTCTTTCAAAAACATTTAAAAACCCTACCGACCCAAAACTTTCAAAAAGAATATTTAAAAATTAAATTTGCCTAAAGAAAATTAAGCCTTAATTTCCCCATTGGCGTAATGCAAAAAAATCAAATTAATTTCTTAACTAACTTCTTTTTTTTTTTTTAAGCAATTTATTTTATTGTATTACAACAGAAAACCCCTTTGGAGTTTTCATGAGATGCACCCTTGTACTGAGAAACCATCATATGACTACATCAGTTTCCTAGTTTTCTGCAGAACATTGTAACTCAACCTCATGACACGCAGCTTGCCTACTTTGTCTGAAGTATAAAGACGTCTGATAAGCTGCCCACGAAACCTAATCATCTAGAGTTTCCACCTACAGCCACATTCTCTTTGAACTATATGACCTCTTCCTCTTTTAAAGTCGTCACGAAACAGACAGTGGGTGTACAACATCGGATCAGAAACTTATTAACGAAAAGTTCCAAGTATTTTATTCTAATTTGTATAGTTCGGATTGTACAGCAGACGTAACTACCATGGAAACCTTTTTTAGGAACCTAAACATGCCTTTCTTAAGATCTGAGGCATAGCCTTGAGGCACCTATTACTCAGAAGGAAATTATCGCACCAATAACATCTATGCAATCAGGTAAATCTCCTGGCCCAGACGGACTTTCTTCTGACTTTTTTAAGAAATTTTCAGTTGAATTATCATCGTTTTTATGTTTAGTATTCTCAGACTCATTTGACTCAGGGAAACTTACCCCTTCGTTCTATCAGGCCTGTATCTCCCTGTTGTTAAAAAAGGATAAAGACCCTCTAGATTGTGCATCATACAGACCAATTTCGCTATTAAATATGGACGTAAAGATACTTGCCAAAATCCTCGCCCACAGATTGGAGGATATTCTTCCCTTTATAATTTCCCCCGACCAAACTGGCTTTATAAAGGGACGCCACTCATTTTATAATGTCCGTCGGTTAATTAACATTTTATATTCCCCCAAGAATACTGTCTCAGAATGCCTCGCTTCTATGGATGCTGAAAAAGCATTTGATAGAGTAGAATGGAATTACTTATTTTTTACCCTTGAAAAATGTGGTTTGGGTCCTGTTTTCATTTCTTGGGTTAAACTTTTAAATGCATGCCCTTCTGCCTCAGTATTAACAAACAGCCGTTACTCGAATAGTTTTGATTTACATCGTGGGACCCGGCAGGGTTGTCCTTTGAGCCCACTCCTTTTTGCTATTGCAATCGAACCTCTTGCGATTGCCATTCGTGGAAACGAACGGATACAGGGGATATGGAGATGAGGAATCGAGCATAAGGTATCTTTATACACTGATGACTTTAATTTTGTTTGTCTCAAAGCCAGCCACCTCCCTACCAGAGGCACTTTCTGTGTTAGAAGTCTTTAGTCAATTTTCAGGCTATAAACTTAACTTGAGTAAGAGCGAACTCTTTCCGATTAATACAGAAGCACTTAAACTCAAGTATACTGCTCTCCCACTCAAGGTGGTGACAGATCATCTAAGTTACCTTGGGGTATGTTTTACCAGGAATTTTAAAAACCTATTTAAATCGAACTTCCTCAAATTATTAGATCAGGCGAAGCAAATATTATCGAAGTGGTCTCCTCTGTCTTTTTCTCTTATAGGTAGAATCAATTCAATTAAAATGACACTTCTCCCAAAGTTCCTATATCTTTTCCAATGTCTCCCCGTTTTTCTCCCCAAATCCTTTTTTCAGGCCCTTGACTCTTTAATGATAAATTATATTTGGAATGGTAAACACCCTCGGTTACGGAAAGCTTTTCTTCAAAGACCCAAACAAACAGGTGGAATGGCCCTCCCTAATTTCCAATACTACTACTGGGCTGCTAAAATTCGTTCTTTAGTGTATTGGGTGCATTTTCATCTCGACGACTCAGCCCCAGTCTGGGTAACAATGGAGTCCATCGCTCCATCCATTAGCCCATTGTCTCTATCTGCCCTCTTAAGTGCCACACTCCCACTCTCCTCTGCTATTCCTAATGGTTTTCCTGTGATTAAGCACCCTCTTCGAATCTGGACCCAATTTAGGAAGAATTTCGGACTTCAGATTTTTTCACTTCTCAGCCCAATTGCAGCTAATCATTTGTTTGCTCCCTCGATGGTGGATGGTGCATTTAAGATCTGGCATAAAAAAGGCTTAAAATGCATCGCCGATTTATTTATTAATGATCTATTTGCTAGTTTTTCTCAACTGACAAAAAACTCTGGTTTGGTAAAGACTAATTTTTTCAGATTTTTACAAATCAGGCATTATATACAGAAGTTGATTCCCCAATTCCCTAATGAACCCCAAGCCAACCCTGTCGATATGTTTCTTTCTGTCAACCCCACATTAAAAGGCACAATTTCAGTTTTTTACAACCTTATTTCAAAGTTGCATAGCCCCTCATTAGCAGCTATAAGAACCATGTGGGAGCAGGACCTAGGTTCTGCCTTCACAGATCACATGTGGGATTCAGTCCTGGATCGGATACACTCTACCTCCATGTGTGCCCGACATGCTCTTGTGCAATTTAAAGTTAGTACGCCGTATTCACATATCTAAAACCAAACTAGCTCGTATGTTCCCTGATGTGGACCCGACCTGTGATAGCTGTAAGAGCGCACCTGCGTCACTCTTTCACATGTACTGGACGTGTCCCACCTTGAATGAGTTCTGGACATCAGTGTTTCAAACGCTGTCTGAAGTACTTCAGCATCAGATTGAGCCAAACCCTTTTACTGCAGGGTTCCCGCGGATCCTTAAAAAGTCTTAAAAAGTCTTAAATTAGATTTTTAAAATTTAAGGCCATAAAAAGTCTTATAAAGTCTTATTTTTACTTATGAAAGGTCTTAAATTTTAGATGACACTTTGACTTAGACATATCTAAAAGCTTTCCAAATTAAAACCATCTAATTAGCGTACGTATTTTTATTTATTTATTATTCTATCTTTGTGGATTTGCTAGTTCACGTGACATTTCGCGTCACTTGCGAGTCGCGGCAGCATAACTGTCTCCTGCACGCGAGAGGAGAGAAAGAGAAGAGAGGTCGTAAATGTCAGTTCAGTTGTAAGTTCATTCTTTATGTGCGTATGGTGTGCGATGTGTATTGTCTTTTATGATATTGCAATCATTGTTTTAACAATGTACGAGGCACTGCGAGCCGACATCGCATTTGTCTCGTGCTTTCACTGCGTGATGTGTGCAGTGTAACTGTTATGTCCCCAAGTTAGTTTTTGTCTTATATTCAAATCATATTATGTTCTTATATTAGAATATCACATCAGAAAGAGTGCCGTTTTCCCGTGCACGATTCCAATTGTGATATTTATGTTATACAACAGTTAAATTAACAATAAGTTAACATTGAGTTACTTTTTAGACACAATATTGTCAATATTGTTTGTTTTCCCTTTATTTCGCCGACTATAATTTCAAAATGAAACCGTAGCAGAGTCTCAATGCAACACAGCGATGATTTCTTGACTGAAATCCGCGTTTTGAACGAATCACTTGCTTCTTTCCCGAATGAATCAGCCGTTTGAACGAATCGGTTGAATGAATGACTCCCTCAACTCACTTATTAAGACAGTGATTTGCCGCTGCGGTTTCATATTTAAAGTACCCTTTAAATAAAATGTTAAAATTAGAAATCATTTCATATTTAAATATTGAATATTGATTTAAAAATATATATCTCATAGCTTTATTTATGCAGTTGTAAATGGAGTGTACATAAATTAATGCCACTTCTGATGCCGCTTCTGTCACCTCTGCACTGCAAAGATGGATTTTGATTGAATGATTTAATTTGACTGTAACAGTGGTACTGTATGATTATTATATAATTAAGTATTATTGTATAATTACTGTATAATTTAATTTGAATGATAGTATTTGACATTAAAGGTGATGCATAACTCTAAATAAGTTTAGAAAAAATGTCCATATATAGGTGAAAATGCCCCTGAAAAAAATCAATTTAAGGTGGCAAATATTGCCCCTTAATTAAAATATTAATTTCTGTCACTGCTGTGAACTGACCACTGCATAGAATATGAAAAATATGAATATCTTCGTGAGTCAGCTGTCAACAACAGACCTAAACCAGCCATGGCACCAGCACAAAAACACAATCAGTAAAATATCATCTAATTATTATCAACAAAACGTTGAAAATATCAAGATATATTTTTGTCAATACTGCACAGCCCTAATGTACGGTATTAATTTTGATTTCTTCAGGTCTTAAAAAGGTCTTAAAAAGCCTTAAATTTGACTTTCAAAAGTGTGCAGGAACCCTGTACTGGCATCTTTGGCATTCCTCCAAATTTGGGCTTGCCTAAAGGGAAGCTGGAAGTATTGGCCTTTACCTCCTTATTAGCTCGTAGGGCTATCCTGCTCCTCCTTCCCACTCACATTGGATTAGGGACATTATGTCCTGTATGAATTTAGAGAAAATACGGTACACCACCCAGGGATCTGAGAATAAATTTGACAAAATATGGCGCCCCTTCTTGACATTCTTTTAGAAACCAACTACAACAATATCAGAGTAGCTACCCTCTTTTCCTCCTTTTTAATATATATATATATATTTTATTTTATTTTTTATTTTTATTCTTTCCCCTTTTCACCGTTATGTACTACAATTTGGACTTGTGTTTTAAACCATCTCTAGTAGGATCTCTTAAATGCAGGCTTGTTTGTAATTGGATGGACGGGTGGGTTATGGGTGGGGTATGTTCAAAATGTGTATATTTCATCGTACAGTAATTGTTTTTGCAAAGTTGTCATTCAATAAAAAAACTTTGAACAAAAAGTCATCATGAAACTGAAGTCACAACTTTTGTTCCCATTGTGGCATTTATCCAAGTAAAACTGCTTATAAAAAAATAAAAATAAGTCCCAGTATACAATTTTTTTCTGTCAATATTTGATTGGAACACTTAATTGCAAACTAAATGGAGGCAGATCTGAATGTGGATTAAAACTCCATTGAACTACCTTGTTGCCCAGCTCTTGAGCCATTTTACACTTCACCTTTCTGTCCAGAGTTCTCTGTCCTTATGTGACTTATAACATGTTACTCTCTTACATGTTCTGTCCTAGGGGTCTCGGACCACAGGCTGTTTGCAGGGCTGCTTATAAAGTGCGTCGTACAGCTGGAGTTGATTCAGACCATAGATAATATTGTATTCTACCCGGCTACCAGCAAGAGGGAGGATGCTGAGAACATGGCTGCTGCTCAGGTTTGTTCACTTAACCCAAGTCCGTTTAAATATCTGCTTTATAAAGTATAAATGATAATTGACATGATTACATTGAAATATATCTTATAAACAGCACAGACAAATGCAGCAATGTGGTCTTTGTAAACAGCCCCTTATGTTGTTGACAAAATACACAGCGGTATTGAAACAGATACAGTGATTTGGAGAAATCAGCCAAGGAACGGCTTTGTAGCGTGCTAACTTTAAGTGTCATTGGTTCCGTCTCTTTGTGTTTCCTAATAGCGAGATGCACTTGAGCAAGCAGAGGAGGGAGAGACGGAGCCCGATCAGGGTATGTACAGACACCTGTCGTCACAGCACCTCTTCAAACTGCTTGACTGCCTCCTTGAGTCTCACAGGTTTGCCAAGGACTTCAACTCCAACAATGAGCAGAGGACTGCGCTCTGGAGAGCAGGTCTGGGCTCTTTTATTTCCTCGTCTGGATTGTGGTACGCTGTCATTATAGGAGATGGTCTTTTTTTATTATGCATTTCTTTTATTAATCTTGCGTGTAGGCTTTAAGGGGAAGTCAAAACCGAATCTTCTAAAGCAGGAGACCAGCAGTCTGGCCTGCAGTCTGAGAATCCTCTTTCGCATGTACTCCGACACGCAGCTGCAAGACTCCTGGCTAGATATCCAGACACGCCTTTTGCAGTGAGTGCAGCCGTCTGCCTGGTTCTATACAGTGCATCTGTGCTATGTGTTCAGATGCACCTATTATTTGAAGAAATTGCACTTGAGTTGATTTGTTATTGTGTGATTATTTAAATTACACTAACATTATTAACAATTAGAAAGCATTAAATATAGATGCTACACTCATCACTATAATGCATACAAAATAGATGTATGACTCTTAAAAAAAAAAAAGTGGTAGAAGGAACTGTTTTATGTAAAACACTGAAGGATGAGTCACATAATCAAGTTCTACATCATAGATTTACATGTGCTGTATGGGACAGTAACGATGAGCATGTGTGTGTTTTATTTAGAGTTTGTAGTGAAGCGCTGGCTTACTTCATCAGTCTTACCTCAGAGAGCCACCGGGAAGCCTGGACAAGTCTCCTGCTGCTGCTCCTCACCCGGACACTCAGACTGCCTGATGACAAAGTAATAACATGCATAAACAAACACACCCTCTCACTGAACCAGAACATTGGATACAGGGATCAAAATGAACTTTTTAACCTCGCGTGCCAACAAATATTTTTTACCAGCAATGTTTTTTTCTCAATTTTTTATTAAAATAATAATACTTTAAATATACTTTTATTTAAATAAATGATTCCGCTATTTTTCCTTGAAAATTTGTTACACAACTTTTTTTCTGTGAATTTTCT
Source organism: Rhinichthys klamathensis goyatoka (assembly GCF_029890125.1). Lineage (NCBI taxonomy): Eukaryota > Metazoa > Chordata > Actinopteri > Cypriniformes > Leuciscidae > Rhinichthys > Rhinichthys klamathensis. The sequence goes on from NW_026606585.1 coordinate 383,065, forward strand.
GTAAAAAGCAATCCAAACACTATTATCGCCATGTTTTCTTGCCCATCATCCACCATGTTTGTTTACTCTAAAGCAGGGGTCTCCAACTAGGGCTGAGTATCGTTAAAAAAATGTCAATATGATACCTTAACTTCGATACCTGTTCCTGAACGATACTTTTTTCGATACCAATTTTTTTTAATCCGTTTTAAGTTTAACAAGATTACATTACATATTACCTAAAAACCGCAAGAGATCAACCTAAGCAAACAGTTTTGTGAATATTTGCAATATTTTAATATTGTGTTTCTACATACTCGGACTGATCTACGGAGCACCAAAACAGTCTTGTAGCCAATCAGCAATAGGGGGTGTTTACACTCATGATGGGGGAGGAGAGAGAGTGAGCAAGCGGGACTGTAGAAAGAGAGAAAGCTTAGATATGATCAAAGAGGAAAAGGTCAGAGGTAGGGCTGGGCGATTAAAACGATAATGATAATTATCATGATATAATTTTCCTCGAGAAAATAACAAAAGTTCGATATAATGGTTATGCACCAAAAGCAGAACGTAACTGCGCTACTTATCCGCTCGGCTCAAATGGCAGCGCAGCGCGAGCAAACTAGACATCCAGTGGGATGCGCTTGAATTCAGCCTTATGCATTGTTTTTCATACAAATACCATAGAAAATTTAATATTATTAATATCGCAGCCTGCACTGCTAACTGTGCTGAAGATACATGCCATATAAATCAGGCAACACAAACCTGTTTCATGATTTGAAACAATATCATCTATTCGAACATGCAGAAACTGAGAAATTCATTTTGCTATTAAGATATTTATTTTATTAAGGAAAATGTTTTGAATGTTCTACCTCAGATTGGTAAAATGTTCACCTGTTTGGGAAGTGTTTGTCATGTTCTGACTGTAAAGAGTAAAGATAATTTTTATTTTTAGGGAACTATCCCTTTAAATCTCTTATCTTAGTTCAACTCATGTCACTAATTAGAAGGTTAAAAATAGTACACATTTTATCTTTCATGTTCAGTAGACATCCGGTTGGGTTTGGCCTTGATCTTGATCTTGGTTTTATATTGTTAAATATTGACATGTCCCATCTAAGAATGAGAAAAAACAGACTGTAAAAATAGTGCCCTTATTAACCATACAGGTGGGCTGATAATTAACCCAATAGGTGTTATTTCCTGTAGGAAAAGACAATGTGTTGGATATCTCTCTTATCCTTCAAGAGGTCTGAGTTAAGGCTTTTATTACAGGAAACACCCCGCTGAAATGTCAGCTTGTCAGTGTGATGACCTTTATATGTAAAAGAGACCTGTGCCATTACGCAGTCAGACCACTGGCAGCCCTGGGGATCTTCCCTGTTCATAACTAAAATATACTTTTCCATTCATCACTGTTGATAACATCAGGCATTCTCAGTGGCGTTCCACTCCATACTGACAGACACTCCAAAAAGGTCTTTAGGGAAACCCCTAAACGAAAAGACTTAATACATTTTAAAATAAAATGGCTCGAAGCATCTTTCCATGAACGTCTAACGCTCTCATTTCTCCCTCAGTTCAAGCCTCATGCCTCCTGCTACTACCACCATCTGTGTGAGATGATGCAGTTCGACCTCATTCCGGAGCTCCGTGCTGCTTTGCGGCGATTTTTCCTCCGCATCGGTTCCGTCTTCCACATCGCCGCTCCTGAATTGGGCCGAGCGCAGCCTTCGTCGTCATAAAGTAGATCAGAACTGGGAACACAGCTCTGAGATGAACTGGGGAAAAAGCGGGGCTGTAGAGTGAATGTATAGTCCGAGCGTATAAGCCTCTCCTGTGATTTGAAGGACTGTACAGGAACACAGAACTGACTGTCCAATACTTTCCTCTACCAGTCCTGACTCATCAGCCGTCGGTCGCTCCCCTATGAGTGAACAGCAAGGGTGCCGCTTGTGCTGTGTCATCCGTCTGTGTTGTTAGTGTCATGAGTCATATTTGTTTATTTTTATTTTGACTTTTTTTTTCTGGATGACTGCGACAATAATTTATTACCAGTACTGCTGTATATCTGGTTTCTGATCGTCTGTTGATTTCATTTAGTTGGCTTTTGTCCTATCTGTTAATTTTTTGTCTTTTAAAGGCTGAACAAATCTAGACATCTCAAAAACATAAAAAAAATTAGATCTACCCCTGTTATTAAGAGCTTGTAAGTGACACCCAGTGTGCAATGGGCTTGTGCCAGTAAGCAGTGATATATTTGTTTACCGATTGGTCCAAAAATGGCCATTCTCATTGTCCTTTATTGATTCATCATACAATTATACAATAATTTCTGAACCAAATTCATTCAAGCAACCCCACAGAGGTTTTTGCATTTAAAATGCTTTTAGTTTGGGGTAAAAGACTTACATTTGGCTTTGGTGTGTTCACACTAAAACCCAAATTGTCCTAAGAATGTAATGGTTGCTTTCAAAGCATTTGGTGGTTATTTCACATGTGTCGGTAATTACGCTTGTTAATCCAGACCAGGCAGACACTACCATTCTACAGGCCACACACCATGCTCATTTAGTTTCCAGTTTATTTTTTTGAGAGGTTTAATTCTGCATTCGCATTTTTGTTTGTTCATATTTATCATTTAAATCTTAAGACATCTAAAGAATATTATTTTAGTGCACTAAAGTTGCTTAATTGATCATTTTTTTAATCTTTAATTTTTGTGAGTGCTGTTCGCTCTTGATTCGGAGTCAGACTGAATCGGCAAGTTTACGCGATGGACGCCAGTCACTGATGTCATTATTAAAAAATGAGTGAAGTGGGAGAAATACAGGAATACAAATGTACTGTATAATCCAGGTATATCTTCATTAAACCCAAGCAGCATATGGCTTAGTAGTGTATTGCCAGTGTAGATTCAAATCCCAATTCATTTTCATTAAGGATGTATTTCATTCTTGAAGTGCATTTAAATATTTTCTGAAAAGCATTCCTTCCCTTGCAACTATGGATGTCTACTTTGCCTCCCTTGAGACTGGGAAATATAAATACATAGTATATGAATAAATACAGTGTAAAGTTTTCATGTAAAATATACAGAATAATGTTCAACTCTATACATATTGTGATGTAATCTTTAAAGCATTTGGTGAAGTAATCAATAAAGTTTGAGTTCTGAACCATTGGATATTCTCCTACATTTTTATTCTTCTATATTAAGGTTTTCACTGAGGGGTCTGTCAAGATGTAAAACAGTTTAAAAAAAACATTTACAGCTTTATATCTCGGCAAAAAACAACATTTCCAATAAAGGATGACTGATCGTAGTAAAGAGAATATTTGTACTCATTTGAATACGCCACATGATGTCGCTGTAACAGTTAGAGGCATAACGAGCGTTTTGGGGTAACAAAGGTTACCATAGTAATTCTACCACTCTTTGTTTAGTGAGCGCGAGCCTTATAACATTTACGTTCACAACGCAGATAAGTATGTATATCAAAATACATGTAGTTAGATTAAGAAGATTATTAGGGTAGACATTATTTTAGTAATTTATGTGTAAAAGTTCGTTAAGATTTAGTCTTCAGTATTTAGTAGCAGTTACGCTGAATGGCGCGTCTCAACATTTTGAAACCTGAAAAGAGTGTTGCTTTTTGAATGATGTTTAGCTTTAATTAACGGACTTTGGAGTGAGTGAGTAAAATAGTTACTCCATAAACCAGCATAGGCAGTCCACATAAGATGTAGCTGCTGTAATAAATGAATAGGCCCTTGGTTTAAAGAGCAGAGCTGTAAAGGGGCGGAACTGAACTGAGCGCTGCTGCTGACAGCGGCTCTCTTCTACACCGACTGCACTCTGATCGAGGAGAAACACGCCGACATCGATCATGCGGGAAATCACGAATTTGCCTTTCCAAGTATCCGAGTAAGTACCAAAGGTCTGTGATGTGTTTTGAAATTGGAGCTTTATCTTTATAGCAGCTTCCCAAATGATTCCGTGTTTCCCTGTACAGCCTGTCCATCTTCCATGACGCTAGCTACACGGCTAAGTTAACTAGCCGAAGGGAGGAAAGATTGACGTAGTTCGCTTTTATTTGACAGGAAATGCTCACTTGGCCAGCAAGAACCTACACCAAATTGGGCTTGATATTAATTTGCTCTCTTGCTAGTGTTTTTGTGATTTTAATGCGTTCAGAAATGCAGTACATGTATTGCATTCATTCGTAAATAAAACATGAAGGGGTGTTTAATTTTAAAGTCATTTATGCAAGTTGTTTGACCGATAAAATGTAGAAATTATGAAAATCTACATCCAGCGTTTCCCCTCAGCATAGACAGTGCGAGGTTCGGAAAGCTCTCGCGCTCTGCCTTTGATCGGCGGCAATGTTTGGCTAATCATTCTCTGGATTTTGTCCTTTTATGTGCGTGTTCTCGTGCTGGAGTGATTCGGAGCGATCACTTCTCTGAAAGTGATACGTGTTGCGGTTGCTTGCCCAACAGAACTGACTGGTTGTTTCCGCTCGGCCTCTGCATGCAATGGGCCCTAGAATGGACGGAGGCTTATTATTACGTAATGGCTGGTAGGCAGCGCGAGCGTCATGCATAGGTGATCATATCCTATCACAGAGAGGGGAGGTCTGCTTTTAAAGAGAAATATCCAGCACTTGCTCATTTTTTCCTCACATACTGTATTACTTTTGATCTACCGCAGTTTGATATTGTTGCTTAAATTAATCCATAGCTAACATTTACACAGACTCTCAAGAGTTGTTTGCTTGGTTGGCTTAATCTACGAGAACAGTAAGCAGATTGTGTTATGGATGGTAAGCTGAATGCTCTTTTACTCTGTGTTGTCAGTATCGTAAACATTGTCAATAAGCACGATAACGTAAGATAAAGTAGAAAATGCTAACGTTAGACTTTGTTTCTGTTAATTTCTAACTAGGCTAGTTGGTCGATACAAACTTTGGTTCAGTAAATGCAGATCTGTAGTATATTATCCAATACTGTATTAGACTATTCTGTTTTATATATGTTATGTCTTGAGATTACTCGTATAAAACACTGAATAGCTTTGTGTTCATCAAGGAGGCAATCATACACGCTTGCGTTTGCGCGTGTGCTGTATGTAGGAATGTGTTTTTGACAATGCGTTTGTAAACACTGCGTGTAGCCTTATTATTAGAATCTAATGAATTGACTCCTGGAAGTGTCCGCTGATCAATCCAGAGACAATAAGTGCTATAACATCACTGAATATACATAATATTAGACGTATGTAATATAAACGTGCAACAAAGGCTGTGGTTCTTAGATAATGACAGTGTGCGTCACATTTGTACTGAGAATGAGTAATTTCTTGTTAAGTACCAAAAGATGCGAATTAATATAATGTGTATATGTATACACATTGTATATGTATAATTTTCCCGCGACAGACCGAGCTTTTGAAACGGCCATGTGTTGTGCTCGGAGCCTCGTTGTTGTCAGCACGTGTTTGACTGATCCAGTGTTTCCTGAGAACTCTCGCGCTCTTCCCAACCAGCGATCAGATAATGCAGCGCGTGAACACCCCGCGCTCCTTATGTAGTCAAAAATACCAAATCACCAGAAATTAGTAACTTAATCTGTTTATTTAATAATATAGTTTTTTAATCTCTTTTCTCGTTAGATCTCTGTCTGTCTATCTACAGCATGCATCCATCCATATTTGTAGGCTCAAAATGAGTGATCATATTGATCAGAAATTATCTTTGTAAAAGACTGATGTATAGATTTGATCTATAATACATTTATGTAATAAAATGAACACATTCATTTGAGTCTATTCTATCAAATACATTAAGGAGTAAATAGGTTAGACATGAGTTGTCAGAACATTTTTTAAAAGGAGTCCCTAATGAAAAATGCCATGAATCACTTGGGTATCTTTTGTCTGTGACTCTTGGCTGGTTCTTCTGGCACCACAATTACGATCCATTATAGATTTGTTCAAATGAGGGAATCATAATTCTAGCCACGCTGGCTGTTCGTGCCCCCTGCTGTTTAAAATTCACTCATGTCAAGGTCAGTGTACATTTAGCCTTGTCTTGGACAAGGAGAGAGGGGAAATTGTCCATGTTTTTCATAGGAGGCAGGTGATGAGGCGCTACCATCTGTTCCTTTGATCAAGCTTCTCCATTTAGTAAGAGGGTTTTAGAGGGTGGAAAAAAGCTGTTTATCTTCAATGCCCCTTAACCTCTTCCAAAGTTTCACCCTTACCCCCTCCTCTTGCTGTTTGTGAAAATGATTGCGTATTTACGGATCAATTCATTGCACTGTTGTCTTACAACAGGGTATGAGCCATTGCACCATCCCTGAGCGTCGGCAGAAGCCTGAGAAGGACGCAAGGGTGTGCACTGTGTTCTAAGAACAAGCAAGTGGATATCCAGACATCGAAGAACGACAAGCAACGACGTGAATCATGTCTTACTATAACCGAGAACTGGTGGTATTTTTTATTAAATATAAACTCTCGCAGAGGAACTACCCCTGCAACCACATTGGACTTACAGAAGACACAAATCATACTGATGGGGCCGAAGAGAATGGTGAGGGGGCGGCAGGGACGACGACCCTTGTTAACGGCTCCATGAACAGAACCCCACCACGATCCCCCACTTCATCCCCACAGCATCAGACAAACGGGACTGGGGGTCTGGACGCGGTGAAGGAGGCGCTCCGCGATTCTGCCAACGAGTTTGAGCTGCGTTATTCCCGAGCGTTCAACGACCTCTCCTCACAGCTCCACATCACACCCGCCACAGCATACCAGAGCTTCGAGAGTGTGATGGATGAGGTGTTCCGCGACGGCGTCAACTGGGGCCGCATCGTGGGACTGTTTGCCTTCGGAGGGGCTCTGTGCGTCGAGTGCGTGGAGAAGGAGATGAGCCCACTAGTGGGACGCATTGCAGAATGGATGACCGTCTACCTGGACAACCACATTCAGCCCTGGATCCAGAGCCAAGGAGGATGGGTTAGTGGAAAATTACTTGTATTTCTCTCCTACATTGTTAGCTTTCTTCAGTTTAATCACAAACAGCCTTTGTTAACCTGTTTAGGTTTATGATTGGTCTCAAATGATTTATGCCTCAACTTATCCTGTTTGATCAGAAGGTATCTGTTAATTGGATTTAAACCTCCCTTGGCCAACCTTGATGTAAAAAAAAGTCTCTTTAACGAACTCAACTTTACACCCAAAAATGAAGATTCTGTCCAAACGCAACACAACACATCTTCGCAACACAACACAAATTAAAATATTTTCAATGTAACCAAGATTTATGTCCCTCTGCTTAAAGTCCAGGTAACTAAAACTTCTTTAGTTACTTAAACTAACTAAAGCTCCAAAAAGGTCATAAATGCATCATAAAATGAATCCATATCATGAATAAAGCACCATAAATAAAAGACATACGATTAATATTTAGGTATCACTTCAAGACTTCTGTAGCCATTTGTGATTCAAATACTTTGTGAAGCTTTTAAAAGACTGTAATAGTCCAGGAAACGTGGATGTTATTGATGAAAGAGTGTGTTTTGCATTGCCAAATCAGCTGCTTCCCTTGGGTCCAGACGGGGGCTGTTTTTAGCGCCTGCCTTCTCTTGGGCCTGGGTGGGGATGCTCTAACTCTGCGGAGGGGAAAGGAATGGGAGATAAGATAGCAGAGCCACAACCACTGGTCAGCTGATTATTGATCTCCGTAGTCTTATTTCCCAAAAGAAACTACAGAGCGGAGCGTGTGGGAGATGAGACATATGGTTGAGAATGGAGGGGGGTGCACTGATAGGTCATTGTTTTTGTGTTGTTTTCCTTTCATATTTTGTGTCTTTTTATTGTTTTCACTTTCTCTCTCCATGTTTTTTTCTCTGTCGGTCAGCTGTCCAGTAGATGAAAGGCAGGAATGAGTAAAGTCATGTGAAAATCCTTTGTGCTGGTTCTCTTCTTTATGTATGCTGGACGAGTGGCAGGTAATGTAGAGGTCCTGGCCAAGTCAGCCTTTTCTCTTTGTGATCAGGGTTGTGATGTGATTGGGTGGGTGGGTATTGGGGTGGTGGGGGTGAGATGTGGAAGGAAGTGGATTGTAAAGGTCATTTTTAACACAGCTGGTTTATTGGATGGTGCAGAGAACAGTCTCTGACTGGCAGGTTGGTTTTGTCAATGTTGTTCATTCTACTTTAGATGCTTTTTTTTCATTTTCTAATGTGTCATTTTACAAAATCTTGTTTTGTCTGAGTTGTGCATTTTTTTTCTTCCCTTGACGTTCAGCTTTGCTATCTTGTGATGTCTTGATTGCACAAAAAAATCTGGAACTGTGTAGAAAGCAAAAGTCAACACGCCATTATCTAAATTTGTATGTTGAATCTCATCGTGATCACGGGAATGAGAACATTATGAAACACAACAAACAGTCCTTAAAGATTGAGTAATTAAAAAGAGTTTTAAACATGTTTTCTGAGCTCTGCCATTGGTCGGATAAACAGTCTTCAGTCCATTTTATCTTTTTTATTTGTACAGGTTTTTTGGTCAGTTTTTTGACAACTTCTAAAGTAACTTTGACAACTTCTGACGAATAAAATTCAGTTAATATTTCATTCAATTTTATGGACTAACAGGTCATCTAATTCTTGTCTACAAAAATAACATTTTAGTTGCCAGTGCATAAATAAACCAAATATTCAGACATTTTATTTATTCATTTAATCTCAAAATATTACAACAACATTTGAAAACATTTGTTGTTGTTAACCTAGATTTTTCTTCTTTAAAAACATTAATGCATTGTAACTATCTTGCATATTTTTCTATCAGCGCTCAGCAGTATGTATTAATTAAAATAGTTTAATTATTGTCATGATGCACATTTTTGTCTTTCCATCGTTCTCAAAATAAATGACTTTTTGTGTTATGTTAATGAGATCAATACTGCCCGGCTAGAAACTTTAAGAAGATTTTTGCATCTATGCCATTTTAGACGCCACCCTGTGGACTGTTTAGGACGAGGGAAGTGTCAGGCGATTTATTATGCTGAGTTGGAGAGTTGATTTTGAATGGCACTACAGTGGGCTAATGAATGAAGTCTTGAGGTTTCACATCCTGAGGTTTGCACCCAGCTGCAGTTTTGGTTCTTCTTGAGCAGAAATTGTAAAAGCGTTCTCTTTATGTCACTTCCTCAATGGGGAAGGAAAATGAGGTCTGCGTGTCATACAAAAGGCAGACGTGCACGTGTTACATGAATGTAGGCCGCCTTTCTGCAGACTCCCACTCAACCCTCTTCATCTCGGTTGCATTCGGCATCAATTTCAGTTCGGTTGTCTTACGGATGCTCGGTCTCAATCAGGCCAGTGTAGTTCATCTGTGTGCTGTGGCGGTGGGGGGCACGCATAAGCACACATGCACGCTCGATTTCACGGTCGAACAGGATAGTCTCTCTCTCTCTCTAGTGAGCATTTACCACACATCGAAGCGTTGCGGTGGCGGGGGTTCTCATGCTATTTATTCATCTCGGTTTCAGCTTTGTAGTGAGATTTAAAAGCAGCTGTCACGAAAACCAAAGGGTACCATCGGCGGCGTCCCATGCGGTGGGACGTCCCCTCGGTGCAGGAAGAAGCTGGGAATGCCCATTTCAAGTTTCGCTCTCACTCAAACACTTCTCACATATTCAAGATTTTTTTGTGCATGTGTTTCTCCCCTCCCACGTGCAGGCCCATTTTCAACCACCTTTTGGTCTCATTCTCTTTGCCTACGCAGAGTTTTGCAGTGTCTGGCAGCTGTATGATGCAGGTGTATGGCAGTACCCGCACGTCAGGCTGTGTTATTACTGCTCTGGTGAGATCTGCTCTTATACTGTAATAACGCCCAGAGGTGACAAAAGCCTAACCCTAACTCAAAATAATAAAAAACTTAGCTTTTATTTTTGTTTTCATTTTAAATTATAGTTAATTCAAAATATTTAATAAAACACTGCATTAGAGTCAACTCCATAAATCAAGGAATTGGATTAGTTGCATTGTATGCTATTGATTCACTAAAATGAAGCTGTTCAAAAGTCATTTGTTCTGTAATCGCACTAAATTTGTCACGCTGTCTGTTTCGTGTTATACATTCAGAAGTGTTGTTGTGGTACCTCTGAATAAATAGTGCAGGAAGAGTATTTTAGTACAGAGTTCTGTCTGCATCTGGAGAAGAATGCAATGGCAAGTCATTTGGTTCTGATATTTAAAAAAAAAAAGTTCCCTATTCTACAGAGGGACGTGGAAAGAGGATTGACTGACGTAAATGAGTCTAGTCTAGTTGCCACTAGTGGAGTCTTGTGCCTGAGGGGGTGGGGATATTACCAATTAGGCTTGAATTATATGTGAATGTGCTCAGGGTAACTGCCTTTGTTCATATAGGCTAGCCTAGTACAGGATAAATGATTTGCAGTCGATGAGATTTGAGGGCAAAATAACGATACAGCGGGGGGATCCATACCTTTTCAATCTTATTACACCTGCTTTGTTCATTATTGCTGTTTTAGTGTGTGTGTGTGTGTGTGTTGCAGTAGTCCCTCAGAAACCCTCATTAGCGTCCAGCAAAGGTTCCTTCACTATCAATCTGCACCTAACTAGAACAGTGACTTCCAAACACAACGAATCATTAATCACAAACTTCACCCACATACACACTTAGCAGTAAAGCGCTCATGCATGCTGATAAACAATGGCCCGCCTTTATCACGTTTTAATCACTGTCACCACAACAGAAGTCTTTGTGTGACGTAGGGCTGTTACCGGGAGTTTCATCAAACGTATACGCGTCCAAATACAAACATGCTCACACCGTACACACACACACCCTCGTCCCATTGTCTATCATGTTTGCACAAGGAACACCCACGGGACCACCCCTTACTCCCCATCCTCCATCACTTTTACTTTTTCTCCAGCCTCCAGCTCGTGTCCTTCCTTTCTTTCGATTCTCTGTTTCTTTCTTTCGGTCGCTCTCCCCCGCCTTTCCCTCGGTCTCACGTGGTCGGACGTGTTGCAGATCAGACATGCAACAACATGCCAGCGTCACCGCCGTTAGTGTCCCCGTTCACCCCTTTATTTGGTCTCGTTCGTTCTACGTCTATCCGTCGTCCATCCATCATCCCTCCACCTTACTGGTCATCTCTATTGATTTGGCAGGCGCAAAGACCATGCGTGTTTGTGGCACGCCTCCCGCAATCATTCGTCAAGCTTCGATACATCAGCACCACCCACTCTGCGCCTGTGTCTGTCGCATGACAGACTATACATCTGCTTTTGTACTCCCTGGTCAATTGTGTCTGAGTTTGTGATCAAACACGTCACATTTAAAATGCAATATGCATTATTGTTCCATTTCATGCATGTTTACACGCATGTGCCTCTCATTTGTGCAATTATTTGAAGGTATAGCACACGCTGAGCATGTGATTACCTTAAACAATGGAGCTGCGGGTGAACACACACACATGCACGCCTGCAGAAGCCAGGTGAGGAGCTTGGCTGTAAACACACAGTGATAACAGCAGTGGAGACGGTGATCCAGATGTGATGTTTTCCTCTATAGACACTAAGAGACATCATTTATACCGTAGTCAGTTAGTGCTTAAAGCTAATGTTTGTGGTATTTGCTGCTGTTGTCAGTGGCGCCTCATGTTGCTATCTTCAAGGTTGTAGTTCACCCCTGACCTTTTGGTTCAGAATTATGCATCACCAGCATTTGAAATGTTTTCTTTTTATATTTCACTGGGTAATTCCATTTTTGGAGTACATGCACATGCCTTTATGTGTGTGCTTGGTTTATGTGTGGCTGACTGAGTGAAAATGGCAGTAAACAGATGGTGGGATTCAGTCTGTTCTAGCAGCCTTGTCACCAGCACAAGAGAAAAAGTGGGGGGAGAGAGAATGAGAAAAGGACTTATGCTATGGTAGTGCACTCCTCTTATGTCACAGGCAGGGAGAGATGGGGGGGGTTCTGGCCTCACCTTCAAGGAAGGTTGGGCTGTTCCATTCTGCCAGGGTCACGGGGGGGCGGGGGCGGCGAGACGGAGCATCCCAAACGAAACGTTTGGAGAGGGAGAGGGAAGGATTGTTTTGGTCCATGTAACTAATAGTAGAGGCATAATTGTGTAGGATTTTTAGAGATTGTTCACCCAAAAGTGAAAATTCTGTGAATTACCTAATTGTTTTTCAGACATTTGACTTCTGTGAAACATAAAAGGAGATGCATGACAGTTATGAACTCAAATCGTCTGTATGGAAAAAAGCATTTTTCAAAAATGTTCTTCTTTTGCTCCATGGAGTAAAGAAAGATAGTTTGAAACAATAAGAGAGTGAGTAAATGACAGGATTTAAATTTTTGGGTGAACTGTCTGTTTAAATGCATGAAAATTCATAAATGCACATCCACAACTAAAGCACATTTGAGTCTGTTATCGGTCTTGTCACTAGTTTTTCTCCCACCTAAGTGTTTGTGAATACACCTAGTGTATTTTTAGCAAAGTTTCCCCCACATTCTTGTTCTTTTATGTTTTTGTGACGCTGCCAGTGTGTTTGTTTACATGTGTGATGTTCAATTGCAGTGGATTTAGCTTCTTAGCTGCAGCTCCTCTTAGCTAATTAAAAATCTTAACAACACACACACATACACACACTTCTCTGTGTTGGTCAATCGCGTGGAAGAGCGACCTGCACATTTAAGCCCAGTTCTCCTAATGCACTTTAGCCAAGATTAGCCAGCATCATCGAACCGCACTGCAATTAGCCTCTAATAACACAAATAACGGCCCACTGAAAGGACCTGCTAACCTTATAGTGGCTCTGTCGCCATTCCACTGAGCAGTGGACCACATTAAGCTCCTTTTTCATCTGACAGAATTATGACTTTAAAAAGCAACTGTATTTTATGTTTTTGTAATGGGTCGACTCGTCTGCCCCTTCACTTTCGCTCATACTGCACTGAACAGCCTCTAGCTAGGCAGACTATTTAAGGAGGAAGAGGAGGACGACTCAGAAATATGGATGGAAGAAATTTAAATTTAGTTATTAAAGTCATATGCTTGCATAATATTTATTCAGCATGCCATATTGACATGCTGAATAAATATTATGACAGGTTTCTGACAGGTTTCACAAATCAGTTCAATTTCAATTCACAAGCTCTTGATTCGATTTCAATTCATTTAGATTTGTCAGGTACAGTACATATACATTTTTTCTTAAGGAAAACAATCTCACAATTAACGCTGTAAACTATACAGGGAACCCTGTCAGTTGATACATATAGTATTAAAGGTTAAAATTAACAATAGAGTCTGAATTGAGCAGATATCAGCACTAGATATAATAAATATACAGTATATGTATAAATTAAAATCGCACTCTGTGCTGCTGCTTGAACTGTGGTGGCTACAGAGATCTGTCAAGTCGCATTAAGAGCGGCAAAACGACATTAATTGTTTGAATTTTGTGATAAATTTGACAGAATTTGAAAGCTAAGACCTTTGTTTAATATTAAAAGTAACTAAGCATGCACAGGCACACTACAAGTAATGTTTTGTTCTTGCGTCAACTGAAAACGGCAAAGATTGATCTTGAGATTTAAAAAGCGATATTAAAAGTTTGAGTTTGAATAAGCATATCTGTAGTTTTGAGATGAAGTCATGAAGAGATGGAGTCACTTGAGTCATGAGATCACCACAGTGCTTCAGAGATGTCTCAGGTAAGACTGAAAGAGAACTCAGAATGGAAGCTCAGTCTGAGTGTGTGACGCCTGGCTGATAGCAGATTAGGAGCTGGGGGAGGTAGAGCTCAGATCAGCTTCTCGCCTGTGCCGCTCTGGACATAGCATGACTGTTGCTCTGCTCTGACTGAATTGTTTATGCTGGAAAATCAGGTCATGAGCAATCCCCCCCTCTCTCTCTCTCTCTCTCTCTCTCTCTCTCTCTCTCTCTCTCTCTCTCTCTCTCTCTCTCTCTCTCTCTCTCTCTCTCTCTCTCTCTCACTTTCACTCATTATTTATCCTCTGATTTATATTCTCTCCATCCCTTTCCCTCTGTCTTCAGTAAAGCCTCTCTCTATCTATCCAGCTTTCTCTCATTCCTGTATAGCTTCTAGTTGAGATCAGATTATGTAGAAAAATCTGATGCCCCATCAGTAGGATTAGGCACAGTTGTGAATAAAGGCCATGGCCCATGACGATGGAGTCACAGGGATTTAAAGTTACTGATAAAGTGTGTTGATATCATCTCTGATTGCCATCAGTCACATTTTTTTTTTCTAGGTTCCACCTTGTTCACCACCTAAGATTTTGTAGAAATGTATCTATTCTGCTCCATTAACATCACCAAATGGAATTGCAAAAAATAATGACCATTTTTAACAGGATTCCTGAACTCTCCTTTCGTCTGCCAGTCTCAAGACCAAATCATTTTCGTCCAATCATTGAATTCAGTGCGAATGCAATGATACGATATTCTACCTGTGCAGACTCTGCTGTGTGTGTGCGTTCATAAGTTTTGAAGGAGGTGTGGCTTTGGAGAGCGTTCTGAAGGCAGGGTGGGATCTCATGCTTTAAAAGCTAACTTGCTATTTCTAGCTGCTCTGAAATTGCCTACCGTACCTTTAAAACAACAGCGAAAAAGACTTTGTATTGTCACACAAAGGTTACATAATCAAGTGCAATTATTCAACCACAATCGCAAACAATAGTCTAGATCCATGTTTCGGATTTATTACAGTTTATCATTGAGAAGGTTGGATCGCAGATTCTGTTGCAGCAAACAGCACAAGCGGCTCGGGACAGAACATAGAAATAACTCCAGCTTATTTGTTTTTGTCTGTGTTTTCTGATCATCGGCGGCGCTTCCGCACTGTAGAGAGAGTAAATGCGCATGGTTGCCAGAATGCAAATATTAAAGGCACATTATGCAGAAATTGTGTTTTAGTCAAACAGCGACCCCTATAGTCGATGTGGAACACTTACACTGTCGTAAATAGCTATCTAGACATATGTGGAAATTTTTGGACTGGTCTAATTATCAACAATAGATGAATGAACAGCATCGTAAAAAAAAAAGGCATACTACAAGCAAGCGCAACAACATAGAACGCAATCAAGTTTAGAAATAAGAGATTTAGGCTACTTAATCCATCAACAAGATAGCCAGGTCAGCATCGCGGTTAAATCCAGTGCTGCTTTTTAGCTCGCGCCAACTAGTGAAAGCCCGACCGAGTGGGACTGTCACAAGGAAATAGTCAAAGGATTCAGCTGCGAGTAAACAGTAATTTATTGAGCACAATAGTAGATATCCGTGTGGGTCAAAATGGAAGCAGACAGAAGAAGACTCAGGCTCGGCAACGCAGGGACGCAGTGGGCAGACACAGATGCAGGAACAGGTAGAAATTCCTCCGGGAAAATCTCAGGAAACCACTGCATGGGTACAGGAGTGGAATGCAGGAGAACACGGCGAGTAGAACCCTGGTAGCCTCAACAACCAACTGACAAAGACAGGACGAGGTAACAAACAATATGGGCATCCTCATTCAAAACAGCTGGCGCTGATCAGCTCATCAGCCGCGCTCGCGCTCACTCACACAACACGCACACACATAGCGAGGGCGAATCAGGGACTCTTTTCCAGGTTCCTCACGCGGTCAGATTCTCTTTTCCTTTTCCAAGTTTCTTCCGACCGCGTTTTCTTTGCTTTTTCCATCGTCAAGTATCACGTCTGAAATGCGAAATGCAAGTGTCTTCGTGCTTCATATGTGGTTGTTGATGTGTGTGACGTCGTTGCCGTAAAGCAAGTCGTGATTCTCGCGAGATTTGTCGGGGGCGCTCCTCTCAAACTTGCATTGCTGGTTTTTCCAGCGGCGTCCCCGCCAAGCTTTATTACCAGGATGATTCGCCCTACTATGAGTTTGTTTACCACCGAAATGACTTTGAAGCTGTTATATTAAGGTACAGTTCTTGCATAGTGTGCCTTTAAGTAAAACAGAAAAGTTATGATTTGGGGATTTAAAATCTTGACCGCAAGCGAAAGTAATGAAAGATGAAAGCATGAAAGATAACAACATTTTAGTCACGTCTTTTTTTGGTCAACGATCTTGCATGTTGGTATACTCAAATTATATAGTAAAAATTCAATGACATTGGTGTCGTCTCGTCTCGTCATCGTCTCATCTTAGTCATGGGGAAAAAAGGCAATCAACGACAATTTTTCGTCATATAGTTTTTGTTAACGAAATTAACACTACCACAGTGTTTACTTTTTAGGGAAATCATCCTACAAATGGAATTGACCAAGATGGTGCAGCGTTTGTGATTTGAAAATCATGACTATATCTTGGCACCACACCATTCATGTACTTGCATGCTCCATTTCAGGCTGGTGCGCCATCCAATAGGCATAAGTCAGTCTGTTTCCTGACAAATATCCCCAGAAGCCGTGTCTGCCTGTAAGCGCCGGACCCCGCCGGCTTAGGTCAGAGACTGGTAAATCTGGCTGCATGTGTTTCCAAGAACATGCATGAATGCTATGGTCTGTATGTATGTGGTCTGTGTGTGTCCCAGCTCAATGGGATTTGCTTGACAGAATGGGAGCTGATGTCTCCCCGGTGAGATACGGAACAGATTGGAGTCTGAGCCCCACTCTCCTGACTCATTAATCTTCTCTTTAATTTATTTACGGTACGCACAAACATGGCCACATTGCCAGGCGGGTACAAAGGACACCTGCCACAGACCGATCCTCCAGATATATGACCCAAAATAAAATGGGGAGGTGTACTGCTCAAATTACTTTACATGCTGTGATCTGATTGGATGTTCTGTGATCTAAATTTAATTTGGACAGGGTTTTGTGGAGTCTGTTTTGTTGCTCTAATTGTCAGCAAAATTTGAGGTGCAGGGTTTTAAACCAGTTTAATGTACCAGGTGTCCTCACACTAAATTATTACACAATGAAACACTAATGTTTCTGGGCAAAGACTGATGTAATTGGGAAAATTGGATGTAGGAGAATAGATAATAAAGTCTGTACATGCTGAGAACAGTTAGTACGGTTAATGTGAATGTAGCAACAGAGTTGCATGAAACCTCATCTGTCCAGGCCAGTGTTGCTGTGTTTTTAAGGTGACTGTACTTTCTGTGCTTGGGAAACTGATGTTTGGTTTTCATCAAGGGTGCTGCTTCCTGTATTTGGATTAATTAACAAATGGTGAACCGAGAACCTTTCCATTGATTTCCTTCTGTTTTGCCAGACTATAAGTGTTCAGAACTGGTTGATATTTGTATCTACTTATTTGTTTATTGGTCAATATTGGATATTTCATTTGGCTTGCTTTATTTTCCTGTTTTTACATTTAGTAATCTTACTTTTACTGTCTCGTCTAAAATCACCAATTTAGTAATTACATTTACTGTCATCTAAGACCATGTTAAATGTAATCGTTAGGAAATGAATATCCATTTTTCATATTGTACATTTATAATATGATGCCTAAATTCACTTGTAGCATTTAAAGCAATTGATTTGTTTCAATCATTCTTTTTATATATATTCAGACAAAATAGTATAGAATTTAATAGAATAAAATAATAATTTATTTTAATTATAAATTAAAACAGATAATATAGAATAAAATAATTATTTATATTTGTATTTAATATGGGTGGATCCCTATTTAGAACTTGATCTTTTGTGCTTAAAATGTTAATCTTGGGGTGTTTGAACTTAAAAATGAATGAGGCTGAGGTCATATTTGGTTATCTGTCAGTAAACAACTCAACATTTAGCATTGCATTCCTTGTTTCACATTATACATTGGCAACACAATTCAGGATAATTCAGATAATTCAAAATTCAACGGGTTAAAAGCAGTGCTAACATCCTTTCAAAATTTCAAGTGTAAAAAAGCCCCTCAACCCAGGATAAAAGTGGCCTGAACAAGGTTGACTGTGTTTTTTAATAATTTTATTGAGATTTAAGGGACCATTAAGGAGAGGATGCAGAATGTGCTACTCTAACTGTGAACCACTAAACCCACATGTCATAAACCAGAGAGAGACAGTTGCTCTCAATAAAAAGTGAGAGACTCTCTATAATAAATGTTTGCCTGGCCTGTAGGTGTGGGTTGATGTCATTTCATTGACATTTAAATGGTAAATACCAGGCTGACATCAGAAATCCCATTTGCTGTGAAGAATCTGCCTCCCTCTTAGAGTAAATGAGATCACATTGTCGTCATGGACCAAAGAGATGATGACCATCAATTTGATCAGACTCAGAGATAAAGTAACTGTGACAAATACAGTCTTTGACCCTCTTGTTTATTCTTACCCTGAAAAATGTTGCAACGTGATTTCACCTTCCCAAAAAATTGACATCCTGTTGGTTTTGCAACATTTGTGTAATTTTCAAATTAACTGTGACTGTTCCATGCCTTGTGATGGTTTAACTGGGTTTGTCTTGCTTCTGTCCATTTTTTGTTTTTGTTTACCTCTTTTCTTTTTTTCTCACTCTCTCCACCATCCCTTTAATCAAGGACTGGAAATTTCTGGTTTGAGCTTGAAGTCTGAATGACTCAGCAGAGATCGAGTGAGAAACAGCAAGGCCAGTTATTGACGCCACACAGTTGGAATTCATTTTTTCCCCCTACCCTAAAGCACGTTTCAAATCAGCTGATTTCCACACAGGAATGAGGGTGTCAGCATTCCTCAGTGATTTGTGAGGAAATCCCGCCCTTACGGTCTCTCTGTAATTGTTCTGCACTGTGCTGGCGTGTGACCTTCTGCTCGAAGTAAGCTTTCTGGCTTCCAGTATGAATGAAACAAACATTACATGTGTTTATAGTGCTCAATGCTCACACCACCCTGGGTAAAAATGTGAAAAATAATACTTCTCTCTAAAGAAATTTGAAGTAAACATGATAACCGATGTTATTCTCTAGTGTAGTTTACTTTCTAAGTGTTCCTTAATGATTTTTAGATATAGTTATAGCCTGCCTGCATGTTAACGGCAACCTGCAGTTTTCATTTTTACTATTATTATTTTATAATAATAAATAAATAGTATTATTTTAATTCTGAATCAAAACTCTGAATCAACAATGCTACATTTTTCTAAATGTCATAATCATTTGTTAACAAACAGGTATTCATTACTTCAATGAGCTCATTGTTTCTGCCTTTAATTATTACTTTGTTTAAATTAATACATTTTTAGCTAACTGTGATTTTGTATATGTACATTTCTGAAATACATAACTTAGAAAGTTACCTCTAATAACAGATCACTCTAAATTGTAATATGGACTCATGCATTTTCTGTAAAGCTGCTTTGAAACGATGTGTATTGTGAAAAGCGCTATACAAGTAAATGTGAATTAATTATTATATTATATTGCTTTTAATAATGAAATTGTGTTATTACAATAGTAATAATTCTTATTTTGTTTAATATTTTTATTTAGTAATAATCATAATAATAATTATTAGTCATAAGCACAACATTTTTGGCCAAATTGTGCAGCCATACAAGCAGGCACAACAAATTTGGTGTTCTTTATTCTTTAAAAAAAAAAATATTTAAAAATTGCATTTTAAATCAACCCCCAAAAATAGCTTTTTCCCCAAATCATGCAGCCCTAGATGGCAGTCTTTTCTAGGAACCAGAATATCATTGAGGCTTGGGTGTGGGGTCTTTTGACTTTGGAAGATACCAGAGCTTACTTCCCAACTATATGTTTGACGAAAATACATATGAATATGAATACTGGCTTTCACATAAAACAGTAGGCAAACTAGGCAAAAAGTACCTGGATGTCCTACTGCTACCACACTCCCCATGAGGGAGTGAATGGCAGTGAAGCAACGCAACTGCTGCTGGGATGTCACATGAAATATGTAGTATGTCCGGATGACATTTATACTACATAGAGCATACTTTCTTTTTTTTTAACAGTCACAAAGTAAATACTTATGTAAAAGAAGTAACTATTCAGATATGCTTGTTTTATTGGTTGAAACGGTCTCTGTTCTAAATGTACCTTAATAAAGGCTATAGCTCAATTTTATTATTTACCGTATTTACATGAAAATAAGTGGCACCTGTCAGTCGAATCAGGTCAAACATGCGTTGTTGAGAGAAAAAACACAAATAAATTGCATCGGTGTATGAGTCGCATTTTATTATTAGGTTCAGAAATCCTTTAATGGTTTAAATTTAATGGTAGGTCTATTCAGAACAGAGAAAAAAATGTATGTATGAAATTGAAATAAATTATAGTGCCATTCATTACAAACACCATTTATTTAAAATGCTAAGCTTATAACAAACTTATTTTAAGTGAAACTGAATCTGCTCGCGTACTACCTCTCATTCGGCATGAATCGTTTCCATGAATGTATCATTTGTCGCAGTGTAACATTTGGTTGCTAAATTTATTATGTAAAGAAGGCTTTGTACTTCTTTCATCTCCCAATATCAAATCAAAATAGCATGCTTCATATACACAAAAAAAAAATGTGCATGCTTGCGCTGACCGACACAGCCTACAACAGACAAATTCAATTGAGTAACCGAATAACTTTTCTGTTTAGTTGTCTCATAAGAGGCTGCGATGTCATGTTAAGTTAGCAATGTGAGAAGAACTGATATGTTGGGTGTGCGCATGAGGCACCTACTTTTAAGTGTCTATGTTTTGCTTATTTGACGTTAAATGCATTATAGGAGTCACTTTGTAATATAAATCGTATTTCACAGACCTCCTGGCAATGGGACCTCGGGGGTCCGCAGACCCCACTTTGAAAACCCCTGCTATAACGGCTAAGTCACACCTTTCAATTTAAAGTCAATGGTGTGTGTTGGATTTACTCTATAATTTACAGGAGTTTATTTACTTGTGCATTCATATTAACTGGACCTGGCTGCAAAATAGTTTTTTAAAAATAGATTTCAGTAATTCTGGAATTCTATTCTGGAAAGCATGCACTGGTTTCACAAACGTGAGGGTTAAGGGGTCAGGATGGTGTAACAGTGGAGAAACCCAGTACTCTGACTCAACTGAAACAAACTGAACTCTCTGTACTATCCTCTCATAACTTCCCAAACACACACGCACACACTACTCTCTCTCTCTCTCACTCACTCACTCACACACACACAAATTGCTCATCTTCTAACAGGATGAGGTTGGATGTACTTGATGTAATACACTGATGTCAACAGAGTAGCTCAGTAGTCTGTATTGTAACTTCAGTAACAGTGGTAAGGATGACTTTGTGTTTCTTTGGTCCGCCTCTGTTCGTCTGTGCCAGCTTTTATACCCCTCCAGTAACTCCTTCACCCACCGTGCTCCTTTTAAGATCAGAATCACCCCCTTTCTTGGCCTCTATTTGGATATTAGCCTATGCTAACTAACGAACGTAGGCACCTGGTTTCACTCTGTCCTGTAGGGCCAGGTTTGTATGTGCTCTTTGTTTAGATAGGGCTGTGGAAAACGCCTGGCAGTCCCCGCTGCCTAGCAGCCGATATCTCTTGGGAGCATTCGTACAACCTCAGCACTGTTTGGAGCCAGTAAAAATCTGTTTTTCTTGACAGATTGTGTGTACAAATGCTTTTCACTCAGTCACACCTATAGTGAATCAGTGTGAGTTTAGGAGTGGATCTTTTAAGGTGTAGTTGCAAGATATACAAAGAGTCACATTAGTTAATGAACTGTTTAAAAACCGAGTCATAAATGCTGTCATGATGGTCAGGCATATTACAGTGTTGTTAGAGACATGTTAGGGCATGTGCTGTACCTGGCTTGGTGCTGGGGATGGGATTAATAAACCCCTACATTGTTAACCCAAAAAATGAAAATTCAGTTACTCATTCTCATGTTGTTCCAAACCCATAAGATTTTCATCCATTTTTGAGAAACTAAGATATTTTTAATGAAACCTGAGAGATTTCTGTCCCTCCATTGGAAGCCCATGCAACCAAAACCTAAATAATTCCATATGAATATAATCCAAATGATTTGCAGATTAAGCCATGCTCGTTTAGTGATCATTAAGTGATAGTGTCGTTTCAGAAAATGGATTAAACAACTTCCTGTCCTTCCTGTTTTATGTGCAATAGCCTAGGCTATACGTTGCACCATAATCCTACTGCCAACAAGCATGCCTTAACATGTCTTAGATTTATGATATGGACTTTAATTAAAGAGCCACATTCTTGTCATACCAGTGTACATTGTTCCTACCTTGTTCTCACAGTTTGTCACACTGATACTTCTCTAACATGTGTCCATTAGGCTTGGCTCTGCCTCCAAGTCATACTGTTAGCATTCCTTCAGGGGTTACTCATGTACCTGTTAAAGCATGATGCGAATTCCTCTGCCGTCTGACTGTTGACTGTAGCACGCCCTCTCTGTTCACCATTCATGATCAGGTCGGCATGGGTCATGTTTAAACTACACAAGGTTGACAAAGGTGTGCCTGAGGAAGTGCATGATAGAAATGATATGCGCTGCAGAAGTCACTGTGCGGTGAAACAGTAGTTTGCTTTTATGGTTAATTGTTCTAGCAGGATATTGAACTCTGTAGGATGTACAGTATTGTGTGGGAGTGTGTGTGTGTGTGTGTGTGTGTGTGTGTGTTTTTTATGTGGTGTTTGCTCAATTTGTGCATCACTATCCTATTGGAGGGGTTGTTTGACACTCGTTCCTCACTGTTTATGCTACTGATATGAATCATACAATCCAATTGTGTGATTTGTTGAGAAGTATTACTTTTCTAAGCACTCGGGCCATCATTTTTTTAAAGACTTGCATTGATGGAGGGAGCCAAGTTATATCTAGAGATCAAAAAATTGGTTATGGGAACTTTTGACTTGGGTCAGCAAGCAACCACACTGAACACCCTAGCTATTCATGGGCGAACCCCATCCATTATTTTTTAAACAAAATTGTAAAAATGTAGGTGTTGGCTATATTAATAATTATAATCAAATTTTTTTTTTTTTTTTTTTTTTTTTTGTCGTTGTATATCATAGATTTGAGCATAAGGTGTTTTTAAGGTTGTTTTTAGGTATCTGTGTTAACCGTAAGTGAAAGTGCAGTCTTGACTTGTGATGTCATGTGCTGCGTCACTGGTTGTGATAACCCCTCTGCTCTGGAACTGCATGTTTGTTATCAGCTTCTGCCACTCCCATCACCCCTCCCTCACACTTACGAAATCATTTCCTATGAAATTGATCTCGTTTCTAGGCACACTATGTGACTGACATCACTTTGACTACAATGTCATACATTTCATATCCAAAACGAGCCTATTTGACTCTATTACTTCCTTCTTATTAATCTCCCTTTCATCCTCTTTGTCAGTTAAAAAAATGTACCTGTCAATAAATTTGACAACTCCTCCCCAGATTATACACTTGAGGCTTTGTGAAATGCAGTCATTTACCATAGGTCTTTTGCATTTTTGTTGTGCATTGTCCTTCCGACAGACACCTATTTGACCTCCCCTAGCTGCTCCTTTTTTATATTTGAAATATCTCAGCTTTAGCAATCCTTCTCAATTCATATGAAACATGACAGATTGCTTTAGTAGCTAGCACGGATGAGTATTAATATGCAGAAAAATTGTCACTTACTCATCCGTGTAATGATGATACTCATGGTACTGTGGTCTAGTGGTAAACATGTTCTCAAAAGCTGATTTTTATATTTATATATATAAATCTTAATTCCTATAACTCTGTTAGCCTTTAAATATATAAATATACAAAAAGTTATATGTATGTATATATATCTTATGCTCAAAAAAGCCCAAATGAATAGCCTTTAAATCTATAAATATATTTGATATACAAAGTTTTTTTATATATATTTATTAATATATGCTCTAAAAAGGCTAAAATATATATGCTAAAAAAGACCAAATTAAATAAATTGTCACACAACTTCATCCTGCTACATGCTATGATAGTTTTGTTTCACTGTAAAGAGAAACCCAGTTCTGTTGTGACTGATAAATGTTGCCACAGTGCACGTGTTAAGTGTCGGATGGTTTTACCCAGTCCTCCACATTCTTCTTTCCCATATTTTCAAGCTTGTGTAGATAACTAGGGCAAAGGGAAAGAGTAGAGGATGACATCAGTCTTCTTGAGTGGGAAAACAGGGGTGTGTGTGTGTGTGTGTGTGTGTGTGTGTGTGTGTGTGTGTGTGTGTGTGTGTGTGTGTGTGTGTGTGTGTGTGTGTGTGTGTGTGTGTGTGTGTGTGTGTGTGTGTGTGTGTGTGTGTGTGTGTGTGTGTGTGTGTGTGTGTGTGTGTGTGTGTGTGTGTGTGTGTGTGTGTGTGTGTGTGTGTGTGTGTGTGTGTGTGTGTGTGTGTGTGTGTGTGTGTGTGTGATCGACTGCATGCACTGAATTATTTTTGGCTTGATCACTGCATTGCTGTAATACAGCTGACAAAAATGTCAGTGAAAGAAATCACATTGACCCTGTATCTATACTCTGAAGATCCAATTGAGAAAACTGCAGAGAAGAAAAAAAACATTTCTGTCTTCAGAAATTGTCGGGGTGGTATGAACTCATGCATGTTTATGAGTCATATTTGCTTTTTACTGCAGTGCTCTGGTTGAGTTATTTCAACCTCCATCTGCAGTTGGTGAGCTCTACTTTTGTGTGTGTTCCCTGAGGAAACGGGTTACGTTATAAAGCCTGAAATCCCCTTTCAGCTTTTCAAATAATATTGGGGTTGCTACAGAATCCTGCTGAGAAATGCGGTTAGTGAAGTCTTTGAAACAGGCATGGTAAATCTCGCCCCCTGGTGGTCATTGCACGAACACATTATTGCACACACAAACTTGTCACAGGAAGGGTGGGATTAATGATGGGAAGGGACACTTGAAGGAGTTCAGTGGTTGGCTGGAATGAGCTTGTCAGTAATAGTGTCTGAAGTATAATTATTGGGTGGTTGATCATGGCAATATTTTCCTCTGATTTATGAATATCTAGTGACAATTGACCCTTTTCACATTTCCGGATTTCTGCAGAAGCGAAAGTTGTCAATAATAACATAATATAGAATATGTGTGCATATTTTCATAGATTCACTGTTGTAGAAATAAATCTGATTATATTCTCTGTGTGTTTTGTGCAGGAGCGATTCGCGGAGATCTTTGGAAAAGATGCAGCAGCAGAGAGCAGAAAGTCACAAGAAAGCTTCAAGAAGTGGTTGCTGGCGGGAATGACCTTGCTAACAGGTGTCGTGCTCGGGTCACTCATTGCACAGAAACGCCTGTGAGGATCAGAATAACTGAAGATCCAAATACACCTACTGCTTCATTTAGACCTCCAGCTAAAATGAAGGAACTTCAAAAATACTTGTTTTGGATTTATTTGTTTCACTTTTATTGCCAAGAAATTTCATGTTTACATCCCCCGTCCCACCGTGTACTGTTGACTGAGTGGAGTGCATCTGTGATGTGACATCACATGACCCAGACTGCATGAGGGTGCATTGGTTTTAGTTGACTCAGAAAATGCAACGCCACGTATCCTTACACCCTGTTCAACGAAACTAGAAAAATGACTAAAACCGTCAAGAGAAAAAGTTTCAAATCTTGCTTCTTTGTCTGTAATTTTGTTTTCAGCTCTATCGTCAATCTTTTTAAGTATCCTTATTATTCTCTCATTTTCAAAGAGATTTGCAAAACTGACAAGGATACAAACATTTTATCTTTAAATCTAATTTAAGCTCACTTGTAATTCTTGAGTTAACCGAACGATAAAGAAGTTGAATCTGAACTGAATTTGAAACATTCAGTCAGTAAATCAGCACTGACATTTCTGAGGAACGTTATTCCTGTCTGGAGTGCCAGATATTAGCTCGAGAGCAGAGGCATCTCACTACACTTGAGCGCCTGCTTCCTCTGCAATCTCTACAATTATAGAAAAATGTGGAGAACAGATAAAATATGTCTGTGATTGTTTTTATGTTGTTGTTGTTTTCCCATTATTGTTCTGTTTCTTTTCACATGCGAATTTGATGAGCGTTAAATGTGTGACTACCTGCATAGGCAGGTTTGAAATCCTCTAAAGCATCTAAATTGTCTAAAGGACCAACAGTTATGAGACGGCCAACAGTTTGAGAGAAAGTTCTGTATGTTTGGTGCCGTTTGATTTATTAAACCTTATTAAACCTAAGTTTCAGCTTCAGATATGGTATCACGTATAACTCTTTATACCTTTAAGATTGTTGTAACTAGAGCTAGAAGAGACACGGATACATAAGGAGTGAGTAGGTCACTCCTGTTGTATCTGTGACTACACTTAACTGTGTTTTATACACAGAAAATGTAACACTTTAAGCTGAAATTAATTAGATTAAACCATATTGCCACAAGAGTGCTTGGTGTCTTGTATGGTCTTTGGAGTGAGGATGCAACCAGTTCTGGGAATACTGGCCTAGCATTTGTAACAAGCTAATAGTCATTGAGTTTTTGTTTTATTTGGAATCTGAGGTATGAAATTACATATGCAGTGGGGTTTTTTTCAGTAGGCAAAAGTTAGTTTGACACTTGCAGCACATTTAAATGTTCAGAGCCAAGCTAAAATGCTCATCTCAATTCTGGTCTTTTAACATTCACATTTCCAAGTGTAAATGTTATTTCCACAGATATTAGAGCATTCATAGATTTGTTGGGTTGGGTCTTACCGTGTAATGGTCCACAATGTTTTGAACCCTGGCTGACAGACATATATTCGGTCAGATAACATGGTGCTGCCATGAAAAAAAAAAAAATAGTATTTGACTAAACTTATTGTTTTTAACTGTTAAAGAGTAAAATTTAAGCTTTGTTTTTTTTTTATTGTAATTCATGTTTTCAAAAGCAAACCTAAGAATAGTTGGGATAAATCTCTCTAATCTTCTCCGTCTTCTCACAGCTCCTGATTCCTGTCGAATCTCATTTTAAACTCTGTCTCTTTCGAGTCTTTCCTGTCAGACTCGTTAAGCGCGAGTGTCAATCCGCGCGCGCACCTGCTGCTTTAAGCTTGGCTCGTGTCAAACTCTTTAAAGCGCTCGGAGATGTGGAGAAATGATCTTTAGGCTTCAAACCAGCAGTTATTCAAACAGGACGTCAAGTTGAATATTCCTCGCCCTTTTCGACTACTGATTGACGAGCGGGGTAATTCAAACAGAAGTGATGAGAGCAGTGGTGGTACAGGTGTGTTTCCAGCCTTCAACCCCGCTTGGAGATCACGTGGGAAAGCCGAGATCGTTTGGTGCGTCAATCAAAAGATACCAATCCTAAACGTTACGTCCTCTGAGAACTAACCTAGAAAAGATGTGTCTGCTGTAGGTCTCCAGCAGGTATGAGAAAAGATTTAATCTTCCCGATTTACTCCCAGAGGAACTAAATGAAAATTTCCACAGCTCGAGGGATTTGTTTCTAAAATCAACGTACATCAACATATTTTTTTGTCAACGATTAATCAGTGCTCATTAATCCAAAGAGGGAATAATGGTCATTTGCTCATTATTCAATCCTTCTCTTTTAATAAAGACAGCTTTTCTGAAATGGCCAATTGCCTTTTTGTTTACAATAACTCAATGACGATAATGTACAATAACATACAATAGGCTAAGGCGGCTACCTTTGAAAATTGTTACAATCTGAATTTGCTATTATGTTGACTTTGAAATAAAGTTTGAAATGTAAAGGTTTCATTTGGCAACAATAACGATGTAAACATTTATAGTAGTTGGCGAGTCTTAGCAGATTGAAATTGCCGACATTTACACCTTTTGCTGCTCTATAGACACTGATTTCACAGAATACATTCCGTGTTATGAAATTTGCTGCTTGCATGCTTAATCTATGTTTGTCTGTCATGTTACCGTGTGTGTGTGTGTGTGTCTGTGCGCGCGCGCGCTGTGTGGTTACGGAGTTTGACAGTATGCTTAAGAGTGAAATGTACCAGCATTGGCACGACACTATGTAAACTAGTTAACTTAAATAACAATTAGACTAGCTCATCATAGATTAGTGAAAATATTTAAGGCGTTTGTTGATTTGAAATTATTTATGATATTTCGTGTAAACGCATATTGTTCCTTCCTATGGCCTTAAACTCCATAATTTCTTTTGAAGTGTATTTGTTGCTCATTGTGTTTGTATTTAGCCAACTTAACCTTCAACATAAGGGGACAAAAATGAAAACTATTTTTTTAAGGTTTTGGGTTTATTTAAACAGCTTCACCCCTGAATTAATTGTTTTATGTCTTAAGACTTTTTTTTAAATGTCTGATATCATTTAAATTAAATAAAGACCCATTTGAATTCACAAGACCTCGTTTGTGGTTATTATGTGTCCGTTTATCTTGTTGAATGAATACAAAGACGTCATTCTTTCAGGTTTTATTTCTGTTAGTCAAGAATTAACACTTGTGACTATTCAGTGTTGTGAACTGTCTCACTGATACTTGTTCAGATTTTACATTGATGCCTATTGGATAATATTCATATGTTTGCATAAAGACTGGCAGAGACAAATGGCAGATAATTGGCAAGGTGTTGTGACACTCACAGCTGCATTCCCTTTCCCTACATTTATTTCCACTGGCCCTTCTCATAGTCCCATTTGGCTGAGAAGCCCTCCACGGGGTTCACCCTCATGTCCAGCATCCTCTTCACCTGCTTGGCCTGCCATTCATCATCAAGGGTATGAGGATGAGGAGGATACACTGAGAAAGCAAAAAATGTTAACCTAAACAGACCTATTCACTTATTTTAATCCTAATATTAAAATTAAACCATTAAATAAAAAAATAAAAATGATGATCTCTTACCATAGTACCTTTGCCACAGAACCACCAGGCCAGTGCAACCAATGAAGAAAAAGATGCCACCCACCACAGTCTTCCACTCACCCGTTGGTTTCTTCATCTCAGCGAATGACTCTTTAAACATCATCCTGTACACTGCCATTGAGGATCACAATAGATAAATAAAAAAATACAACATTTTAATTGTTCTCCGTGATTTTGTCTATACTGTGCTTTGCCCTCTCAGGAAAATATCTCTTAATAACCCAAGAAAATGGCCAGATCTTGGAAGTTGGATGTATCAAATGGCTTGCTTTTGTGACTTTAATTAGCCAATAGCCTTGGGTTTACATCATATACCACAAACCAGGGTGTGTCACCTATCAGGATTTGAGCTATCAACTACAAGAATTTAGATGGACTCACAAAACTATAGATGGAAAGTCACAAAATTTGTTCTCTATATGTTCGTTTACAAATAAGTACAGAGTAAAAGACACAGGACCAGAACGAGAATAAACAAGGAAGTAGTATACAAACAGGCAAGTTTCTCCTCTTTGGAGAGGTTATTCCAGGGGCCTTTCTCCTTCTGCTTCAGGCTCTTGTCTGCATCACTGAGGGTGTCTTGGTATGGTTTGTCTGGAAGAGGAGTGTCCAGACGGTCCCAGTACATGGGTACAGACATGTCCGCCTGTTCTGTCACATCACCTGAGAGAACAGAAAGAAATAATCAATTGACTATTGAGAGAAAAATGCAGGCATTTCAAACGGAAAGTAGAAATCTCTTGAAGAAAGTGGCATTTTATAAAAACATACTGATGCAGTGGCCACTCATTGATTACACAAGTTGTTTATTATTATCATAATCATCATCATTTTATTTTTATTTCCAAATTTGTATGATATTTTTGGCTTTAAAAGGACATTTGACATTACCATGCCCGTGGCTGGCCATCTTGACACTGCTGGAGCTGAATGCAGCCACTCCCCGTCTGGACAAAAGCCCCCCTACACGTCCCGCTGTCAAGTGCAGCATCTCAAAACCCCTCAGAAAGACCACAGCACCTGGCAGATTGAGGTTAAATATAATGCAAATGGTGGTTAACCTCTTAGACTGATCTATACATTATTAGCTGGAGCCTGCATCTTCGAATGTCATCCTCTTCACTACCTCCATATGCTTGCGTATTACATTTAATTCTTGTCACGTTTTACCTTTGTTTCACTTTCTTTTTCTTCAGGGACGTTTAGTTTGCTTGTCTTTGTTCTTATATATTCCCGTCATCATTAGTTGTCATGGCTACTAAGTATGTTACTAATTAGAGCACACCTGATTTGTACCTATCGTTCATTAGCCTGTGTATTTAAGCCCTTCTGTTCTGTCTGTTCATTGTCTGGTGTTGTTAAGACACACATTGTTATTGTGATCCTGCTGTTATTTTTTTTTAAAGTTGCTTGACTATTTGATGTATGACTACTCTCATCTTCGTGGACTAACTTGTGATAATTCTACTGTCTTCAGTAGTGTCGAAGCCCTAAGTAAAGGGTTCGGAAGTCTTGAGTTTAGGACCTTTTGCTATTTAATTCTGCATTTACTGTCGATAAATGTGTAAACTTCCTGATGCTTTAGTACCTCCTGCTCTGGATCAAATCCAAAACCCAGCTTGTACAGTCTGGTCACATAATCATCTTTTGCTGTTAATTACAGACAGTAAGTCTCCACCACCATCCAGACGTTCATAATACACAGTTGGGTGGGAAGTCTGGAGTTTGGTTGAACAGAGCCACATAAAAATCTTTATAATAATTATTGCATCTTACAATAAGGTTCACAGTCAATAGTTAGTTTACACATATTCACATTTTAATAGTTGACAAGAAATAACAAATCTGTTAATATTATTTATTGGAGCTGAGCTAATATGAACTAACAATGAACAGCTGTATTTTTATTAACTAACATTACCAAAGATTAATAAATAACAATATTACAGGACAATACATGTGTTAATGTTAGTTAATAGGACCTTATTGTAAGGTGTTACCATATATTTTTTATTATTTAATGTTTTTTTTCTTCCATTTTATTTAAAATGCAAATGGTCATGCTATTATACAACATTCTTTATTCATCTGTGCAACGATGAAACTTTTTTTAATGCTTTATTATCAAAGCTGAAACTTTCTGCACCCTCCATGTGCAGCGGGAGAGACACAAATATGCTGTCACTAAAATGGACGAAACTGGCAAAAGCTCAAGCCAAGAGTTAGCAATGACCCCTATACACTGAACTCTCAAACAAATTAACAAATGATTTATAAAAGTCAGGTATCTGCAGTATTTTGCTCTAAAATATATGCAATGTAATGAAAAATATATTTTCATGTCTATATCTCTATACATTTTTTTATATACTTTATTGTACAATGAGTTTCTATTGTAAAAATACCGACAGTATGGCCATGTACAACAGTGAGTAAAAGCAAAGATGTCGTTATGTAAATGCATTAAACTCATCTGTTTGCATATCTGTTGAAAGCTGGCCTATTCATACATTTTTATCAAAGCATAAAGATTACTCAGTCTTACTGCAGCATTTTTAAACATTGCATCGTTGGAAAAGTATTTTTCAAAAGTTAAATGTAGTTTTTAAGTGCACAGATGCTGTTTTTCAGTCCATGGTTATACTACCCTTCTCCCCCTGCTGCTTCTAGAAAGTTTCCTCATCGTACTCACAGTTTTCCTGAGATTAGACGATGACAATATCACACAAATGTGCAAAAAAGAAAATGTGCACACTTGCTTCGTTTTATGCTTTTTCCCACTGCTTGGGCTGTTTCAAGACTGACCATGAAAACAGGGTGGGTGGAGAAAGGAAGCAGAGAGAGAGAGAGAGAGAGAGCTGGTGGGTGGTATTGAGTTTAGTTGGGATTTTAAACTGTGAGACTGTGCAAGTAAACAATCTGAGACAAGCATGTGACTTTACTGTTCACTGGGACGTCAGTGCTGAAGATTAACTCTTAGTATACTCTGTGCCTTTTTTTTTTTTTTTTTTTTTACTTTTTTGGCAGTTTTTCTCATGTTTAGTTTTCATCCCCTAAAGACTTGTTTTTTAATCCATAGGTAATTTTATTTATGATTATTATAGTTCCTTGCATCACACTTTCAGAGAACAGGAAATGGAAGATAACATGAGGGGGAGAGAGAGAGGCGGGAGTTCATCTGGCTCATGTCCAGTCCTGATCTGGGTTTAGCCCAATGCAACCTGAACTAAAGTCTGCCTCAGAAGTCTGGCAGTGAGCTTGCGAATGGGATTATATTTCAACGCTCAACTAGCTGTGGAGAAAGACATCAGAAAAATATTGAGGAATACTCCCTGTTAAGGGTCAAATAAGGACAGCCCTGCTGTGAAATTTCCATCTGCCCCAGCACATGCCTTTACCCCTCAGCACAAATAAAGATATACAAAGATGTTATTCAGATAATCAAATATGGTAAAATGCTTTCCTTAATTGTACTTTCTTCAAATTTTCTATTATTAGTTTAAAGAACTTCATTGTGTTTTAGAAAAGTGAGAATTTGTTAGCAATACTGCAGGTGTCATGTTCTTCTGCTTTATGCAACATTTTTGTTGTGACACATTTTAATGAGCTCAGTGCCTTGTTGGAATGTTAAATACAACTGAATCTCTATCAACATCATCTTTCACACACACACACACACACACACACACACACACACACACACACACACACACACACACACACACACACACACACACACACACACACACACACACACACACAGAGAGAGAGAGAGAGAGAGAGAGAGAGAGAGAGAGAGAGAGAGAGAGAGAGAGAGAGAGAGAGAGAGAGAGAGAGAGAGAGAGAGAGAGAGAGAGAGAGAGAGAGAGAGAGAGAGAGGCATCCTTTTATTTGTAAAAAGAGAAAAAAAATCAATGTAAGTCTTTGGTTTAAGGCAATGATACACACACATGAATACCAAAAAATGTATGTGACGTAACTATTTGCAGTGTGCAATCTTAAATATATTGTTTTAAAATAAAAAATACACAATTTCTATAAAAACTGTGCTTCCATGTGATGTTGTATTTTTATATTACAAATATTATGAATAAAGTATTAGAAAGTAGTTCCCAGTCATTGAAAATCCATAGGCCTATAAAATATTTATTTTAAAAAAGTATGATGTTGACAATTGAAATTTAAGCTAAGTTAAAAAATGGCAAAAAGTTGAGCTAAAATATGTAATATATCTAAACTACTTTTTACAAAAACCAAAAAGGCCAAAACCTCATAACCAGGAGAGCAGCAGTCCTTTTGTTTTGAAATGTTTCACCTCGTCATACTCCTCCACCCATCACAAGTTCCCAACGACAAGAATATCCCAACGTAATATATCAGCAGAATGTCACCGATGATATTGATCGAGCTTAAGTTATTTTTAAACTAGCATATTCATTTAATAGTGCTTGGTTTATAGACATACTAATCAACTCTTCATGTGAAAACGGAATGCGCAGATATTTACGCTTGAACTGATTAACCTGAAAGTACCTGCTCAGTGCTTATCTTTTCCCATAAGCTAGCAATTGTGTGTACCACTGAATTTTATCTGTTTTCATCAGCCATTCAAGCATGCTGAAACAGCTAGCCTACTGTGTGTAGATGACGACACCTTGAATATGGGCTGTCACTGTCACTTTTAGCTCAAACCAACGACAAAAGTTGGGACAGTTTTCTTTGGATGCAACTCAAACTAAAGCTGTCACACCAGTTGCAGACTGTTAACAAGACAGTGATTAAATTAAAGAGAACAGGGCATTAAGGTCTTTTTGACAGAAATAGTAAGAGCTCGGCTCATTTGTGTGATTGTGAAAAGCTTCAAAAGCCTCTAGATGGCAGCAGTGAGCCTCATATGTGCGAGTCTGACTGAACATAGTCTCGCGTTGCCAGACCTTCAGACTGACGGCTGAAGGTCTGGAACTCATAGCAGCTTTCTTTGGCCAAGGCCCGCCCATAAGGCCGTTTGACCGACATGTCAAACAACCAATTATAGTTCGTTTCGTTCAGCGTCACGTGGAAATGTCCCCACAACAACAGACCGGCGTGCAACAAGTCAGTCAGCATAGAAAATCAAAGGAGGAGAAGAAAACCGAACACAATACTGAATCGGCCAGCTGCGATGTCAGCGTGTGTTGTTTCATGTTTGCCCGCAAACGCGGCTGATATCCCCTTCACAGTTAGGTATTTCACTTGATCTTCCATAATAGATCATAGCTGTCAACATTGAACATTGAATATAAGGGAGATTTCCCGGAATCCATCCCCAAAATAAGGGAATTTTTTTACACGATTCTTACCCACCACAAACTTTAAAAATAAAGCACTAATCATTAAAAGTCTAAAGAGTTTATAACTACAAATGAGTGAGAGAGAAAGAGACAGTGTGTGTGTGTATTAGAGAAAGTGTGTCATTTTTTAAACATTTTTTATCAGAGAATGTTTAAATACTAATATCAGCTTACGAGGGAAACGGTACGTGGTGCTTCGGGGGCTGCTGGAGATGATTAGGGAGAGGTCTGTGCTCCTTTACCGATCAAAGCGCGCGCTGACACGGAATTGTTTATACTTGACGCGTCCGCACAAACGCGGCAAAGATTACGCGTTGGGTGCGCAAGACCGGTGTTGTGCCGAATTTCGACCCCCTGCCAAATTATTACCCCCCTCGTTGAAGTCAGTACCTGATTGCCTAATCCCAACCCCGCCCCTAATCCTAACCCCTCCCCACAACTAATCCTAAACCTACCAATGCTAGGGGGGTAATAATTTGGCGGGGGTCGAAATTCGGCACAACACCGGCAAGACCCCATTTCGCTTGGCTGTGTGCACAGCTTTTTTTGTAACAGCGCGCGCCGCATCCGAGGATGAACGACTTCAAGCCGAATCTGCCCGAGCATGTACGTCTCACACAATCAGAGCGTAAAAATACGGGATATTTTACGGGAAAATAATAAAACGGGAAGACAGCGGGAAAAGAGCTAAAATACGTGAGAAACCCGGAAAAAACGGGAGGGTTGACAGCTATGTAATAGATAGGAGGGGACACACAACTAGTAAAGTTGGATCTGCTGGGAATCCTTATAAATGCTGACAAAGGGTCGGCCAGGCTTGGAAAATAATACTCTTCCCAAATCCCGTCGGCAAACAGGCTAAAATATCTCTTTTTGTCTCCACTAAGTGCCTCAAACAAAACTCCTGGACATCTCTTAAAGAGTCTACGCCGTGAACCTCGCATACTTTTGAGAATCCTACGTTTAGCTGATCTTGATAAATGCTCATAGTCACTCATGTAAACACAACAGTTTTTCTTCCGCAATCACACGTCTGCGCTTTGTTTCCCGGCGGACCGAAAATAAACGCGACACTCGCGCCCCCCGGAAATCCGTTAAAATTCAACCAATCAGATGACGACTTCGACATTCCTGAAGTGTTTCCAGTTAAGTGTACCATATGCATCAGACGTTTAGCCAACGTTCCGTGGGCGTGACGTCTGAGGCTGAGACTAGACTGAACATGTCTTCAAATGTGACGAGCAAATAAGGAGCTGCATTGTTATGGTTAAGATGGGCTTTTGTTTGTTTCATGTGAATACAAAGGCTTGTTTGCTTTGAACACAGACAGGAAAAAAGGACATCAGACTTTAACATTTAGATCTACAACATAAATTACACACAGTCCAATCTCAAATGTGAAATTTGAAACTGTTAGGTGTTGAGTATTGCTATAAAGGACTACACTGATTGTCTGGTTTGTCAAGCACATAAACTCACATTCTTGTGGTAGTTATTTACTTACCAACATACATTTTTTAACAATCGCAAAATTAAAGCTTGAGGTACTGTATAATTTATGTTATAGAAAAACCTTAAAGTCTTCAAGTAGACCTATAATGTTATTTCACTCGTAAATCAAAACTGCTGCTCACAAACCCATAGGACATTCCTGAGGGAATCCATGGCTGGAAAATGAAAACAGTCTTCAAAATTTTATGACTGCAAAAATGATACCTCCATTGAATGGAAACATTTTTCGTGATTTTTGTGAATAAAATTGCCATTTACCATTAAAAAGTCCTGAACTCTTTCCATTTCACAACGATTATAAAACACGGTCAAGCATTCAACGACTTCTAAAGTTTAAAGTTATACCAAACAGCATGCAAACCTATAAGCCTACAGTAATTGCCTCATTTAGGTTATTATTTATATAGTCAATTGAAACACCAGATGATGCTTCTTTTCTTGTCATTGCACTGAAATCTCTGTTTGAATGCTGGAAAGAGTGGAGGGAACATAGGTCTTTTCTTTCACAACTATGCGCAAAAGTACCTTATTTTCTTGTGATTCTTAAGTTTATAATATAAATGTAGGATCCTGCTATAGATAAATAATCATTAATCACTGCTGCACTATGGATCTTTGGCCTCACTATCGTCATCTGTGGTTGAAACATAAAATTGTAAGTTACATGCAGAGCAGTTTTTTGAACACTCAATAATGTCTTCTTCTTTTTTTTGAAATTGCCCTAAAAATCTCATGTAGAGCACTTTTAATAAAACATTTATGTTTGATATTTTTTTTCAATTGGAAGCCTCACTATTACAAGATCAATCCACCCCTCCCTATAGCAGAGATCTGTGTGTTAATGAGTATTAAGGTGGCGATTGTCCCTTTGGGGGTCCATTGATTCTCGGGTGTTGACCGTGACACCAACAGCTGGCAGAACAAAGCAAAGGGCCGGATCGGGCACCACTGGCTGTGCTCCCTCAATTCCACCCGGTCCCCTCCTACCAAGAGTGGCACGTGTCCCTGCGCACCCCCAACTAAACACAGCTTAAAACGAGAGGACACATCCCCCCTGCTATTGTCGTTACACCATTGTTATCTACTAGACCCCTTCCTCCAGCTCAGTCCTATTATATGCTCAAATTTTGCATTTTTTGCTCTCTAGAGAAAACTCATATGCCATTTGTCTTTGCCCTTCCCATTCTATGCTTCTTGCATTGTCTTGTCCCTTAACAACAAAAAGCCAAAGATGAAGATTGAAGGAGAAATTACCCTATTGACCGTTAGCTTGAACCAGTCTGCCCCCCATTGCCTACATCTATGTCCACATTCAAACAGATGAAACTCGCTAACAGTTTATCTGCAAAACAAAAGCACATCAGTTATTTCCTAAATCAAGAAACTAACACACATACACCGTCTGTTATGTTTTTTAATTGTGAGCGTGCTTAATCAGTTAAAAAAACACAATATATATATTTTAACTTGTTTG
Source organism: Rhinichthys klamathensis goyatoka (assembly GCF_029890125.1). Classification (NCBI taxonomy): domain Eukaryota; kingdom Metazoa; phylum Chordata; class Actinopteri; order Cypriniformes; family Leuciscidae; genus Rhinichthys; species Rhinichthys klamathensis. The sequence continues at coordinate 420,283 of NW_026606585.1, forward strand.
TTGCTTGTTTTAGAATAAAATGTTTACTTTTTGTAAATTTGTAAATGAAAATACATAATGGGGTGCAAATTGGGGAAGGAGGTGGGTATAAAAATCATGTAAATGTGATAAAAAAGCATGTAGAAAATGTAAACTAAGGTTTAACTACAGCACTTGTATTTGACAGTAATTTATGTTCATGTTTATTTTATGTAATTTAAAGCAACTTTATTCAAATATGTGGCAGATAAATTTGGTGAAATTATAGAATGTAACACACACACACGTGACGTGTATGTACGTATGTATGTAACACTGAGTTATTAAAGCTATATTTTAACTGCAAAATGACCACAGACTTCACCATGCTGAAAAATGGACCTAGCAATGAGATATTTTTGTCAAATTTAAAGAGATGCTTCAACACTTTCTGTGTGTGGTTCATTCAGCCTTGTAGGGAAATGCCTTCTCATGCCAAAATCTGTAAGAGCACTATTTTAGTGATAATATATCATTCCCTCTCTTCACGCCAACGCCTGGGAGGCCATAAATATGAGGGTGAAGCTAACAAGCTCTGCCCTCAAAATATGGCCAAGGGCGGATGCCATACATACAGTGCCAGCTTTGACCTAGACCTTCTTCTGCCAGTGTACTGGTTTACTGAGCCACCTCTTTCCCCGTTCCTTTCCTTCTTCCATTCACATCCAACCTACTTTGCATACTGGCACCATAAGACAGTCTTTTCCTTTCAGCCCCCCCAGGGCATGCTGGGTAAATGGGTCATTCTCCCACCGCCTTTCGTTAGAAGTGTGGCTGCTCTTTTTGCCGCTCATGTCATTTGTGGTTACAGCTTTGTGTTTGATCTGGACCCTCTCCTCCTCTGCTGGCTCTTGTTCAATGATGTTATGCTTCTGAACAGTGCACATGATGTCAGATGATGTACTCCATGATGGCCCTGATGGATGATGGGACAATGACCTGCATTACACACCAATTAGAGCTTCTCCCTGTTTGTTTTCTCGATTCAAACTGGCACCGCCAAACGTTTGGCGATAATAATGGCCTTCAGTTTTAGTATCGTGACAGGATTATCAGGCTGAGCTACCTTGCTTAGAGTTTTCCATATTATCTGTTGGCTGGAGATGTAATGAGGCAAATGAGGTTAAGCATGAGGTTTCAGGGTGTAACATTAGCGCCCTTCCCCCTAAAGAACCACTGTGAACATAAGCAACAAGTTCATCATCATACCAAAGAGATTTCTTTCATGCATATTCAAATCATTTCCACATAATCTTAAAAAATCCTTACGTCTACGTGTACATTTCGTGTACTGATGACAGTGGATGTACCCCACTGACTTCCTTAGTCATTTTTTTCTGCTATGAAAGTCAATCAACTGTTTAGTTACCGACATTCTTCCAAATATCTTCCTTTGTGTTCAGCAGAAAACAGAAATCCATACAGTTTTGAAACAACTTGAGGGTGAGTAAATAATGACAGAATTAACATGTTTAAATGAGATATATCTTTCTTCAAATCTTTTAGGCATTAAAATGCACCATTTGCTGGTCTAAACAAGTTTTCTCTGACAAATAAACACGGAATGTTTTACTTTTACTACCTTTATTACATTCCGAAGCTGATGTTTTTCTCTACATTTAAGAAAAACATTCCTGTCCTTTTTATTTTTGAGCTGGAGAAATCAAAATCCGCTTATTACCCAGGTGAAAAAAACGTAGTATTAAATGTATTAAAAATATACTTGAAATTCAAGTAGTATGTTTATAATACATTTGTATTCCCAACATGCTTATTTGAAGTGCATTAAAAATACATTGGATTGCATTTTAATATATTTCTAACAAGTGCACTAGAAGTACATTAATAAATGCTTAGTTACACTTTTAAGAAATATGCTAAACACAAGAATACTTTTAATATATTTATAAAAAGTATACTATAAGTACTTTGGTAATAAATATATGCTTAGTTACACTTTTAAGAAATGTACTAAACACAAGCATTCTTTTAATATATTTCTAAAAAGTACACTACAAGTACTACTTTGGTAATAAATATATGCTTAGTTAAATTTTAAAGAAATAAACACAAGCATACCTTTAGTGAAGTTTTAGTGTATTTAAAGAAAACATACTTACGGTATGTTGCTCTTACTTAAAGTACATTTTATGTGTACTTTGTGTAAGAACATAGCAAAATGATTAAGCTTTTAGTGTGTATAAAATATATGTACTTTATAAACACTTAGGCCTACTGCAATATATTTTAAATATATATGTATTTATCATTTTAATATTTTGAAAAAACGTTTTTTACATTTACAATGTACCAACTTATAATGTATTATAAACATTTGTCAACTATTATTAAGCATTGCAATAAGCATATTTAAAATTAATGATGTTCACTGTTACTTGTTTATTGGCTACTTGTAAAAGGCTACTTAAAAGGCTGTTGTCTTTTATAAGTACAAAGTTTGAAAAAAACATGTTATGAACATAAAGTTACTTTGTCTTGAGCTGACCAGCCAATTATGGTAGTGTTTGTTGATTGGTTTTTATATTTGTTCAAGCTTGACAACCTTATTCCCATTACTTTCTAATATATATTTCTAATTACAAATAAGAACAAAGAATAAATTGTTAAAAGGGATGCTCATCAGAGATTTGAAACTGCTGAGTCTGTGAAGGGTTTTGATTATATTACCCACCAGGTACACTCAGCGTACTGTCATTCTTAAAAAGAAAACAAATCATTCATCATAATTTGCCTGCCTTATATGTGTGTGTGTATATATATATATATATATATATATATATACAGTATATATATATATATATATCTTTTTTTTTAAAATATGAATATTTGTTGTTTTTCAGACCAGCTGCTAGAAGAAAAACTGAAATCTGAGTCCAGAGACAAGCGAAGAAGATAGTAGTAACTATGGTTTAATCTCATATCACCTCTGTTATAGAGATTTTTGAATCAGGCCTATTGAAAGGTGATTCGGTCAGTCTTGGTAGGAAAATGTTAGCAACGTGCATTTCAGGTGTCTAATTTGTGCTTCCTTTGAGTCATTCATGTAAAAATCTGTTTATTTACAGTAATTGTTTTTTGGTTAAGCTGCAAGTCACTTGTCCTTGTTGTCCTGGCATATTTTGAACAACTTCTAATTTCCTTAAATCTTTTTAAAAGGTGAAGAGTGTATATTAGCATGACCACAAAGACACGTTCATGGGAAATACCCTAGGTTTAAATAAACCACAATTATCAATATACAACACACCCTCTAATACTCACAGGTTGCTTTATTGCTGCAAATAACTGTCAGTGACTTTTTGATTGAACTCTGTTCACTGTAAGTTGTGTTGGTCTTCAAATATACAGTGTCTGAACCACAAGCCCTCAGTTGCAGAAAATGCGAGTCGTACTCAAAGAAGTGATCGTCCACTTGAAGATGAAGATGACATTCAAACTCTTCTGTTTCTTTGGTTCAGCCATTTGTAGGCCTAAGTTTGTAAGTATTGCATTATTCACTTCTGCACATTGTTTTTCCCTAACTTTTATTTGTATTTTTTCAGAAAATTGCATTGTGATGCTTATTTATTTAGTGATGTAATATTCAGTGTACTTTCCAGTAATACAGGTATAACTGAAATGTTCTTCATAAAATGTATAAATATAGTTCTGCCATAGCATTTCGCTGATCTTTGTTATAGTGTATTTTGTTCAAGAGATTATGTACTTTTTAAAGGTGCAATGTGTACAAATTTTGAGTATCTATTAACAGAAATGCAATATGACATCCATAACTATGTTTTCAGTGGTGTATAAAGAACTTACTTAATAAACCGTAATGTTTTTATTACCTTAGAATGAGACATTTCTATCTACATAACCGCGGGCACCCCCTTCTCTGAAGGTCGACATGTTGTGACGTCATGTTTCTACCGTAGCCGACAGCGAACAAACAGCGTTACAGATCGCGTTTCGTCACTACCTTGAAAGAGAAGCCGCAGAAACCTAGAAGCTAGCCATAAACACCGTGAGTAGTGACTTTTCCCTTGTCAGTGGTGTAAAATATGTAGTTAGATTGTTTCATGTAACTTAGTTCTTCTCCTTCGCTGTGTTATGGCTTTGCTATGTAGGGATAAATGTGCTGGTTTCGTTCGTGAGACAGCTGATTAGTACTCTTGTCATTGACCGTAAACAGTAACGTTACAGGAATCACCAACCCGTCGATCGCGGTCGACAAGTCGATCTTGGAAGCATTTTAAGTCGATCGCGAAGAGTTTTCAAAATCAGAGAAAAAAAGCCTATTGTGTGTAAATGGTGTCTAGGGGATGCGGAGCTGTTACAATCATGTCAGTTTTGCCGCGCGCACCTTTGGGCTCATGCGGACGAGTCGAGTTTAAACAAGGCTTTACGGAGAAATGTGCTGGTTACGTTTGTGTCTGTCCCTTTAAATGCAAATGAGCTGCTGCTCCCGGCTGACACAGAGGGCGGAGCTTCAAGAGCTCGTGTGTTAGCAGCTCTGATTATTCTGAGATCGAAAAGACGGATGCTACAGCTTGAGCAGATTCACAAATTTGCTTTTCTACAACAACTCTTCCTCTTTTCAACATGGACTGCGTGTTCCCGGCCGGGGGTGGGGTTTATGTAAATTTAAGGGTTTGTGATGTCACTAACCCGAGAGGAATGTCGTGTAGTCCATACCAGCCGTTTGTTGTAGTCCTTAAAAAACTGTTTCTTTAAAAGCAAATATATTCCTTTGCTTTGAACTTTGAGCGTTGTAACTTTGCAGATGTTGTTTATGCTCAAACAGCAACATTACACACTAACTAAAGTTAGAAAAGTGAAATCATAATCAACCACCCCTCTAAGTATGTCCAAAAAAGCACAATTTACTTTTCACCTGGCCTGGTAGCTATGTCCGATTTGTGAGGATTTCAATTATTTGAGTCGATTTTTTTCAATAAACCAGTTGAACCGGTTCACAGTTCGCACTGATTCGTTTTGGCGAATTAGTGGCTAACTCGTATGAATTTGTACAATCTCATTCGTACGTTTTCGTATCTGCTTATACGCCCCAGTGACGGTTATGTTTGTTCGCAGCGGCTAGCAATAGCAAGTTAGCTTTGAAAGCATGAGATCCCACCCTCCCTTCAGAACACTCTCCAAAGCCACGCCTCCTTCAAAACACATGACACAGCAGAGTCGGCAAAGCGTCACGAGACACAGTGTTAAATTAATGTCTCAAAGCATGCAATTACAATAATAATGAACATAAACAACTTACAGAGCTCTATTTGTACCACTTGACTGCTGGAGTTTAATTTCGGCATTGATAGTGTTGACATAGAAACACTTAAATCGGAGTCTGAGGACGTGAACAGCTCCGGGTAGAACGTCACGGGTTGCCATCTTGTAATTATGGTTACGACATGGTGTAAACACAGCATAAGCTTGTTATTTTGGTTCAGGAGGAACTGTAAAAGGCAGCTGCTGTTTCTTTGTGGTGCTCGGTGACTTTCTACAACTCTGCATAGCCTTATGCAACCACCCTGAGCAGGATTCGAACCGTGGTCTCCGGCGTGGAAGGCGGGCGCTCTAACGTCAGTCACTAGCCTCTTACTGTCCTGTGACAGTTACACTTACTTGCAATGATTGGACAAACATTTTATGTTCTTCCACAGACGATATTTGTACATGTTTTAAAATTCACACCTCTTCTATTATTGATTGGTATCAGCTATTCACGATCAGTGAAGAGAGTTTCAACCAGTATAATAAAAAGTGTTTATAAAATTGCCTATACCCTATCTTTAACAACTAACTGATTCATGATCCGGTCGCAGCGAGTCTCAAGTAAACAAATATCACTGAATCGTCCAAGAACCATATGTAATAGGATCCTCAGAGGTCAAGTGCGCTAGCTAGCTCATAATTCATTACAATGTCAGACTGAGCTATAACCTAAGTCCATATTTATAAGTAATTTGATTTTAGATGCTTAAATACATTCAAAAGTAAGTACTTTTGTACTTTTACTCAAGAAAGAAATTAAAAAAGATTGGGCCTATTTATACTGTTACTGGAGTAAAATTTCATCCGGGTATATGGCACTTTATCACATCTTACGTCATCCTATGATTATGTTTGTTTCTGGTTTGTTTTTAGTGCATGTATAAATCAAAGGATGACAGTCAACCCATGACTACAAACTCACTAAAAGTGGTTATTTCCAGATTTCTCAATGTGTGATATAAAGCACCAGGCACCATGATGAATCATGGTCCAACATGCTCTAGATCACATCATTACACCATATCTGCGATCATTGTGAATTTTTTTTATTCCTTTGTTAATGTACCTACATTTAAGAATGTGTCTGAAGCTTTTATCCAAAGCATTATTTTCGAATAATCAAATACTATGATTTTGTTGTTTTTAGCTACCTTGTGCTACCATTTGAGCAATACAGGAAATAAGATAAATGCTAAGATACAATGTGTTTTGTAACTTTTGAATTAAATGTCATTCTCTGAGTTCTAGGGAAGAAGAGACAGACGTTGGTCCTCTTAAGTCAGCATTTTGTTTTCATAGTTTTATGAGCTTCAGTGGAATGGATATCCTGGAAAGTATTGCTCAGTGCGTAAGTGTTTTCTTGCTGTTATTTCTGGGTGGAGAAGGAAATAACTGTCCTTTTCATCAGAAGTGTGTGTACATGTCATGAATTGCGTGGAAGCAAAGGCGGTAGTCGGATCTAAATGCAGCAGCAGACTTTAATAATTCAGACTAAACTCAGAACAGACAAGACACTCGTGGTACGTAAATACATTCATACAATAACTGACCAAGACAGGGCAGAAACACAGGGCTTAAATAATCAGAGACACACGAGCAGACAGGATAACAAGAGGGCGTGGATAACAAGAAACACCTGGGATAACTAATGACAAGACACTAATGACACTAAACATGACAGGACACAAGACCCACATTATGACAGTACATATAAGCTCTACACAAGAAGGAAAGCAGTAGGATTTGTGTGCATGTGGAAAACTATATACCCATTTAAATGTTTAACCCAAATCTATGAAACACTTGTGGAAGCACATATACAGGTCCTTCTCAAAAAATTAGCATATTGTGATAAAGTTAATTATTTTCCATAATGTAATGATAAAAATTAAACTTTCATATATTTTAGATTCATTGCACACCAACTGAAATATTTCAGGTCTTTTATTGTTTTAATACTGATGATTTTGGCATCCAGCTCATGAAAACCCAAAATTCCTGTCTCAAAAAATTAGCATATCATGAAAAGGGTCTCTAAACGAGCTATTAACCTAATTATCTGAATCAACTAATTAACTCTAAACACCTGCAAAAGATTCCTGAGGCTTTTAAAAACTCCCAGCCTGTTTCATTACTCAAAACCGCAATCATGGGTAAGACTGCCGACCTGACTGCTGTCCAGAAGGCCATCATTGAAACCCTCAAGCAAGAGGGTAAGACAGAAAGAAATTTCTGAACAAATAGGCTGTTTCCAGAGTGCTGTATCAAGGCACCTCAGTGGGAAGTCTGTGGGAAGGAAAAAGTGTGGCAAAAAACGCTGCACAACGAGAAGCGGTGACCGGACTCTGAGGAAGATTGTGGAGAAGGACCGATTCCAGACCTTGGGGGACCTGCGGAAGCAGTGGACTGAGTCTGGAGTAGAAACATCCAGAGCCACCGTGCACAGGCGTGTGCAGGAAATGGGCTACAGGTGCCGCATTCCCCAGGTCAAGCCACTTTTGAACCAGAAACAGCGGCAGAAGCGCCTGACCTGGGCTACAGAGAAGCAGCACTGGACTGTTGCTCAGTTTTGCATGTCATTCGGAAATCAAGGTGCCAGAGTCTGGAGGAAGACTGGGGAGAAGGAAATGCCAAAATGCCTGAAGTCCAGTGTCAAGTACCTACAGTCAGTGATGGTCTGGGGTGCCATGTCAGCTGCTGGTGTTGGTCCACTGTGTTTTATCAAGGGCAGGGTCAATGCAGCTAGCTATCAGGAGATTTTGGAGCACTTCATGCTCATCTGCTGAAAAGCTTTAAGGAGATGAAGATTTCATTTTTCACCACGACCTGGCACCTGGTCACAGTGCCAAAACCACTGGTAAATGGTTTACTGACCATGGTATTACTGTGCTCAATTGGCCTGCCAACTCTCCTGACCTGAACCCCATAGAGAATCTGTGGGATATTGTGAAGAGAAAGTTGAGAGACGCAAGACCCAACACTCTGGATGAGCTTAAAGGTGCCCTAGAATGTTTTTTTTTTATTATTTTATAATGTTTCCTGGGTTACCCTTATAATGTTAGTATGTTTTTTAGATAAAAAATAATCATAATTTAGAAATAAATGGCATTTTTCCTAGCCTGCTTTTAGCCTCTGATTTGAACACTCTGTTTGAAGGGGGCGTGTCTGCTGTGGGATTCAGTGTAACCGCGGCCACTGCTGTGATTGGCTGACATGCTTGCATATGAAATGGCAACGCATTACATGTGAAACTCTCTCCCGAATACTTTTACTACTGCTATTATACGTTTTTACTATAACAGCTATCGAGATTAACGAATCGTGAGATGTTTTTAAAATATTTAGATCTATTCCCATCACATAAAATGTTGCCGTGATGAGCATTGAGCAGATGACAGTGTTGATCGCGAGAATGAAGATCTTATCATTGCAAAGCAGTTTCTGCACTCTCTCTGCTTTCACCAATGCAAACACGATGATGTAAATACAGTAAGAGCTTCGTTGTGCAGTAACGTGCGTCATTGATTTCATAACGAGTTTGGCAAGTGTCCAGATAAACTCGCGCTGTGTGGAAAGATTGTTCTTTGATCGCTTTCTGTATATAATTTGTTCACAATTTAAATACGATTATTTTCATCCTACTAAAAGAAACGATGTGAAGCTGATATTTTAGTCACTGGCTTGACTTACTGATGCATAAACAGTATTGAACGATTTTGAGAGAAAGATTACCTGTCTGAACTTGAACAATTACACATCAGAAAGTGTTGCTTGGTAGCTCGATCCGAGGCCAGCTCTGTATTGGCCCAAGTTGAGGAAACAGTCGTCGGTGAAATGTTTGGAAATTTCCAGAGAAAATAAAATTAACCCATTGTTTCTTCAGAGGCTCAGATGAAGGAACTAAAAAATACTTTTGTGTTCATGTGTACATCCACACTGAGCAACTGCCATGCTTCGGCTGCGCAGTTCCGCCTGGCATTGAGGGCTGGCATTATGCAAATATTTGGAGGCGTACATATTAATGATCCCGACTATTGCGTCACAGTCGGTATTGAACCGACCGTTTTTCAGGGGTGTTTTTCATAAACGTGAATTAAATGAGAACGCCAAAACAGTCCAGTTTGAGATTCACTCTATGTCATGTCCATGCACTGAACTCTTGTTATTTGACTATACCAAGGTAAATTCAATTTTGAATTATAGGTCACCTTTAAGGCCGCTATCGAAGCATCCTACCGAAGCAATCTAACAAAAAACAGGGTACAAATATTTCCCTTTAAGGATTTGTAAACATGATCTCATGAGTATTCTTATATCATTTTAACATTTACTTACAATTTGCATTGACAATAAAAACGTACAATATTGACAGCATCTAAAATGTAAATTATTTACGTATGAACATTTATAGAACAGATGTTTACAAATCCTTTTTATGAATACAGAATTCATGGAATTAATTTGGTTGATATATTGTACTTATTGAGATTATGTTTTAACACAGTTGGCTAATTTACTTAATTTAAAATGATAACATTTCATTCTGTTCTGGGTAACTTCTGGTGCAAACTTGTTCCAAAGCATTACTGTTAAACAGGACTACACTTTAAAACCTTAAAATGAATAACATTTCTATTCATGTAATATTTATTTAGCTTGCTGTGCACAAAGTAAGTTTTCTCAATTTACTGTGACTATAAAATTGACCAAAAATGATGAACATAAAATGCTTTACAGTTCCAATACAATCCAAATGAATCCCAATTGAGCTACGCATGCAGGTGTATAAGTGTGAATAGAAGTATCGATACTTCCGATACTGACGTATGATTATCAATCCTCACACAAAAATACAGCTACTAAATATTGAATTATTATTAATACTATTAACTATTCATTCTATTACTTAGTTAGCATGAAAATTAAATGTGTAAAATAATCTTTGAAAAGACATCTGTAATTCAAGCTGATAGAGCGATGAGACAATATTTGGACTTATTTCTCAAATAGGCAAACCAAATTTTGTTGAATGGCTATTAGTCACTTTAATTCTCAAAATGTAAAAATGTATTACTTTTGGCAATACTTGGCAAACAAATGCCATAAAATTTAAAAGAAAAATTTGATTCAATCTCAAATAAATATAGGCCTATGTGTTAATGTATTTCTAATCACAAAAACATTTGCGGTTGATTAGTTACAGTTTCTAATAGATTCACCTAAACGGTCCTAACAATATATTAGAAAGTGAATAAAACCGAGAGCTGCATTACCGCTGCAAATGATCGAAAGATTATCATAAAGAAACAAGCCAACCTTAACACAAACCAGTGTAGAATCAAAACCCTTGTCCTACATCAGCAAGTCTCATCCCTTTTTGCACAGCTTCAGGACAAAAAACATTATCCTGCATTCATTATTCATTATGATATTCATATTCATAATTCAGCTGAGTGCCTCTGTGCACAAGGATGAGGTCTCTGAGCATGAACATGTGCCTCATGTCATTTTGTTGCTTAATAGCTGAAGGATCAGTGGAGTTTGGAAGGATGGAAAGAGTGAGAAGGGAGTGAGGGAAGGAAGTGTATCTGATGGAAGGGATGACACCTCCTGCTCAGAGTCTCATGGCTTTGGTGATGAGGTCGCATCCCCTGGGCTTTGATCTTTGACACAGCAGTGAGCGTGTGTGTGTTTTAGGGAAAGAAAAGGCTGATTTGGATTCTCATTGTGTAGTGCTACTGCGTAATATGAACAATTGTGTGTCTGAAGGTTTTATGGCTGATTTCACAGTCAATTTGCCCTAACATAAGAAAGCAGTGAATCTTATCTTTATAGTATTCTAGCCTCATATGGAAACACATCAACAAAAATCAAGTCATTTTAATTAATTCATTTATTTTTATTTTGTCATAAGGATGCCTTGTTTGGCTTCTCTCCACCCCATTGTTGTTATTGTTAACTAAAACTAAAACTATTAAAAATGAGTTTTCGTTTACTGAAATAGAGCTATAATAAAATCAAATCTAAATATTAGATTATAAACTTAAAAAACGTAGTTATATTGCCCTGGCAAGTGGCAACTAACTGAAATAAAAGTTGAAGGATAGAATTACCAAAAATAAAACTGAAATACAAATACATTTAAGCTAAATGGAAGAAAAAAAATGACAAAAGCACATAAAATTACAAAAACATAAACTAGAATTCCAATAAAAACCTGAAACAATGAAAGTTTTAAAATATTTATAAATAGTACTAAAATAACTCTGTTCCACCCCTGTGTTTCCAACTTAAAAAAATATATGAAAATATAGGCTAGAATTTTGTCTTTATTACCTCTTAATATTTTTTGTTTTTTAGATGACATATTGTATTATTTATATTATTAAAAAAACCACTGCGTTCTTAGGTTGTGTGTCAACGCTGATGCCATCATATTGTTTCTCTCTTATAATAATGAACTATATGATAAAAAATATTATATTATATATGTATTAAATAAATATTATAATGACATAATGCTTTCAAGCAATGAAGTAAGTCTCTTTGTCATGTTTTTTGTCTTTCTGAAGGCAGAAATAAATCCCAACATTATAATTGAATAATTTAGCTTGAGATAAAACAATGCAATTTAATAACAGTTAAACACATTACTTGTCTGAATTTGTTTGAAATATGATGATCAAACTAAAAAAGGATGGAATTACCTTTTTTTAAAGATTTTTTGGTGCACTGTGTATGTGTATATATGATTAGTATGTGTGTGTACTCGCCTTACTGATGTGCCATATAGAAATCAAGCACATGAAGTCTTGACCTTTGACCTGTAGCGTCTAGTCACACTCATCCTCTTCTCTCCTGGGGCTCTCCATTCAGAGCGAGAAGGACAGCAGCTGCTTGTCTAGATGAAGAAAAGGAAAGAGGATTTGGATTTGGGTATTTGGGAACAGATGAAAGGAAGGAATAAAGTAAATGGTTACTGTATCTTGTTACACAGTCCTCTATTTGTCTTAACAATAGTTTTAAGGATTTATGTTCTTTAAGGTTTGTTTTTTTCTTTGTGAAAACCTATTGTTGTTATCATCGTCATCATCATCTTCATCACACAGTTTTCTCCATCATCATACTTTTTTCACCTCACTTTTTCTTACTCACGCTCACAGAGTTTATCCTGTGGACAGATGTTACATATTTGACCCTCTAAGTAACACCATCAAAACATGAACTTTTAACATGCCACTCTTCCTCTTTCTACTTCCACATGCACTTATCGTGATTAGTTAACATGAACAATTCTGACAAGAGGCAGTGGAGTTTAATACACTCTCAAGTAGCCACGGTCTGAGACACGTGTAATTCAAGTATGCCTCAACTCCCTAAACAACAATACGTCTAGCACAATAGCGGTTTGGATTTGTATACACATGTGCAAGCTAGTGTATAAATAGAAGCACGCACAGTACTAATGAGCATGAACAGCCTTGACTTTGAAAGAACTATTGTTTACATTGTCTCTATTTCCTGATAAAGGCTGACAGAGAGTAGATGGTGCATGTGTGTGAGAGTGAATCTTTTTGTGCATGTTAGGGGGTGGGGTAACCAAACCTGTTTAATTCAGTTTGAGTCTCTGCTGCCTGGCATCTGCTGATCCCTCTGCCATGGTCCTGATGGGTGCACTCACTCACTCACTCACTCACTCACTCACTCACTCACTCACACACACACACACACACACACACACACACTGATTCTCACTCTCTCACACACACACACACACACACACACACACACACACACACACACACACACACACACACACACACACACACACACACACACACACACACACACACACACACACACACACACACACACACACACACACACACACACACACACTCACTCTCTCACACACACTCACTCTCTCACACACACACACTCTCTCTCTCACACACACACACACACACACACACACACACACACACACTCACACACACACACACACACACACACACACACACACACACACTCACTCACTCACTCGCTCACTCACACACTGACTCACTCACACACACACACACACACACACACACACACACACACACACACACACACACACACACACACACACACACACACACTCACTCACACACACACACACACACACACACAAACTCACCCACTTAACCACACACACACACACACACACACACACACACACACATACACACACTCACAAACTCGCGCACACACTCAACATTCACTTTCATAAAAGAACATTCTGTTCATCATCTCCTTTTGTATTCCATGGCAAGAAAAAAGTCAAGAGTTTTGAAAGACATGAATATGATTAAATAATGCATGTTCATTTTGTGAACTATTGCTTCAAATATAGTGATAGTGAATGTGTTTGTGGACTGATAAGACAATGCACTGCTCTTTCTCTTGTAAGCTTTATGGAAAGTCACTAGACTGTGACCTTAAGCTTAGTCAAAACATTTTTCGTATCTCAAATGTCTCTTGTACCACATAGGCACTTTTCATTCTTTTAAAATCTCTTAAACTATAACACATGTGGTTGTGGTCCAGTATATGGCACGTTTTATCATCTATGAAACATCTCACACTTCGATCGCTGCTGTCATCTGGTGCTTTCTCGTTATTTGTCTCTCCAGTGGTTTTCTGTTATCCAAAGCTGATGGCCTTATCTTTCCTGTTTCATCTTGCCACTCTCTCTCTGTTTTAACCAGTTGGATAATGAAAGGTAAGAGATAAGAGAACCTTTCCCATGGCCAACAGTATGGGCCCTTTCCCATGGGTCCATCATCCAATGGGAGTGAGTCATGGTGCTAGAAATAGCTGACAGACAGGGAAAGGGAAAAATAGTATTTGTTTATGAGAATGAAAATGTGTGTATGTGTGTGAGAGAGAGAAACTGTCATTGGTGATTGAATAGCAGCATCCTGGACTGGCTTTCTGCCAGTCTCTGTCTCAGTGCAAGGAAAAAGATGCAGTTTTTAGATGTGGTTTGGGAATATGATAGAAGACATTTAAAAGTATGTGCATTCATATTTCATTATACAATTCAGAACAACCATGCCGTTTTCTGTATATCTTTCACTATGTGATTAGAGGGTTGATAAGATGCTCATGTATTATAGGGGTAGTTCCCTAAAATATGTCATCAATTACTCACCATTCCAACTATTTTCATTGGAATTGTCATTCCAAGCCTTTCTTTCTTCTGTGGAACATAAAAGAAAATATATGTGTTTTTTTTATTTTCATATCAATGGACACCAAAATCTGCATGAGAGAACTCTTAACACCTCATCAGTCCTGTGTGTGAAGAGACTAAATAAAAACAACAAAAGCAGCTTTGAGAGTGTGTGTCAAGGTGTGCTTTTCCTCTCCTTTAATTATGGCCAATTTTGGACCGATTCATCAGAAGATGAAGTCCTACCTTAGTTAACTGGAAGTCATTGAAAACAGACAATAACTTGTCTCTCCACAAGATCATTATAGTTTTTAACTCCAGAGTATCATCAGACAGGTTTTCTCAGAAGCTTCTCAGGAACAGTTACTCGACTACATCTGACTGTGACATAAATGTCATTGTTTCACATCAAGTGGTTATAAATAAAATGGATCGTATTTCAGAGTAAATAAAAATAAAAATGGAAGTAAAGGAGATAAACAGAGGGTAATATTTACTCTTCTGTAGTATTTAAATCGGGCAATTTTTTTTAGGGAGCAAAGCTTTTGCTTCTCAGTCTTACATGATAAGGTAAAGCAATAAGCTTATACATGATGGTGGTTCTATTCTTTAGGTCTGTTTGCTCTTTTGTTTTGTTTACATGTCAGCATTTTTTAAAAACATGCTTCTATTGCAATTGATAACAGCGAGTATGGAAGTGGAACTGATATACTTCCCTATTTTCAGTAGAGAGCAGTAGCCTGGCATTTAATGAGACATGATGTTTGTAATGGGAGAGGATTGACGGTTGAGGTTCATGGCCCAGGGGACTGTGTCTTTGTGTCTCAGAGTTCTCTGTTTTCCTCTGTCATGGCTAACAGTTAAACCGAGCATTGAACAATGGATGCATACGGCATTTGGCCTCTCAGAGCCCCGAGTGGGAGTGAGTAATGGGGGTTTAAAGATCAGGCTTCTGCTTTTTTACAAAACAGCTTTCTTATCCTCTGCGTCTCTTCGTTAATTAGGTCTCGACTCATCTAGTCTGCACAGACCTCATCTTCAATTAGCAGCAGTGTAATATTTTCTTTGCTGCAATATAGTCCCCTATAATGCCTGTATATATTTGTTATCAATATAATAATTATTTGTCTAATAATTATATATATATATATATATATATATATATATATATATATATATATATATATATATATATATATATATATATATATATATATATATATATATACAGTAGTCAACATTTGAAGTTCAAAACCTTTCATCAAAGTTACACATGAATTTTGAACAACACCCTTTCTTTTCTTAGGACAACTTTGATTAACTTTTTTGATCCACTTCAAATGTTGACTACTGTATATAGCTATGCATAAATCATCAAATAAATCTAAAAAAATATTAACTTAAATTACAATTACAGTCAGTAAATTAAATTTAATTAAGCTATTGC
The DNA here is from genome assembly GCF_029890125.1 of Rhinichthys klamathensis goyatoka. Lineage (NCBI taxonomy): Eukaryota > Metazoa > Chordata > Actinopteri > Cypriniformes > Leuciscidae > Rhinichthys > Rhinichthys klamathensis. Next base: position 436,254 of record NW_026606585.1, read on the forward strand.
ATTTGTCTTCACAATTGCATCTCAATAGCACCTAAAGATGACAAAAAGTGAAAGGCTACTTTGTAAGTTAATTAAATCACTTTGAATTCACCTTCTGCTACTTTAGTTTATCAGTCGCTTCATTGTATACGCAGACGAGAACAAACACAGTACTATAGTGAATCTGTGCCAGTTAATGAATTAACACCATCCCCCCATAACAGCCCTGTCTGGTGCTGGCTGGGCCCATAGACTGTAAAAAAAATGGCTGGGCCTCAACCAGTTTTTTACAGTCTCGCCACATGATGTAGTCTAACACAACTGCTTTATTTAGATAAAATCACAAATGAAGGTTCCTCCGCTAATTAATAAATATTTCTGTAGTTGTAAACCATCCCATCATACTGTATAGTTTGCTCTTGCCTAACTGAGCAGCAAACAATAATTTTAAAATAAATTTTAAAAAGGCCAGTAAAGTATAAAAAAATTAAGTAAAGGCCAGAATTTAAATAAACACTTTTAGATTTATAGGGTTTATTAGCATTGCTGACATACAACATAACCCACAAATCACTTTGGAAAAAGTTTACATTGTTACCTGATTTAGGCCTCGACAGAATTGAAGTAGTAATGTGAGCAAAGTATATGCCAGAATAAAACCAAATTATTCGAGGTATATAATATTGTTTTTTTACCCTGATTTATTATCAGTTACTGTGAGTTTTGAATCGAGACAAAAAATTACGTAATAAGTAACACATTCATTGAGGGGCGGTTACCTTGGAAACTATCCTGCGTTTTCCAAACTGGAAAGCGACCAATGGCGGGATTCGGCCCATACTATTATTTGCAGGATTGGGGGTGTTCACACGGTGTGCAGACATCCTGACACGCTTTCTTGTCCTGCTTTTAAAAAAATGTATTTTATATTGTAAGAACATGTTTAGGAAAAATAAACATATATTTGTGTGGTAAATTAAAGCATATGTTACCGCTGACGATCTATTTTCCAACCACAATGACATTGCCCCCTTATATTTTATGGTTTGATAATGGTATATTCCCCGCAGAAATTCAAGTCGCTATCAGTTCACTGTTCATGAAAATGTAGCTACTCTCACTTTTTGTCTCAAAGACATTTCAGCTATTAACTAAATTCATACGCTACATACAATCAATCCAGTTTGAATTTCACCTGTTTGATGTTTACTGTGGAAACGCTGCAGTGTCGCTTCTGAGGTGAGTGATAAATGAATTAAGAATTATACACAAGAAGACTGAATGTCAATTTAAGCTAGTCAAATGATCATTGCGTATGGAATATTCGAAATAAAAAATGATGCAAACTAATCCTGAAACTACATTTGAACTGTTTCATCTTTAGGTTTAGTGGATTTCTCACATAATGTTGACAACGTATTAAAGTCATAGTGTCGTTTTAAAATGATTATTGAGCACATTCAGTTCAAGCAAATTGTATTAGCCTACTAATTCTTATATCAGTGAATGGTATCAGGATATTTGTTCGTTTGAATCGGTTCACAAATGGTCTGATGTTTCGTTCAATGATTCGTGCAAAGTCTTTTTCAGCGAAGTGATTTGTTAATTGTAATATTGTTTAATGTAAAGGCAGATGATATTTGTGTTCTTGCCGACTACGAACTGAGATAATAGTACAATTTATGAGAACGTCGTTTTGCCTCTCCGTGATTCCAGGGACCGCGTGATGACGTAAATAAAAGAATCCCTGAATCTTTTGCTTTAAAATCAACTGTTCGAAAGAACCGATTCGAAGCCCTTTATTGCAGGATGTCAGTGTTGCAGCCGAACTAGGCTTTGAAAATGAATGTGTAGTCTTGTTAAAAGTGGAGCCCAAGGGCGAGTCCTGGGGTGAAGGTTTACCACACACATTCTCCGAGAGTGATTTAACCTTGGCTGGAGCACTGCTCATTGAAGAAACAAAATAGCTGCACAGAAGTAGAAGTGACAGGTGCTTCCTATCTGTTTCACGTTAGTGTTTCTTTTGCACTATTTTTGTATTTAAATGACGGCTATGGGTGGGTAGAGCATATTTTGTTAATAAGCAAACTTGACTACTAGATTGTGATAGGCCTTGTTTGGAAAAAATTGCTTGTGCGTCTGCGTGTTTTAGTCACCAAGCCAAGCGAAACAGATCATATAAGATCATTTAAGAAGACAGATTGGCATTGTTTTGTTTTCATGTAAACATACTCTTTATAATGTTCTGACCTGATTCCACTGCAAAGGAAATTGAAATGGGATTAGTTTAGGCTGAGAGTATGTTTTTGTTATTCCCTGTTAGTTGATAGCCTGGGCGTTATCATTTCGTGTCTGTCTAAATACTGAATTGCATCATGTTGACCTTTTTGTACACGATAAGTCTTAAAGCATATATATAAAAAACATGAATGTTCAGCTATTCATGTCTGTGTATTATTGCACTGGTGCCCCTCTTTGTGGTATTACTAAAATGTTAATTTTAGAAAATTAGAAAGTAATTTCCGTCATCAGCACACAGTATGCAATTTTTTGTTTGTGCATAGTTCATGTGCAAGTGATTTGAGTGCTCACTAGGCATAATGCATATATTTTTTAATTACTGTTAAGTAAAGTTTAGTATACATGTAGTCTGTGTAGTCTGTGTATTCTCTGTCTCTTCTGGAGCAAAGTCTGTTTTTCTCAAACCATACACACACACACACACAACCTCAACCACAGACTAGCCACTTGGTCCTCCTAAGCCAGTTAGTTTGCAAACCATGTGAAGAACCACAGTCTCTCTCTCAGTGATTGTTGACAGTCTGACTGCCTCAAGGCTCCAGTGAAATGATCATATACTCAGTAGAGTTGAGAGGATTAGAGAGTATCTGAGACATTTTGGGTCCTCAGAGTGATCTCATAAAATTTCCTAAAACCATAAAATGTTTCTGATAGTTTGAAAGAAGCATAAAGCATAGCGTCAGTTCTGGCAGGTCAAGTTATCAAGCTCGCATCGGCTGATCCACGTCTACCTATAGGAATACGACGCCTATCACTGTATAAGCTCCTTCAGTATTATCAGCAGCTATCGTGTTTCTCAGGAGCTCATTACCCTCCTCCATCCCCAGCTCCTCCTCTCGCCCAGTCAGGATTTGGGATTCTGATTCCCCCTGAATCAAACTAAAATTCTCTAATCATGTTGTACATTAAAATGAATTAATGATATCTGCAATACATTCATGTTGGTTCGGTTCTGTTTACCCTAAGGGGGGTTATTGCTGCTCTCCTGCTCTTAGCTGCGCTACATGCGCAGGGAGTTCTCGCCCAGAACAGAACCATAGCGCCAATCCAAACTGTGTGCTAACTGTCAATCGTATTTGACGATAGTGGTCCTGACAGAATTGAATCTTGGTGATTTCTTTTGCAAAAGTGTTTAAATGAGTGAATATGTTGAATAGGTGTCACTCAGTTTTTCAATAGTTGATGTGTTGTTAACAGCGTAAACACACAATAGCCACAGCAGAATATGATGCTGACTGTGGCGCTGTTCCTTTTGAAACACATAATGTTTTATTTGAAAGTATATAATTTTTTTGGCATTCACAATTACACAAGAGGTTTTTGTATAATACTGCCAAATATAAAGTTGAAATTAGCATTTTAATTCTTAACTCTTAATAATATAGACATCTTGAACCAATGTCCCTATTTTTTCCCCTCTCCAATCAGCAAAAAAATGCTTTTTGAAACTTATAGTCTAACTGACTACTAGGTTTAAAACTTATTGTCTGGCCATAAGAAGCTGATGCTTTTCTCTCAGAATCTTTTTGACCACAACCCCTATAAGTTTATTATGGACTTCAGAAAGGGTTGCTAATCAACAAATATTTGTAGCCTATATTTTATATATTTGTGTAAACCTAAATAGTGTCTATTGTTGACTTTTATAATTAAGTGCTTCAAACTGCAAATCAGTTTTGATAAAGAGCATCTGCTAAATAAATAAATGTAAATATTTAATTTTATTCAAAGAAAAACATCCTGACAGACTGAGCATCGAAATTACAGAAATATAAAATTCTGGCATGCTCAACAAAAATGATCAACCATACAAACAGTTTAAATAAAAGTCTGTTATTTTTATCTCTGGATGATGCTTTTGACCCATAAGAAGTTTGCCACATCAACCGCCCACATGCATTTACTAAATACAAGCTTCCTCAAGTTTGGACTTCAGAACGTGACCAAGCTTTTCCCTTTTCCTCACACACTCTTCTAAATCTCCAGTTTTTTTTTTCTCTGAGGAATGTGAGTTGGCTCTTTCCAGCCTCTCCCTAGAAAACTGCCCTCCCAAGATAAACAGCGCTAGTCCAGCCAGCCCTCCGCCCTTCCCAGAGTGCTGTGTTTTCCCTCCAGCTCATGAGAGAGTGGATCTCCACCCCTGTGTGGCACTGTGACTGAGTTCACTAACCCCTGATCTCCCTCTCTCTATGCATTGATAGGCTCAGGTGCTCTTGTTTTTGTATAAGCTCTCCAAATCTATGGTATTGACTTGGTTGGCGTCAGTGCTCGAATTGAGGGGTTGGGGGCTTGGGGGATCCGTTTTATTATTTTAGTTAAAATAATGACAAATCTGATTAAATGCATGCTATGGATACGGTAAATTTCGTGAATTAATTATTTACAATACTTTATATAAAAATAATTTATAGACTAGTTGACGTCTCTTTAAAATGTAAACGCCCCGCCCCACATCTAAAGAGCGCTGTGCGCATGACATCGTTGATAGGAGTGCTTGATTGGCGCCGCTCCGTTGAAGCTAATTTTAGCTTTAAAAAATGGAGGATAATAAACCTTAAAGCTTTATTGGTTTATTAATCATAAAGCTTCTTACTGACTTTTTTTGAGGGGTAATTTTCTCTCTGTATATATATCTTTCTACTATATCTATTCACTCCATGTCGGGGCTTTTGTATTGCTTGCATAAATTGGAAACATTTAGACTTCATTTGCCTTTCTTCGCCTTTGTCGCCATTGGCTTTTGGCTTGCTTAGTTGGGGGCATTTAATTGTATATTTAACAATATTATTACAACATTATTTTCCTGTTATCTCTGTAAAGCTGCTTTGAAACAATCTGTATTGTAAAACGCGCTATATAAATAAAGGTGACTTGAGTTGACTTGACTTAGCCTACTAATTTTTGGTTCTACAGGAGTGCTAGAGATCTCGTTGAAGATAAGTAACAGCTTTTTAGTAATTAAAAAGGGACCGCTCGTTGTACGCTTTCTATGCTTTCTAATATCCATTCTGAATTTGTATAAAACTTGTTTTTCATGCTGTTAGGACCAATGGCCACGTACACACTGCAAAGTTTTGGGAATTACAACCGCATTTGTGCGGGATTCACTCTTGAAATAGTAATGATTGACATTGATAGCCATAGCATTGTTTGTTCCTGAATAAAGCAGCCTTTTTCACTGAAATGGTTGAATAGTCTGCTGATTGACTTACTCACTCATAACAGTCCTTTGCCGCCACCTACTAGACGTAACTATGTAAAAATCGTATGTACTGAAATCGTAGAAAAATCCCCACCAACACGCAGTATGTTTAATATCTAATAAACTAGTTTAATGCATTCAATCAAGTCTTTTGGAACAAACATTATTATCACAGTGTCACCTCAATCATCCAGTTGTTTTTAGGGTAAATACTACATTGGTAAATAAAGCTAGAATCATTCTGTTGGATGTACACTACTGTTCAAAAGTATCTTCTGCTCACCAAGCCTGCATTGATTTGATCCAAAATACAGTAAAAACAGTAATATTATGAAATATTATTACAATTTAAAATAATAATACAATAAAATATAATTTATTTCTGTGATTAAAGCTGAATTTTCACCATCATTACTCCAGTCTTCATCACATGATCCTTCAGAAATCATTCTATTATGATGATTTGATGCAACAAACATTTATGATGATTTTTTATGATTATTATTCAGACTATTTTTTTTTATTAATTTTTTGACTGTGAAGAATAGAAAGTTCAAAAGAACTAAATTTATCTGAAATAGAATAGTCACCCTCTAAATCTAGTATTACATTAGTAAGTAATTTAAAAGAAGAATAGTAGTTTATCTCTCTTTGTTATATAACATTGAACTGAAAATATATATATTCTTTATCAACAGTTTTTAATAAATAGTATATTTATGTATATTATGATCGAATATATTGTATAAATTGTATATTGCGAGACTAACTCAACTAAACAAACCCCCCGTCCAAAAACATTTTTTATGGGAAATTTATGGTGGGGACTCACCATAAGACTTGATTCAATTCGAGCTCTGGTTGGCATCTATAACAAACAGTTTAACCTTTTTTCAGTGAGTGAAGCAGGTGCTATTTCAGACAATCCATTCAATGTCGCCCACTTATAACCAGGCCTACACATAATTCAGCAGAACACTCTCCATATTTCTGCAAAAAATGGCTCAGATTCCGTCAGGACCTGCTTTTAATGCCGCTTTTGAATTGAGAGGGAATTGGACTGGTTGGTATCTGTCTCTATTCTAGCCTTTGATAAAGAATGTAACCCACATGCAAATTTGAACCGCTTATTCAAATGCCGCTAAGTATGTAAACAGTTTGTTATGGTAGGTGTCGGTGACCTCACCTCACTTTGGTTTTATTGAGTCATTTTCATCACTGTTTTATTAATCAGTTGATCAAGCATGTTTCTGTGCACATGATGTGCGTGTTCACAGAGGGGTGTGTGTGTGTGTGTGTGTGTGTGTGTGTGTGTGTGTGTGTGTGTGTGTGTGTGTGTGTGTGTGTGTGTGTGTGTGTGTGTGTGTGTGTGTGTGTGTGTGTGTGTGTGTGTGTGTGTGTGTGTGTGTGTGTGTGTGTGTGTGTGTGTGTGTGTGTGTGTGTGTGTGTGTGTGTGTGTACACGTATTTGTGACGATTTAGTGGTGTGAAAGCCCGTTTGGACATGTCTGTGTGCAATATGAGATGTTCGTATTTGACCCTTTGTGTGTGTGTGTGTGTGTGTGTCGCTCCGCGCCTACAGCGTGGTCTGTGATCTTCAGAATGAAAGATGGGCAGGAGTAGTTATCCTGCACTGCTTCATAATCCTCTCTTTCAAAGACACTGGCATGCTTCAGCAGCTCAGACGAGCACCCAAACAGATCAGTGCTGACAGCATTACCAATGTGGCACACAGGGCAGCCAGGCTCTTAAACATTAGCGTTGATCCTGCAGCATTAATGTAAACACTTCAGGAACTTGGGCAGGGGATGAAGTTATGACGTAAAGGTGAAAGATCAGAGGTCTTCATATCTGCATGGAGTTTGGAGATATATATATAGAAGTAGAAAAAGAAATCTGATGGCAGACATAAGAACAACTCAATGGTCATTATACTCTTTTTGATGAAAGTGCTGCATTCAAACAATAATTACATAACATGATTAACTAGTGTAGCCTATGTCAACAATTCAAAAGTGTTAATGTGGAGGACTCTAAATACCATTTATACGTAAACTATATAATAAATAAATTTGACTAAGAAATTGAATTGGAGTGTTAATTAAAACACAGTCCGCTGTGTTTTAGTGCATGTGGGTTTTTTATCAATTTATTTAAATTTTGTCTAGTTTTATGTATTTTGCATTGATGATAAGAGACAGAGACTGAAACTAGGACTGCAGAATCAGATATACAAACCGTAAACAAAACTGCGCGAGCGCTTGCTTACCATTTTGAATATCAATCATGCTGATCACTTTATTCATTCCAGACGGCTTATGCAATGAAAATATTCATGAATTGAAATGTTCAGGTATGGTGACGTAAAATTATAACAGCCTTAGTATAAGGTCGGTGTGTGTATATATACTGCATATTTCAATTATTATAAATGATTTAATTATTATATTCAGGGCAAGTGTTGCAACAAAAATCCTTGTTGCTTATCGTCTTTATCACACTATCACTGTTTTCAGTGAATGTAATCATTGTTTATAGACAGTAAAATGTTGCAACACCTTGAGTTTACCCTGCTATATTTTCACAAGCCAGGGGTGCACATCTGTGTCGCAAATGTGACATGCGACTCAATGTGCAGATACGCTTCAGGTACCTGTATAGACGGTTTTCACACATCGTCAGATTTGATCTATTAAATTATGCACAACAATTAAGCGTCATTCTGTCATTAACACCCCTATATTTCAGACTTTTGGTAGCATCTACTTGATTCACTTCCCTCAAAACAGACAGAGCGCCAGGCAGCCATTCCCATAGAGATCTGTTACCATAGCCACAGGCACACATTCTGTGGGTATTGTGTTTACGGTGGGACTCTCAGGTATGCCCCCATGGCATGAGTGTTGGTTTCAAAGGGAGCCAAATGGAGAGGAATGGGGTAAGAATCCACACCTGGACTTGACTGAATGAATAGACCCAGAGAGGAGGAGCTATTATGGTCAGACTTGTTTATTTGTTGTGCATCTGGATGGCAGATGTTATCTGTTTTCAGGAGAACATTCACCTTCACAAAATGGTGGTCTGCCAAACCAAACTTCATTCAACCACTCCTTAAATAATCCGGTTAATCATACTTAAAAAATGGACAGGTAGAGTCTCCAAAGTTAGTTTGAGGCGTGTAAGTGAAAATGAAGTGTTGTTTCACAACTTTCATTTTTTTCTGTCCTTCTGAGTTGGATACAGTCCACTCCCTGCTTTTACGGGATGAACTTGTTTTTTGAGGGCAATGCTCAACCCAGACTAATATTCTGAGATCCGAGAGACCACAAATTCTTCTTAGCAGTCTGCTTCCAGGAACAGAAACAGACATACTAGATGATTCTCTCCAGTCTTTCTCAGGTAATTCCTTTGAGACCTTCCTGAAATTGTCCAACCGAATGATGGGATATCCTTATGGCCACCACTGCTCGTCTTTCTTTTTTCTGGAGCACTCTGGAACTTTGATGAAGCCGACAGACACTCTTATATCACTTCCTCTCGTAGTCTAGGTGGAATGTGGGAAAAGATTATTAAGAAGTGTTTTGGGAAATGACTGCCACAAATATCCTGGAGGTGAACTAGGCAAGAAGAATAGGCAAAGGATTTGTGGTGGAAATATGGTGGAAGCATGTACTGTGGTGTATGAATGAATTCATTTGGTCATGTGTCCGTAGGGAAGTGTCGTGCTTCGTGCTTGCATTTCTCCAGCCCTGCTCTGTCTGAAAGAGTTGGCTGGGAGGAGCTATCTAGGAAAGAGGGAGGAGGAGAAGTATTTGAGTTGCCATCTCAGTCGCGCTCACACACACAGACTCACACACACACATTCACTGGAGCGCTGCTGACTCTCTGCTGATCTCCGTTCTTCTAAAGGGTCTGCAGCTTGGGAGCTTCGTCCTGCTCTCGGAAAACACTTGTCCTGGTAAGTTAAGCGACCCGTAACAGAGATGGTACAGTAATCTATTTACTAGTGGACTTGTCAAATTCTTTCTGAAGTTAGTTTGTGTTGACTATGTGAGATATCTGTTGAACTCTGGCTTTGTATTAGTTATTTTTTTAATCTTTTTGTCTTAAGATTTTATTATCATCAATTGTATTGGCAATAACAGTGAAACTCCTGTTTAAGACTTGTCCTCTCATTTCATCATTATTTATGAAGGATGTGAGTCTCTAATGAGTCTAATTTGAGCGTGCTGGGACTGGACTGATTACCTAGTACGTAATGGATGTTTATATGGGATCTGTAAGAATCGTCTAAGTGTATGGGTGATTGAGTTCAGGTTTTAGGCAAATAAAATGCAGATAAACTCCAGGTATTTTCCCATCTCATTAGGGCTTTTATTATATTAGTTAAAACAGTGAATGATTGTCGCTTTGAGCTCAGTTGTTAGATTGAGTTGGTTTTTGTGGGTGCTAAATGTTGTTTTGTGACATTGTTAGGAATACACCAAAATTAAAACTCTGGTGAATATATTTATTTATAAAGCTGATAATTATTTTCATGTCATGGCTGTTTAATATATTGGATGATATTAAAAGTTTAACTATTTATTTATTTATTTATACTTTATACTATTTTTTCCTAAATAAAATAAAATATTAAATTCATTTGAAATAATACAAGTGATCATAAGAAGATTGTAACTATAAAATGTTTTTACATTATCAATACAAATATTTTCATGTTATGACCAATAACCATTAAATGGCAGATATTAAAAGTCTAAACAAGTAGGCATCACAGCATTTTTATGTACAGTATAAAAAATGGACATTCGTTTTAAAATTTGCTAAAGGTTACATTTAACAATGTTATTAAATTATAAGTGATTTTAAAGATTAACTTTAAGTGAGCTTTAGATGACAGCAAAAGCTGTCTAAATGTACAAATAGAGGAAAGGAGCATGCTAAACTAAAAATCCAACATTGAACAAAAACGTGATCTGATATATTGTGCATCCCTAAGATGGATGGTGTCAAAAAACAATAGTGACTGTGAAATGAGGAACTGAGTGTGTGTAAAAACAACTTTTTGAGGTATTTCTGTGTCATATTGTCTGCATATTCATAGAGAAAAAGATCTCTATCTATCATCTCCCTCTCTGAAATCCATTAACATTCCTGGCTTGGTCAAACTGGGTTAATAGGTGATCTCTGCTTATGTTTAGAGGCTGTGTTTGTGTTGTGCTCTAGTTTTTGTAAACGTAGTTACTAGTTGTTCTTGTGTGCGTGTGTGTGTGTGTGACTGACTGACTGACTGTGGGAAAGCGGAATTGGTAGCTGCGGTGGAAGAAGGTAAAAACAACACTCTGGGCTGAGGCTTAAACCATCTCATCTTTGTGATTACACACACTGTGTCCACACGTATGCTTTTGTGTGTCTGTTTCTCTGTTAGCAGACACCTAGGCTGTAATTCTGTGCAGATGTGAGTGTGTATGTTTAGTGAGTGACATATCTCTGCATTACTTTGTCAGGCCACATGGTCAGGGTCCATTTAAAGGACCTGGGGGTCATGGATTCCTGAGATGAGTCTGACATGGACAAGGTTGCCATGGTTGTAATTAGGCGATGATCAGGCCATTTTGCCTGATTGGTATGACAGCAAGTTGCATCTCTCTTTTCACCCCTGACAGTGCTGTGAGGATGTTGCCAAGGCAATTGAACAGTACTGGAATAAGAGTTTAAAGTGTCCTCTGATGCCACAGTGTCCTTCCTTAAATGTGCAGCTGGTACTGCAGAGCTTCATCCGGGGGAAACGGTAAATCACTAATAATCGTGTAAGTGACAGATCACCCAGGCCTCTGGGGTCAGATACATCTGTGCTGCCTGCGTTTAACCCTGATCTGAAAACTCCAGGGATCTGATTTGAACTAATCTGGTTTTCTTTGATTTGAAGTTTTAAAGTGATGGACGAAGGGAAATGTGGAGAATTTATGGTAACAGTGAGGCTGGCCCATGACGGACAGATGGACTTTTTGCTCTCATCTGATTATCTTATTATAGTCAACATGAGAGATGGAGGAATAGACCGATCACATTCTCTGCTTGTTTCCTTTCTAACACGCCTCTGTGCCACATAACCATTATTATGTTATCCTACTTTTGTATGTTTTTCTACTAATGATAAATTGGTATTTGGGGCAAGCCTTAGCCAATTAATAATTTTAACTTAAAGGGATAGTTCTCCCAAAAATGAACATTTTTGTCATCATTTACTCAAGTTGTTTCAAATCTGTATGAGTTTCTTTCTTCTGTTGAACACAAAAGAAGATATTTTAAAGAATGTTGAAACAGTTGACTGTAGCCACTGACTTCCTTAGGAAAGAAAATACAATGGAAGTCAATGCGGACCGTCAACTGTCTGGTTACTAACAGTCTTCAAAATATCTTTTTTTTTTTTGTTCAACAGAAACTCAGGTTAGGTTTGGAACAACATGAGGGTGAGGAAATGATGATTTTTAGAATAACTATCCCTTTACTAACCTTATGTTCATCCGTTTTAAGATTATCCATACTGAATTTCAGGATTTGTCTCTTTCTTTTTGTATTATTTATACCCTTTTTGGCATAAAATCTACATCCCCAAAATGATATAAATATTATAGAAAAGATATACCAGATATATAAAGATATATAAGATAAAGCAAATATTTGATTAATAAATACAATTATTCATCATCATAAATAAAATCATTCATAAATGAAATGATATTAGGGCTGGAACAATTAATTGTTAATAAAATAATGTGTTTGTTTCTTTTTTATTATAACTTTTAATACGGTTATTTCAAACTGCTTTTTTGCTTCAGATCTGCTGACAAACTGTTTTTTTTTTTTATAACGTAAGGTTTCACTATATTTGTTGTCAACCTTCAATTTGCACAATTGTTGGACACTGGAATAGCATGTTTTTGTAAATGTAATTTTTATCTGATTAACCAAATAAATACTTGACAAATTAATTGATAACCAAAATAATTGTTAGGCACATCCCTATATATTATTTACTTTTGTATATTAATTATAAATAATTCTAAAAATGCTATAATCATTATTTTAAAACAACAGAAGTCTGTTATGCCCCCATTTAGTAAACTGTGAGTGTTAGAAATGGCACTGAGGGCAACTGTATTTACATCTCTTAAGGGATCCACATGTTGGCTGTTATAATACATGGAAGATGGAGGATGATATTATCCTGAGGGCTCATTCAGACATTCAATGTTAGTTGTATCCTGGTCTAGCTGTGGGACGTTTAGTACAATACCAGGCTCTGTCTAATGATGTTGTGTTGAGAGGTCATCCTGGCCTGCTGTGGATGGAGGGGAAACAGCTGTGCTGTGCTTTGCCACACATTGAGAAGAGAAGGCTGTTTAAAACTCTTTATAACCGGCTGTTCCCTCGCCGATAGAGCTTCGTGGTGGTTATGGATGGAGGCAGTGTGAAAGGTTATCAGGCTAAAGGCTTGAATCCTCTGGGGCGTATTTATCGCGGTCGCTGAGGTGAGTTGAGTGAGAGGTGTGACTCTGTCAGTGCAGTAAAAGCCGTCTAGGAAAACCCTTGGGAATGATGCTAGTTAGCTGGTACTTACACCTAACACCTACAGTGTAGTGCAAGAGGTCAAATCTTTAAGTGAACAGTCCCTCAAATGAGGTTCATCTGTCGGCCACATCCAAACAAAGCTGTTACTGCTGAAACAAGCCGTTCTCAATAAATTAATTGAGAACTGTCACACAAAAGCATTATAAATATATAACTACTTATTGCTGAATAGGGGGGCTCATCCAAAATTCATCTTATCTGACTCTTCTTATCTGCTGAGGTGATATTTGCCTCACCGTGACTCTTTATACACAGGGTTGAGATGGTCTCCGCCCGAGTTGGATTTACACATTCCTTCTCTCTTTTCCAACTTCCTCTCATGTCAGCAGGATGGCTCATCTTACCAGTTTGCAGGGATTCCTGAATTCCGTCATTACTCGTAGTGACGTCAGATCTTCTGCGCCCAATCCTTGCTCAATATCTGAGAAGATTCACAGGAACTTCCTGGAATATTGACACGTTAAATCAATGATGAAAAGCATGTGTCAGGCTGTGAGGAACAGTAACGTAACTGTAACAGGTGACTCAGCCTCAGAGTGAATCCCTTCGGGCTGCCAGGAGCAGGAAATGTTGTTTTTGATCTGTTTAGAGCTGTCAGCATCTCCATTTCTATTCTTCCCTTCCATAGCAAAGCAAAGCACAATAAATGTACATTTATTTTTGGGTTATGACTGAAATTTGGTCACTATGATCTACCCAGTGACAAAAGTGTGAGAATTAATAATGAATTAATCAGAATTCAATACAAAGCAATATATATTTTCAGTCCTTCATTTAAAAAAAGATGGAAAAAAAATGATTTCATCTTGTTTTTAAAGCAAATTTTCCTTTTAAAAAGTTCAAAACCCTTAAACCCAAGTTACATAACACATGATGTGCTATGAACATGATGCCTCAAATTGTGCAGTTTGTTGTGGAAAAAATGTGATGTCATGTTTCTAGCTAAATTTGTCCTATTTTCTACCTGGAAGATGATAAAACGTGAATCATAGAGATCAGAATCATAGAGATTGGGCTTTTTTGATTTGAGTCAGTAAGCTACCTAGCAACCCCCCAGAACACCCTAGCATCCACATAGCAATGGACTGAAGAAATCTTTGAACACCATAGCAACACCTTGACATTGTGATGATGAGATATTCTTTGGCAAGCACCACTCAAGTTATCTTTAGAAAGCTTAATTTCTTTGGTCTTTTTGTATTACATGTATTACATGCCTTTTGAATATTAAAGACTTCTCCTTTAAAATAGAACAATAACTATCTCACTCTTTATCTGTTTTTCAGATATCTATCCTGATGCACATCTCTATAGAACAATAACTATCTCACTCTTTATCTGTTTTTCAGATATCTATCCTGATGCACATCTCTATCTATCTCTCCCTCACTTTCTCTCTTTCATTTTCTATTCCTTGTTTTTTTATTTTCCCCTCTCACGTGTATCTCTCATGTTGGGCCTGTTGTCGCAGCAGTAATTGATAGATATCCTTAAAGTAGCAGATCCCTTTCAGTCACGCAGAATTCCCCTCTAATTACATTGCGGAGTTTCTTTCAGCCGAAATTAGTGAGGTCATTTTGTACGTTGTCCCTACAGCTGTAGACCGCCGCTCCAATGGTTTTTAGGAATAGGTTATTTGCTTCACATTTTCCTCCATGTAGTGTACTGTCATTAAATCATTAAACACTAATAAAATGAACATTGGAAATTATACATCCATTCGAGTTTAAAAACACCCACAAAAACATCACTGTCAGATGCCGTGCTCAAGCCGTTAGCAAACATTTTCCATTCACGTTTTTGCAGCCCAACCAACAGTCCAGTACACCACTAAACACTGTGGGGAACATTACATCAGCTCTCAGAAATCAAGACCAAGATCTTTATTTTGTGCCCAGAAAGGTTTGCTTTGGAGATGCCTGTGCGTTTCTGTGGTTGTGGCAGTCTGCTGTGGGTGTGTGTGGCTCTAAGTGTGTGTATTCCTGGCTCTCCCCACGTCCTCAGTGTTCCGGGTCCAGTTGGCTCAGCGCTGAAATGCTTCTGTTATCTCAATCAGTTCACACCACGCTTGTGCCCAAAGCTGTGGGCTGTTCGTGCCACCCTCGCTGCTGTGGCCCTCACATTCCACTGCGTGTCTGCTTCTGTTAGGGGATATTATTTTACAGGAGAAGTAAACACTTTAATGGTTTTTTTTGGGATCACTGTGTGTGTGCTGTAAGATGAACGTGCATGGACAGAGTATATCATTGCTGTAAACAGTGGTTCTCAGCTGTCAGGTTGCAACCCAAATTTGGGAACCAAGTTCTGCTTATTACAGTCTGCACAGGAGAACTGTATTTTTTACTCATTCAAAGATCAGGTTAAGTCATTATGTACAATATCGGTACCCATATCGGCCCAACACTCTTGATTTAATAACACTGCTAAATATTATCTTTAGCAAATCTCAAAATAAATATACATTTTTCATAAAAGTTCATATGATATGATGCCTGAATTCATTTGTAGCATTTAAATAGACTTTTAGTGTATTTGTTTTAACAAAATAGTATAGACTTTTAATATCGCCAAATTAAATGTTATCAGACAGCCATACAATGAAAATACTGGTATCTGATGACTTAACAAGCCTAGAATTTCTGCTAGCTCTCATTGTTTATCCATATTTGTCCCTGTAAGCCCTCATGCTTGTGGTCTAGGGATGCACTGAAATTCTGGGCTGAAACCAAAAATTCTAGATGCTCTTGGCCAAAAACCAATATTATATATATAATAAAAAAAAAAATATATATATATATATATATTTATTTATTATTTTAAATTGGCTTATTGCAAACAGAAACAAGTATACTGCTACATAGAAATTTCATGTCGGCACATTTGAGCGGACTTTGCTTTTCCGACGAGCATGAGCGGTACACGAGTCCAGCATTCTCGTGGGCCATGAGCAACTGAGCGGAGCGCACGTGTCGTGCATAGAGTGAAATATTGAGCAGAGCGTCAGTGATGACGGCAAGAGTGAGAATGAAACTTTCTGGCCAAAAAACGAAAATGCCATTTTGGCAGGTGAAATTTCCGTGCATCCCTCGTGGTCTATGGTCCCTGTCTGTGAAAGAGCTTTCCTCTATGTTTCCTCTGTGTCTGGTAAAGGCCAGTGTAGCACTGGTGAATACAAAGATGTGGAGGGGAAGGAATGATGATCCATTTAGGCTTTTGGACACTAGAGCTGCCTCACCCCTAGCAGCATTGCAGGATCCTGAGCAACTGTGCTTTCTATTAAAAGCTTGGCCATTGAGAGACAGCTGTGTTTGTGTGTGTGTGTGTAGATCATCATGTGTAGATCATCATCTAAATGCACCACAGAATTTGACCTGGATAAACATTTATTCCATTACTCTGTCCATAAGCCTCTTATAAGACACAATAACCGATAGAAGCATGCCAAGCATGTTTAAATGGTTCTGTTTCCATAGTAATGGAAACACCACAACACTACACATTTCTCAATGCCAGTGCTACTGCTAACCTACTTTTAACTTACCTGTCACTCTGCTGTTTCAGTCTCGTAGCCACGTATGAGATTGAGTCTTGTATCTGAATGATTCAAAAACCAGAATGGAATTATTAGTAGGAAAAGTTACAGTGTTTAATCTTGTATCCAAAGCAAATCACCCTGCAGGGTCATTTCGACAGGGGCCCCTTCACAAAATTTAGTTCAGGGCCCCCAGAAGTGTAGGACCACCAGCACTGTTATTCTTCTAGTTGTTCACCTATAGCCAAAGTGCAGTAAACGGTCAAACTAGTTGTGCTACAAACCTGTGTGTAATAACAATACATCAAAACAATTTGGTAGGAAATACTAGTTTGCATGCAATATAAAACAAAAAATAAACTGAAGCGAATGACACCGAAAGCCAGACAAACAAATTAGGTATGTTTGATTTGAAGCAGCACTGAGCAGAATGATCGGTGTAAAAGTAGCCCAAGAGTCATTTGTATTTTGAATCTACAATGGTCGTGCCCTTACAAATACTGTAGCTGTGGCCACTCTTACGATAAAAATAAGATGGATACCTTAAAATTGCACAATTTTGGCAAAACCTTTTTATTATAAAAGTGTTATAATAACTTTTTTACATGCCGTTATGTAAAAATACATATATTTAGCCTGCATAACATGTTTCTACTTCAGTTCTTTTTTGGAGTATAAACATTTAAACGGAGGCTGTCATAACCTGTTCCTCAGCATTTAATGAATATATAATATGGTGCATATGTTTATCAAAATGTACTTCTGTAGAGTTCTTCTTTTTTTTTTTTGCTAACAAGTTTTTAAACTAACAAGTTATGGTTATTGAACCACTTCACTTGAACTGAGGCAGCAACAGTGATCTGTCATGCCACATCTAAAAGTGGCAAGACATTGTTTCATATCAAATGAAAACAAAGCACAAAGCTTATTGCAAATTAATGTATAGGAGGCATGCTGCAAATAATGTTTAGTTCATGCATCAACTGAAAACAGCATAAACTAAAAGATCGATTCTTGGGAATTGGGATTTAAGAATCGATATTAGTACATCAAAATGAGAATTTGAGGAAAAAAATCGAGTAATCAATATTTTTAACCCAGCCCTAATAATTATCATAACATTAAAGTTGAATGAATCACCACTTGAAACCTGTTTTACTTGCGTAATGTGAGAAAAACAGGATATTTAAAGAGGAAAATATAGAGCATGAATAAATTTGAAACAATAGCTAAATGTGATTATCCATTAGCCTGTGTAGCATAAGTGACGGCAGCAGAAAAGGAAAGACGTTTCAAAGGAAGAGCAAGCTACTACATTTTGACAATTAAAAAAACCCGCAATTTTACTATGTGGAAGAATATGCACCGATAAAATGTTCACAATAATACCAGGAGGCAGGAACATACATTAAAAAAGGAAATGGGGTCAACTTTGATTTCATGTTGGAAATAATTGCAGTGTAAGCCAATGAGCTCATTTAAGCAATTGAGGCTATTTATTGTTCAGTCTTTTGGGCGAATGTCAGTAAGGTTATTAGCAGTTTTCTCTAAAGGCGTTTCACACAGTTCTGTAATTAGAGTTTAAGACTATATTTAGGTTTTAAAGTGAACTGTTGCTTGGTAAGAGAATATGTCTATCTTTCTATTGTACTGAGTCTTTTCTATCTTATTAGTGGAAGAAAGGGAGGGGGAGCGTAACGAGGATGAGGGCCCAGACACAAAGTCATGCTATAAAAAGATTAATTAAAAATCTGTATTTGACTATAATGCTGATGATGGCGAGAAATGGCAAGGAACAAGCCTCTCAGCGCTCTTGATGATGTAATCCAAACCTTTAATGCAGTAACAAAAAGGAGAATGTGGAAGGGAAAAATTGCCTTCACTCCCCTGACACTGAGGATCAAGAGAATATGAAAGCATTATAAGTTCTGAAGACAGAGAGTGAGAGAAGTGTCTAAATTTGAGCCAGAGCCGATTTGAGAGCAACTCTCTTGTCTGTGTATAGTATGACAGTAAGAGGGTTTTACTACATTAAATGAAACTAGCTTGTCTGAGCCAAGCTGTGTGGATGCTCATGAGTGTTTCAGACAGATTTAAATAAGTCTTGGCTTATATCTAGTCTGAGACCAGAATATTAAACATGATAATCTGCCTATAATGTACTCTAACTAAAGACACTACACAAAGTGCCTTTGTGCGCTTATGAACACTGAACAAGTGGAAAGCAGGACATTTAAATATTTTCATAAAACGCTACTGTTTGATGTAATTGAATGCTAAAGATTGCAGCTGTTCTTTAGCTCTGCTCTTTTCTTTTTTGTTTCTTTTCAAAGAATCACATTTGAATGAAAATTCAGTAGGAGTGTTTGTTGTGAGTGGGGGGAAGGGTGCAATTGGTCAGAGTTCCAACCCTCGGCCAATCGGAGATCATCTGCTGGCTTACTCCTTTCTCCTCCTCTTGTGCTTGCAACACTTTTCTCTTTCCTGATTGGCTGCTCACACATGCAGCATCTGGAGGCTTTAAGAGTGTAATGGGAGGGGCCAGACAGTGCATTAAAACCAAACGTCTGCCCCCATTCGCTCTAGAGTACTCCAGTATCTGTTATGTGTGGAGCAGAAGGAGTGAAAGGAGGTCCTCTCTTTGCCTACCCATGTCTGACAGCATCTCTCTCTCTCTCCTTCCTCCAGGAAAACAGTGCAGGATTACAAGAATAAGAGTTTCAGGTTTTCAAGGAGTGTTTTACAAGTCTGAAACATCTGGAGATTGAAAGGAAAGGACTGAGCCACCGTGCTTCACCAGAACTATTCTGCTAACCTTTCAGCTGCGAAGAGCTCACTTCTGGATCTGCCTGTCCTGGTGGGTCACTCAGCCGGACTGATGTGGAATGCGACCCTTTATGACCCCATCCCATGGGCCTCTATTCAATGAACCGGACTCGGGAGAGAGCAGATAATAGAGGCAAGAGGCCGGCACACAAAAAGAGTGAAGTAACAGCAGCAGGAGTGTTCAGACTGGTAAGAAAGTTAAAGGGGTCATTGAAGGTGGGAAAACAGAGCTTAAAATACAAAGGAGAAGGAATAAAGAGACCAGTGACTACAAAAGTCTTTCTTGGGACTGCAAGACATTCTTGATCGCAAAGAAAACTTTGACCCTTAGTCATTTCACCTCTTAAATTAATCCCACTGCTACCCATCATGCCAGTGGAGACCCTCCGTCCTACAGATGGCCGTCTTACTGGGGGTCCCTTCACCTCTGCCATGCCTTTCCGTATCCTCAATAAAGGCCCTGACTACTTCCGCAGAGCGCCTGAGACAGGAACACGGAAGCTGAGTGCAGTTGAGCGCCTGGAAGCGGACAAGGCCAAGTATGTAAAGAGTCAGCAAGTAGCACTCACTAGACAAGAACCTGTAAAACCCCCAATCATCCGCAAACCACTGTTATCACCAAGCATGATGATGCAATGCAGAATAAACACTCCACCAGCGAGGAAGATTACCCGGCGGTTACTTGAGGCAGAGAACGGACCGGACCATGGCATAAGCAGAGGACCACAACTCAACCTGGAAGTACTGAATAATCTAATCAATGTCTGCGATGGGCCGCTTGCATCCTCCCCTACCCCTTCCTCTCCTTCTCCCTCAGGCTCCTCTCCCTCTTCTGGGGGTCACAGTGTTGGTAGTGGACAATCTGCAGAACCTCAGCACTATTCCAACTTCAAAGCACGCCTTGCCTCAACGCCCAACTCCTCTCGCACCTCATCTCCTCTTAACAATCAATCCTCACTTGCCGAACCCAGCCGAAGGCCGCCTCCGGTCCCAGCCAGAGCTCCCAGATTGGTACCACAAGGTAGTTACGGACCGCCCAACTCTGTAACTGTGCGGCGGGTGGATGTGCGGCCGCAGGCCGAGATCAGAAAACCTAAAAGATTGCCTCTACAACTCAAACCTAGACAAACCCAAGCAGCTCAACCACAGATAGCCCAGCCACAGGCGCCTTCCGCACCTCCTGCTCAGCTGCAACCTTCGGCAGCACACCCTCCATCCCCCTTCATACCCACCAGCCCGCTGTTTCTGCGACCTGGCATTCTACCCCCGGCTTCCCCCGCTTTCACCCGCCTTTCTTCAGCCAGCTCTCGAGGGTCACGTCCAGGTTCAAGCCGGAAGCACCCCTCCCTCCATCGGTCCAAGTCAGACTTGAGCGACCGCTACTCTCGAGCCACAGCTGACCTGGAGCGTTTCTTCAACTACTGTGGGCTGGACCCAGGTGAGGTGGAAGGAATGGGTGGCGTGGAGCGTTTCGCCCGGGCCAATTCGGACATTGTTTCAGTCTCCAAGCTCCGCAGCGTCAGTACGTCTAGCTCAGAGTGCAGGGATGGTGGGGATGGACTTCAAGGGGAAGAGGAAGATGACGATGGGCCCATCAAGCCCAGTGAGCGGGTTCCTTACGGCATCTCTGTCATCGAGAGGAATGCACGCGTCATTAAGTGGCTCTACGGTATCCGACAAGCACGGGATGCCTCACAAAACATCTCCAATGTCTAGAAGCTTCTCTCTGGCTGTCTACCAACCCAGGACTACCAGACATAGAGAATATAAATGGAACAGAGACTTGTTATAGCATCCAGTTGATGTCTATCACACACCTAATATTTATTATGTTCTTGTTTGAAGGCTGTTTGTATTTGCCTTACTAAAAGGATAATGTTCATGATGTTTGTTACATAGAATTTACATGGACATCCTGTTGTTTTTCGAGTGTCTGATGTTCTGCAAGAATGACGTACCTCCAAATGCAGAATATTAAAGACTCTCAGCACTGTGACTTTGATACATTTTGATTTAAGCAATAAGACTAATGCTAAAGGCACTAAAAGTGATTGAATGGATGATGATTTTGATGAAGAAGGTAGCAGTCGATCTGCTGTGCTGGTGCTGTTCAGGTACAAAGTCTTTATTAAACAGCAGTACTGTGGTACCCGTGGCCTAAGCTAATTCCTCTGTTTATAGTATTGGAAATGAAGCAGGTACTTTCTAGTTTTAGAAATCTTTGTATTGGTCAAGAATTGAAGAATGATTGAAGCTATTTAGGATACTTGTGTTTATGAGGTCATCATTTGGTGTCGATTGTAGTAAGACCTCAGAGATATGTTTAATAAGCCACAGCTAGAACAGACACTGCAAAGTCCTACCAGTTCACGCATATAGAAACTGAGATTCACACAGACCCCTGCTCGCTGTTCACACACTTTTGCTCCATAGGTGTCAAATTCACAAGTGCGTCAGATGTTTGGTGTAGATGTTTTTGAAGGCAAGACTACGATACTGTGAAGAATTCAGAGCTTCCACAGAGGCACTGCTCCTCTGCAAACATGGCTGATAGACTGTTATTTTCGAATATAAGTTTAGACATTCAAAATATAAGCATGTGAGAGCCTCTTGTCAGCATGCACATGTGGATGTACAGCTGTATTATGTGGCAAAGCACAGTTGCACGATGTGCACTCAAACATGCATTCCAAGACATGGACATACATTCCATTCAGCTTAATGTTTATGTATGATTTGTGTGGGTTTTGTTTGTTTGTGACCGTTCCTTCTGCCTGTTTCTATGTTTTGGAGAGGTTATGTTATAGGCAGTTGTGTAAGACAGGTAAAGTGTGAGAGCTGACAGAACTGAGAGAGAGTGTTTGGCTCAATACTCTCAGGGGAATCAAAGCTGTTAACTCTGTTAACTGAGTTTTTGCATTTTAAAGTAATAAGGGAAAGCCTTACAAATTATTTTGATGGAATTTGATTGAATATGTGCACATAGACAAGTCATGAGGCCACACAAATGTTTACTTTTGGTTGACAGTTTTTAAGATAAAGTTTTGCTTTATTAAAAGCATAATAATCAAGATTATTTTTTTCATTGAATTGTGCAATCTAAATATAGCCATAAATGCATGAAAAGGTAACGCAAAGCATTTGAATACATTCAAATACATTGCTCTGCAGCACATTCAAAAATAATACACACAAAGGTACAAACCCTCAAAACAGTTCAGCACAGTAGTTATTAAAGTTGAAGGGTAACATGGTGGATCTGCTCGTTCTCTGAAGTTTACAGTTGACTCGGAAAGAGTCGAATGCAAAACCGGTCTTTTGAAGATGTCAATAAAGAGATGATGTTTTTGAAAACAAGCTGTGATTTCCTTTTTTTCTGTATGATTTGAGTAGTTTAAAACTTAATCTAGATCTTCTACTGGAAAAGACATTTTAATTCAGGGTGCAGCACTTTTAAAAGCCACTTTACATGAAGAACCAGTTGAAGACGTCATTCTGAGTATGTTTGAATATTGTGTTGAATATAAAGATGGCATATACATTCCGAAGCAACAATGGATCCCATTGTATGGACAAATAAAAAAAACTTATTTTGTGTTCCACAGAAGAGAGGCAACATGGAACGACACAAGGGTGATCTCTTCAAGGCTGATGTCTCTGCTTTCCAATGTATTATATATTGTAAAATATCGCACCCTGAGGTCGAGTCTGAGGCTGTGTCACAGAAGCAGCCTGTTGCCGCAGTCACCTGTGAATTATGTCTAACCTTGAGCAGACATGCAAAGAATTACGGCCAGGGAGAGAGGGGGATGTGAGTGACCATGTAAGAAGATGAAGAGGGCAGAGGTGTGATTAACAGCATCTTCTGCAGGCCAATTAGTTTTTATTGAAGAACCTCCCATTTTAATGCAGGAAAATGAAACTGGTGGAAGATTGAATAAGATTTATGGTAATGCTGTACCCTAGTGAGGTAGTTTGAGGTGAGGTGTATTTATCTCTGCAGTAAACTCATGTAGACAGATGAGAGTGCGAATGAACTAGAGACGCTAAGGGAGGAGTACACTCATACAGTATTTACTGACACACCAGCTGCTTCATTCAGAAACGCACACAAAGTACAGTAAACACTTCTGCACCTGCGAGCCTCCGGCATTATATTTTAATTTTCACTTCTGGATAATGACTGGAAAAAATTGTTCAGTTATTGTTTCATAAGCATTTTCTGGTGTAACTGACTGTATTATGCACTAGTAAGCATTTCTTGTGTTCATTATAGTCCCCTGCTTTCATTATATTACAGTGGGTTTAAACAATACAGCAATTAGATTGGTGTGTGCAGTGTTTTTTGGAGGTATGCACGCACCAGTGAGGCTGTAAATAATGGAATTACATTTTATTCAGGGGCTTTTTTAATCGAAGATGAAAAATGTGAATTACTTTGAATCTATATAAAACACATTAGAAAAACAATAGTCTCCCAGATGTAACAGTTTCACTTTGAACAATGTTGATAAATTTGCCATGTGCATTCACTGTAGCTTTATAGGCTTATTTTTTGGCTGTTAACTGGCTTTACTTATGCTGATGTTGTTTGGGTTGGTGTAAAGAACTCGTCATTTTACTTTGTAGTTTATTGGTTGTCACCGTTATTGAAGTTTATATGTTGCTTCTACTTAAATAGGTGTTTTTTTTATTTCACTACATAAGAATTATTATTAATATTTACAGTGGGCATGTGGTGTGTGTTGATGTAAATCACAAAGCACAGCAGCCGCAATGTGTGTCACTGCCTGACCCGTGGGCTCACTCACAGGCGGTCGGGAGGGGGGATGTGGTCGTAAGCTGATTAGATGCACAGGGCAGATGGGTCTGTATGTGTGTATGAAACTCGATGTGATGTGCGTTGAGTATTGGTGAGTCTCCTCTCACCAGCCTCAATTGCAATGAGCTGAAGCCACTTAACCCTCACTACTCATCTGCTTAGAAACCAGACTGTCAGCAGCTGAATTTGAGGAGATAAGCTGTACAGAGTTACGGCTAGTCCTAAGCATCAGAATATATTGCTGGTGTGAAATGAACTTTGACCTATTAAGCATCTATGCTTTAGCAGAGACTGTATGGAGTTTAGCAAAGTCCCTTTCAAGCAAAGTCAGTTCACTCAGACACGTTTTGCATCAATTGCGGCCCGTATTTCCGGTAGCTATTTTGGGGACCCATGAGAAACTCACATTGCCATACTATTTTGAAGACTTTGAATAACAAAATAGCTTTCAAGGTACAATGAAAATTCTATCATCATTTACTCAGCCTTATGTTACAAAGCTGTATGACTCTTTTATATACTGTATATATATAATGGAAGTCAATGGGTTCCAATGTTGTATGGTTTCCAGCATTCTTCAAAATGTGTCCTTTTGTGTTCTGTAAAAAAGCAAGCGTAAAAGCAAATCATTTTTGGGTGAACTATCCCTTTAAAAAGTCCTGAACTGATCTGATTGGTGCAGAATTATGGATCATAAAATACTTTACTCTTATTAAAGGGGGAAAAATATGTTTAAGAACAAAATTATTTTATTTAAAAATGTATTTATATATATAAATGTATGACCTCATTGATAAGAAAGAAAAAAGGTTGTGGAGAGACAATGTATAAATGGCCGAATTCTGAAAGGAACACTAAT
This sequence comes from Rhinichthys klamathensis goyatoka, assembly GCF_029890125.1. NCBI lineage: Eukaryota > Metazoa > Chordata > Actinopteri > Cypriniformes > Leuciscidae > Rhinichthys > Rhinichthys klamathensis. The sequence continues at coordinate 461,412 of NW_026606585.1, forward strand.
GGAGAGGATGCAAACACTGAGGCCTAATATTTCATCAGCTTCAAAGATCTGAGAGAGAAACACTAAGCAGGTGAGGGTTACTATTTAACAGGCATTGCACCCTATGGACATTTGATTAGACTTTCCCAGTCAGCAGTCATAATTAAAATGATGTGAAAGCTGATTTTAAAGACTAGAAAACTAAAATGGCAGCCCTCTTGGATGAGAGTCCCAATTCCCTATAGTAAAAGTTGCTTCTTTGGCTTTATTGTTTGTGAGAAGCAGTATATGCAGTATATGGAAGGAGAGAGCCATGGGTCCTGGCTTGGGAAAGTTCTTCAGGAAATGTAGAGCATTCTTATGTCTGTCTGCTCTGTGTTTAAACTCATGAGATAAAGGAGGGTTAGCCAATGGGATGAAGGCCATGTTTATCTGGACTTTGACCTACCGGTATATGCTTTGCTATTCTTGCTGTAAGTTGTAAAAATGTGCCTTAAAATATACAGCTCCATGTAAAAACCTTGTCCATATGGTTATTTATTATGTCAGGCTAACAGGTGGTCCTCGTGAGATAAACCAACAGCCCTTTTTCATATTTGTGTATCACATGCAATGTCTATTCTGAAATCAAGTCAATGATTATAGGAGACAAGCAACAACTATAGGAGAAAAAAAAAATCTAAATCAAGGCCTGTAAATAATCTTGATGATTTGCACTGGCAAAATCTAAATATTTGTTAGACAAATTCCAAACTGAGCTGCCATAGAAGGTCAGATGTGTGTCAGTAATTCCTTCATCCTTCTCCTCAACAAACAGACTTAACAGATCAATGGCTCATGGGCCTGATGGATGTGTGGTGCTTGATTAGGCATGGACTCTGACTAAACCAGGTCATGTGATGTCACTTCCACCCTACCTTCAGACTGGCAGTTCAGTTTTTCAATGAAGTGCATTTAATGTTCTCTGTAAAAAGAAAATATTTTCTGAAAAAACTGGACATTTCATGTAATTTTGTCATGCTAATGTAGCAATTTTAAAAAAAATACTGCAGTTTTAAACGTTGTTTACATATTTACTATGTTTTTTTTTTACAGAATAATATACAACCACAGACGCCAGTTGTATATTTATTTATATACAGTGTATACTACCAAATACTTTAATACACTTTTTAAAATTAACTCTGCTTTATTGCCATGACAAAACTATTTAAAGATATTGCCAAAGCAGTGCAAATTAGTTAAAATCCAATTAAATTAAATGAAATTAAATACTACAAAGTAAAATTAGAAATTAACAGTCAGGAAAAAATTATGACCAACTTTCTTCAAACTCTTTTTTCAGCTTTTTCTCTTCTACCTCTTTACTTCGTGGCTCAATCCCCCTTTTCTTCTTGTCTCTGGATATTCAATGCCAGGCGTCTGTACCTTATAAACTTTATTTCACATTCCCTCTCTCCAGAACAGATGTACACACTCTTAGTTGTCTTTGCATCATTCTTTGAAATTACACTTGGTCCCAACTGATGGCAGGTGTTTTGGTAGATAAGAGCTAGACTGTTTGTCTGGTTCCTGTTTGAATCTCGGAGTCTGTTTGTGTGTGTGCCCAAAATCCTTCCCTTTATTGCTTTGGAAAGGAAAGTAGTTTTGCTTGTCTCTACATGTTTGTTATTTATGTTGTGGGTATAAATTATTAAAGAGAAACTGCTTCAGACAATTGGAAAGCTTTAACAAAGCGTTGATTAAAAGTAATTCCTCTCTCTTTTTTGAGTGTGGCAAGGATTTATTGTTGATATGATGTACAGACTTCAAAGTTATTGGATGATTTTAATGCAGAAATAAGCTTATTTTGATTAAAGAAATGCAGCCTTGGTGAGCATAAGAGACTTTTTAAAAAAAATATTAAAAAAATATCATCACTGTACTAAAGCTAAAGCAAATTATTTTTTATCAAATTAAATTTGCATTACATGTATCTTTTTTTTAAACCAATTATTATTAATTTAATTTTAGATATGTATTTTAAAATTATTCAATAAAATGTAGATTTATTTGTAAAGCCCACTGGTCTTTGTTATCAGACAGGAAGTTGCAGTGAGTGACATCCTGTCCCAGTTCTATGCCAAAGGATAAGGACGTCGAGAGCAAGAAAGAGACAACTTTTAATGAAATATTCAAAAGACTCTCACTCACCCGAATGCACCTTCAATTTTTCATAGGCACAATGTGCCTGTTGTCATGGAGGCATGCATACTTGTGTGTACATAGTATTTCATCTTTCAGTGTGTGCGTAGAAAGATCGACAAACGGCGCACACATCATTTTAGTCACACTAAATGAGGCGGCATTATATACTGTTAGCTCCGCTTAGTGAGGGAACTTGCAACACGTAATTTACATTCCCCAAATCGCCACAATCCTCCCTCCAAAACATGTCTGTCTGAATGGGACAGTTACCAGCCTGACAGATATGCAGCTGTGACTGGCCACAAACTACATCAAAACAATTCAACTGAAACCAGCAGGAGACTGAGAAGATTCGCTAGTCTGACGCTAGCAGCTAATCCTTTATGTTTTGACACAAAAACAGTATGTGTGGTAAACTTTGGATTACACTTTTGCATATTCAGACACACAAACAAATTTTGAACCAGCCAACATAACATGGGTTCATACTGAACCACTATGATTCATAACAAAAAGGAGCTGACTTAACAATAACAGTTGAATTTCTACACTTGCACCTTTATTGCATGTGCTGGGTGGCTCATATGAACTCACAGCATGCAAGACGCAGGGAGGACGGGTGTGGGAGGAGAGGTGAGGAGTCGGAAGGGGAGCTTCATTATCAGAGCCCCAGAAACACAGCATGCAGGCTGGGGTGTGGAGAGAGCCGAGGTCTGATGTCAGGTGATCCGGAGATTAGATCACCTTTACTGGAGCAATCTGCGTCACAGCTCTGAAGGGCTTCAGGTGAGTCAGAGGACAGGTGAGGAATGTGCCAGGGTGGGCCGCAGGTGCCTGGGGTGAGTAATAAAAATGATGCTGCATTAAAACCAAGTGAAGAAAAGAACCTGCATGATATCCAGCACAAGCGGTTCAATCCGGTGAAATTCCACACCTCTCTTCTGTTTCTGTCTCCGGTTACACTGCTAATATCTCGCTCCTCTCTCTCTCTCTTGCTTTCTTTTTCTGCATGTTCAACGGGTCTTATGAAAACTCTTGAAAAGAATATTATACTGAGTATATGAGTCAGATTATTTTGAATGTTTAAAATATTTTAATATATGAAAATATGAATTTGGTTGACTAGAATTTTTTTTGTCTTTGTTTTTGTGAGACATCAAAGGACTCGTCCCCATTTTTAAATAGCCAGTAGGATTTTAAATGTCACCAGAAAAAACTAATAAAAATGATTAACAATAATGCTAATTTGAGAATAATTTTCATATGAATAAAATAATATTATAAAATAATAATATAACTAGGGCTGTCAAACGATTAATCGCATCCAAAATAAAAGTTTGTGTTTACATAATATATGTGTGTACTGTGTATAATTATTTTGTATATAAATGTACACACGTATATATTTAAGAAAAAAATATTAAAATTTAAATTTATATATAAAATGTTTATATTTATATCAAATATACATTATATATAGGCTACATTCAGTCTATACAGTATATACATGCAAAGATTTCTTAAATACTCATGCATGTGTGGGTATTTATGTATTAAAAATAATTATACACAGTACACACACATATAGTATGTAAACACAAACTTTTATTTTGGATGCGATTAATTGTTTGACAGCCCTAAATATAACATAATGCTAATTATTATTATTATGAATAAACTTATTTCAAATAGGCTAAAGTTAACAAAATCAAATAAACGTTTTACCAAATTTGATTACCATCTATAAATACTGTTCAGACTATTCTTTTATTCTATTGACAGCCATAGTTTTTAACAGTTATTCTCAAATGTGTCTTTATATGTGAAAATATTCATATTTTAGGAAGGGGATCCATCATAAAGACATCCTCATATTTGGTGATCTAAGTCATCAAACAGTTTGAAACTCCCCTGCAAATTCAATGCCATAATCGACAGATATCCTATCTCAGACCGGACTGTACTCGAGAACTGCATTACAAAAACAAAGAACAACCCAAACAAAGGACCTTCTGAGTGCTGTGAGCCTTCCTTCACAGAAACAGTCTTGAAAAACATCTCTGTGGAGCTACAGTTGACCTTAAGACACAGACTGCAGACTCAACATGCTGTGTGATCATACGTCAGCAACCGAGGCAGTGAGTAAAGCTGACGACAGATAAATGTAGACCTTAAACCCCCACACACAGTTAGTTACTAGCACAGCTGATGCCTGAACCACAACAATCCCCACATATTATTTCAGACCCTTCCTGTCTAGTCCCACATGAACTCTGACGCACATCTTGGCCTTTATGATGAAATACCTGCAAGAGTCAAAAGAGTGTGTGGTTCCTGAAGCATGTAGTCACAGTTCAAAATCTATGGTTGTTGTCAAGCAACAAGTGTGAGTAAAAATATTTGGCAATACTGGCCAACTTTATTAGGACCTGCATCATAACGCATGGTTTAAATAGTTGCTGGTTGCCACAAACCCCTTTAAGGAAAACTTTAGTGATAACTCATTTAAAAACATTTCTACAGACATCTATGCCATGTCTCGCTGCTTTTTCTGCTTCTCGCACGTCAGTGGCACAAATTAAATATGATCAAAACTGGCTGTAAAAAATAAATCTGCATCGTTTATCCTTATGATCTTTTTATTCAAAAAATGACCAAAAATCTAACCTTAAATTGAAGTAAAAGAATTTAAAATATCTCTGAAGTGTATTCCCATTAATGTTTACCTTTTTTAGCACACCAGGAGGACTAGGAACATGAAATTGTCTAGCTATGACTTCTTGTTTCACAGGAGTTTAAATATGAGGAAACACAAAGGCCAAATTCCCTTTATCATCCATCACAATGAGTAAAACCAAAGAATATAGTTCTGATGTGCATCAAAAGATTTTTGAACATCACAAAATAGAAAATGAAAGAGGACGTGTGTCTATATTGTCTGAGAGTTTGAGTGGCCAAAGACTCTTCAAGGATCATACATGGAGAATTGCAGAGATTAGTTGAGTCTTGGGGTCAGAAAGCCTATAAAAAAATAATCAAACAACCCCTACATCACCACATGTTGTTTGGGAGGGTTTCAAGAAAAATCTTCCTCGCTCATCCTAGAACAAACTCCAGCAAATTCAGTTGTCAGACACGACTGGAACTTCAAACGGCACAGGGTTCTGTGGTCACCCAGGTAGAAGGTGACGTTCCCGCGACCATAACGTTTCCTAAAAGTTCTCTAAAGGTGACGAACATTCCGAACCTTTACAGAACATTAGGGACGTTCCTGAAACGTCCACTTTTGTTAATGAAAGTGCTGCAGTTCAACGTTCCTTAAATGACTTTAGGGGGACGTTCCGTAATGGTAATCTTATGGTCACATAACAACGTTACAAAGAGGACGTAATCAAAACGTTCTCATATGGGTCTAAGTTGGTCCTATTATAACGTTCCTTATAGGACTTTAGGGGGACGTTCCGTAATGGTAATATTATGGTCACATAACAACGTTACAAAGAGGATGTAATCAAAGCGTTCTCATATGGGTCTATGACGTTCTTTATGTGACTTTAGGGGAACATTCCATTTTGGTTATTTTATGGTCACATAGCAACAAAGAGGACATAGTAAGGACGTTCCCATATGGTTCTCTGTTGACCATATGAGAACGTTTTGTGACTAACTTATTGAGAACATTCTAATATGGCTCTAAGTTGGTGATAAAAATCACCTCCCTTATAGGACTTTAGGGCGACATTCCATATTGGTTATTTTATGGTCACACAACAACTTTACAAAGAGGACATAATCAGAGCGTTCGCATATGGTTCTAAGTTGGTCATATTATAACGTTCCTTATAGGACTTTAGGGGGACGTTCCGTAAGGGTAATCTTATGGTCACACAACAACGGTACAAAGAGGATGTAATCAAAACGTTCTCATGGGTCTAAGTTGGTCATACAATGACGTTCTTTATGTGACTTTAGGGGAACGTTCCATATTGGTTATTTTATGGTCACATAGCAACATTACAAAGAGGACATAATAAGGACGTTCCCATTTGGTTCTCTGTTGACCATATGAGAACGTTTTGTGACTAACTTAATGAAAACATTCTCATATACATCACGTTTAGTGCGCGGTGACGTGGGACGAACCGAGGTTCAACTTCCGTCAACTTCTGTCACATTTATCTGGTTTGTCTGCGGGCTGGACCCTTCTCGGACGGACACCTGACGGCGGTCTTTTTCCTGTTTTCTTCACCAACTGCGAGCCAGAAAAAGCCAATGTGATTATCATGTAAAGTTATTTTAATGAACCATTCTCGCGTAGATGGTCAGGCTATATTGGCTTTTTTTTTTAGATAAACTAGCTAACGTAAGCGCTAGGCCTATTCCAATTTGCTTATTTTAACTCTTGTTTACATAGCCTGCAGGGTCTCCTCACGAAATCTAAGCGGCATTAAGTTCAATGCGAGGGTCTTTAGAATATGTTTGTATTATTTTTGTCTCTTTTCTTTTATTGTCATTTTTTCCTATTATTTGGTAAAGAATACACCACTTTTCCATGGGAAAAAAGTTGTGGCGATCCCGCTATTTGGCTTGTTGATGTAAAACAGTCTTTTACAATTGTTATTATAAAATCAAGAATGCAGACGTTTTAAGCTCAGCAACAATGGCAGCAAAATGTACACCGTATATAAAAAAAAAACTCCTGTCACACACACAGAGCCTGCAGATCAGGTTGAAGCGGAGAAGCATCAGCTTCTTATTCTTTAAATATAACAGAAGACCTTAATAGGACAAAAAAAAAATATTCTAAGTTGGTCCCTAAAAGTTCTGCAGGACGTTCTCAGAATGTTTTGGAATGTTTTTAAATATTGTCCTCTAAACGTTCCCAGAACATCCTGAATGTTCCCTGAAGGTCCTCCAAATAACGTCCCCAAACCCTTTAAAGAACTCCACATCTTGACTGTCTGGGAACGTTACCAAGCGACGTTCCTGACACCAGCGGGACGTTCTCAGAACGTTCTGGAAACGTAAAATTTCTAGCTGGGCAGATGAAACTAAAAAAAGAGCGTTTTGGCAGCAAACACGCTAGATGGGTTTGGTGCACCCGAGGACAATTTAATAAACCGTTGGATCTTTAATGTTGTGGGCATATTTTTCTGCTAGAGGTCCTGGACTTCTTGTTCAGATACATGGCATCGTGGATTCTATCAAATATCAACAGATAAAAAATTCTGCTAGGATTCTTATAATGGGCCGTGGTTGGATCTTCCATCAGGACAGTGATCCAAAACAAACATCAAAATCAACACAAAAATGTGTTACGGAGCACAAAAGGAAGCTTCTGCCATGACCGTCCCAGTCCCCTGACCTGATGAGTGAACTGAAGAGAAGAAGCACCAACATGGATCTGGGAATCTGAAGGATCTGGATAAATTTCTGTATGGAGGATTGGTCTCTGATCTCTTGTCAGGTGTTCTCCAGACTCATCAGGCATTATGAGAAGACTAAGAACTGTTATCTTGGCAAAAGGAGATTGCAAAAAGTACTTAATAAAAGGGTGCCAGCCAACGTGTTTTGGAGAAAAACATTTATTTCATAATGTGATTTCCCCCCCACTTTCAATTCTTTTACTTCAATTTAAGGTTAGATTTTTGGCAATTTTTTAATGAAAGATCAAAAGGATAAATGATGCAGATTTATTTTTTACAGCCAGTTTTGATCATATTTACCAGGGGTACCATTAATTCTGAGCACGTCTGTAGTAGGGAAGTATGCAATTTCGGATACAGCCTTTGACTCAGCCAGACACGGCGCAACGGTTAAAGACGTCCATCTAGCGCATGTATATAGAAAAACATTAAAAAGGTAGGGCATAGAGATGCAATAAAGCATTCTGTGTGAGCGATTTACACAATTCAAACCATCTACTAAAAACATCTGTCATGACTAAAGTCAACTTTTTTCGCTGGTAAAAAAATTATACAAATGGATGCCAAGAAATATTACGGCTGGTATAGTCTCTCAATTCATTGTCGTGGCAAAAAATATACATTTGTATCCTGCATGTTGGAAAGTTTTTTGAAGTTGTAAAACATCCTTATAGGGACCATTCACACAGTCTTTAGATGTGTTTTTTCACAGTTGAGCTCCATTGTTTTTAGAACTCTTTTTTAGAAAGTTTTTAGAAAAGACACAAGACACGAGCGCAACAACATTAGTCTAAATCATGTTTACATATAAAAACAATGGAAAAGTAGCACTCAAGAATATAAAAACGCATTCTGTGTGAACAGTCCCTTATTCTTACAGAACTTCCCAGTTTAAGAACAGTCTGATTATTTATGTTTAAAGCAACCTGGTAGGCTAATTCCAATAGCGATTTACACATCACAGTAACCCCTTGACCTCATATTAGAGGCTTTTATAAATCCTTAAGTATTTTTCATCCACACTTTTGTAGCACTGTTTGTGAGCCTCCTCCACCCCTGACTGTGCTGATCTGTGTCTGTGCACCAACAGGAGGTTCCCCAGGGCCTGTAGCAGGGGGTCGTAGAATTAGGTCTCGTTCAGGTAGAATAAGAGGCTTGTAAACTACAGGACAGGCAAAGCTAGTCTGATCTCCCCCAAATGCTCTCTGAGATCTATCCAGCTCAGTCACATGTACAATATGAATACATTTGTGAATAGAATATAATGAATCAGTCATGTCCAGAACTTTTGTTGATAAATGCTGTAATATCAGATGCTCTGTTTCAAAACCTAGTGAGATTTAACAATGCATTGCAATGAGTTCAGTGAAAACAATAAATCCACGATGAGGCAAGGGCAAGATAAATATTGAAAAATATAGATAAGAATAGTTCAGGTTTTTATCAATTTTATCCAATATGTGTACTGTGTTTAGATGTAAGAGTATTGCACTAGCTTAGCAACATGCTAATAGCAAACTCAATTCTGAGTCAAATCTCTTACTACTAGGAGTAGCTACTATTTTGTGGTGTGCGGAGTCTGCTTGTTGTTTAGCGTTCAAAATCAATCCGTTATGAAGTTAGGACGCTGCCTTAGAAGGCACTGTCTTTTAGAACAGAGCTAGTCTAAATTCTCTCATGAAAAAATCAGATACTCTGCCAAACTGGATTCATTCAAAAAGCATTTCCTGTTTAATTTCCAATCACTGGTCTGCCAGAACTTTACCCTGTTTTTTTACCTTAGTTTGCTCACTTGCTTCCCTTAAGGAGTGAGTGCGTGTGTCTAAGTGTGAGTGTTGGCTTGCAAACCTATTTTCGTGTTCAGTAATGTACTTCATATTTTCTGCTTGCACAAGCTCACTTCATAGTGTTAAATCTTGCCGATGGAGTAGTGCATTTTTCATGAGACCTGCATGTGAATGACTCCAAACAGAGAGATGGAAGAATTATCATGGGAATTGCAGTGAGGTCAAAACTTTTAAAACAGTATATTTGTGCTAGACTTTTCAGAGCTTAGCCCAATTCTGTACTGATGGCTTTTTTACACTCACACACATGTAGAAAGTATGTCAAGACACAAATGGATCATTTCCAATTTGCTAAAAGACAAACACTCATCGTGCTATGAACATACAGTGCATCCTTTAGGCTATATGACTAATGATTATTCCTCCATGCTGTCATGGCTCTAAATTAAAATAATGCTCAGTAGAAAATGATATGCAATTCAGTTTAAACCGTAACAGAATATCTTGCAGACTGCATTGTAAGGGCAGCCTACCTGCAGTTCCCAAGACAAATGAAAACTGTAAGAGCATGAAATCTTTCTGTGTGTGCACACATTGTTCTCAGCCTCAACCACAGCTTTCCTCCGTCTGTAAGATCCCATGCATACTCAAACGACCCAGTTTGGAGACATTGCCTTTGAGACATTACTGTTTCTTTTTGAAGGCAGCTTGAGCTGCACAGCATGACATCGCCATTAGAGAGAGCGTAGGATAGGAATAAAAAGAAAAGAAAATGATTAGCAAGCCAGTGCATAATAATAATAATAATAATAGTGAAATGTAGTAAACAAGTGAAATGAATTTTTTTAAAATATTAGCGTGTTTTAAATAAAGCGTGTTTTACTTTCATGACAAAAACTATTTGTATCACCTAATTAGTGTATACTAGATAGACTAAAGAATAATAGATAGATGACTTGGGAATAGATAGATAGATAGATTGATATGGACTGTTTGAGGTTTGAAATGTTAGGACTCTAGCTAAAAGATATATGTAGGTTAAATAAGGTTTAGTAAAATGCCAGACTACAGGGTTGCAATTGAGCAAATGGTGACATTTCTCAAATGTGCCAGAGTATGAATCTCTCTGCATGAATCACTGCCTACTAACTTGAAAGTCATTTGTATTTTTGATGTCTGAAAATCTTCACCCACACCCCAGGCTCAGGAGTGTATGTGTGAGCGAGAGAGATTTAAAAAGATCTAAAAAGTAGAAAGAGAGAAGCCGGATTGGAAAGTTGCGGCGGCAGGCGCATCATAGCTCTTAACGCACATTAGTGGAAGGCGAAAGTGGGCTAGATTTTGCATTTTTAATTAGAGAAGGGATTTACTATCTGTAAGAATCCTCTGCTGAGTGAATTGAGAGGGAAGTGAAAGGACCACAGAATGAAGAGATTTTGATGATGCTGCTGTTTTTGTGTCCTCAATACTGTGTTTCATGATGTGCATGTTTTTCTTCCCTAGCTCCATTTTTTTCTAATTTCGAAATTCTTTCAGCTGCTTTGCTACTTTCTCTTGTTGGCATGTCTCACCATCAGTGCAGGACTGTGTTTGGCTCTGTCCTCAGGTTCCCACACAGCAGATAAACTAGAAGGACATACTTCCCCACACAACTGTTGATGTCACAGTCCAGAAATCTCATCTGTGGCCAGAACACTGTTAGAACAACAAGAACCATTAAAGGAATATTCCAGGTTCAGTGCAGTTAAAAATACATTTTAAAATGTAATTTAATCCTGTGATGTCAAAGCTGAATTTTCAGCATCGTTGCTCCAGTTTTCAGTGTCACATGATCCTTCAGAAATCCTTAGGTATTCTTGGGGGCTGTGGTAAAGCCCCCGTCCTGACCACCGTCAGTCCTGCAAGCTTGCTTAACAACATGATCGAGCTCATATTTATCAGGCGAAACTGATTTGTTTGTAATATGCAGGCCTGCTTTTCCCAACGGTCACTTGGACTGTGAATGAGTTTCCCATTACAGCAGCTGTAAAGCAACAGAACAGCTGTATGTGTGTGGTTGATACAGAGCTGTATTTAATCTTAAAATGTACACTACTGTCTTTTTTCCATCTCTATCTTTCTCTAAGAAATTCACAAAGTCTGCATTGTAGCTCTCACATTTCTTCCAGATCCTGTGCACCTGTTGCTCACTCAATGTTCCCAAGTCATGGTAATAGTGTGAGTGTTGATTACAGCTGTTGAAGTGCAGCTGTGTTCAGTTCTGCAGCTCTCCTTGTGTCTCAACTGAGTACTTACATGAAGACATGATCTTTAAACACATACTACACTCTTCAAATGTTCTATATTGGGTGGATAACATTTTAAAGTTCCCCTATTATGGATTTTTGAAAATGACCTTTCATGTAGTCAGTGTGTAACATAGCTCTAAGTGAATAAAAACAACCTGCAAAGTTTTAAATCTGAAAGTGCATATATAAAGTTATTGTCTTTCAAAAGTAAGAGTAGACTCTGAGTCAATGAAATTAATCGTTTTTCAAACGAGTCACAAGCCGTTTCGTTGTGACGTCAAGATGAAACATTAGCATATTGCTAACTGGTTAACTCACATTATTACTGTCTTACTGAAATACTTCTGCTGATCAGCTGTGGGCCACTATTACCTAAAACTGTGTCTATTAATGCAGATTGTCTGTCGTTCTCACTACTTTGAGGAAAGATTAAGCATGGAGCAAGATTTGTTTTACGTTTATGTTACATCAGTCATTCACGCGATGTGTTGGATTTACTTAAAATATATATGCACCATTTTTGCATCATACTTTTTAAAGTAACACCAAGGATTTTTTCCTCTGCGGTCGGCCTACAGGTTGGAAGCGGAATTGTCCATTACCGCTGTCGTAAATAATTTAGCCTACCGCAGCCTACTGTCGCACGCGCACGCACGCTGTTTATCCAGCACAACTTTGGAATCAACATTGGCAGACATCCCAACCTGCAAGAAGTCATTTCAGGGAGGTATATCTTGGTGACTGGATTGTTGACGGGGGGCGACGGGTGACGGGTGGCGGGTTGACTAGCTTTCGTGAGGCACACTCGCTAGGTCTCTCGCTCAGCTCTCTCCCTCTCTGCCATCCTCGCGCTATGTAACTTAGCTATGTTATGCGCGCAGTATGTTTTGTCTCGCATGCGCGCTCTAGATTCCGGGAGATTTGAACTAATTTTCAGGGCAACAGGGAGATGCTATCAATATGCGGGAGACTCCCGGTAGACTTGGGATGTCTGCAATAGCTACAGACAATTTGAGGAAGTGGTGGGGGAAGTGACGTATGCCGTAAAGCAGTCGAATTTTGTAGTTCTTTTTGTGCACGGGTTCCTACCCGAAACCCGAAGTTACATAGTGCCAGTAAAAGCGATACAGACCACGTCAGGCTATCGCAGACGTGTCATTTAACTTATTTTAAGTCGATGTACCATCACAAGGGTCTTGGAAATATATTATGAAGGTTGAAAAACTACTTAGTGTTACTTTAAGTAATCCCAACTTGGAATAATTTTACATAAAATAAACAAGAAAACCTTTGTTAGATGTACTTAAATATTTGAGTTCACGCAACATTCTTTACTTAAAAATATATGCATCACATTACATATATTTTAAGTAAAGAATGTTACGTGAAATGTTATGCTGAAGCCATTATTATAGTAGTTGACATGACTTATGTTTTTTCATTTTATTTATGCATACATTTAAGTTCACCTAGTAACTTATATTTTTGTGTTACACACACTAAATATGTTAAGTAGAGGTTGAAACGTTATAAATACTTAATTTTTTTGTGTTTAATCTAATTACTTTTATAAGTAATGGTTGTTCAGCCAACGAATCGTTTTTTAGAGTGAGAGCTCGGCTAATGTATGCACTGTCATTGATACAATTTCCATATGTTCACCGCAATAAATTAGAAAAATACTCAGTAAATAAATAAGTACAAGTAAAATAATCGGTTTGCTGATGGACATGCACTTGTTAATGCTGAAGAATTACAGTTGCAACGTTACCTCAAACTGAGTAGCGTATCACTGAGAAACGTCCTGCTCGAGTCGGTTTGGGCTTGGGTTGAATAACTAGTTCTTCCAATGTTTCATCATCGGACTCGCGCTGGGATTGATATGGTAAAAATCACCGTCATTGTTTGTTACTGTGTTAGTTACGGTGTAGGAAGCCTCAGGACAAGCAGAGCTGACGTTGTTTTGGCAATGGGCGTTTTTGTTTTCGACACGCGCGCTGTACACAGTTGACCAAACACAACAGACTGAGCTGTCTGGCCAATCAGAGCAGAGTAGCTTGCGGAAAGGAGGGATTTAGAGGGATTGATTCATCCGACGAGTTGTTTGAGAATCATTAAAATGTGATGTACAAATGTATATTATAAGAAAATGAAACAGTTTTTTGTCCTTTGATGCATTTAAACCTGTTGTAGGAGACTCCAAAACAACATTAGGAAACTTTAAAATAGCATAATGGGGCACTTTAATGTTCTTATGCTCACTAAGGCTGCATTTATTGGATCAAAAATACAGTAAAAACAGAAAATTAATCCAATTCAAAATAACGGTTTACCATTTTAATCTATTTTAAAATGTAATTTATTCCTGTGATGCAAAGCTGAATTTTCAGCATCATTACTGTCCATTCTTCCATCCAGTCTTCAGTGTCACATGATCCTTCAGAAATCCTTCTAATATGCTGATTTGCTGCTCAAGAAACATTTCTTACTATTATCAATTTTGAAAACAGTTGTGCTACTCAATATTTTTCCTTATTTCTTTTCTTTTTTGCCTGTTGAGGAATTATTTCTAATAATAAAATCCCAAGAAACCAGAAAGTAGGCATCTTAATTACGTTGCCTTAATATATTTTGTTTTAGCCAAATTCTATAGCAGCATCAAATGCATTTCTTGCAGAGAAGACGATCCCAATATGCACTGCAATGAGGCTAGTGAACAAATACATCCAAGATCGCATGTGTCTCATTAATGCTTCAATTGAACCTAACAACAGAAACACAATTTAGATTAATCCCATCAGTGCTATTAAATACACTCCCCTCCCCCTCACGCACATCATTTAACCTACATATACACACATATGCACACACACGGGTCACAGAGCAGCCAAATGTTCACTGATATCCTGGGCATTCAGATGTCTATTTAGCCAGAAGAGGTCCTCATTGGTTGCCATGGCGACTCCTCTCCTCGCACTATTTTATTGAGCATGAGAGGCCATTGCCTGGGCGTCTGGAGGAGGAATGCTGAGCAGAAGACCCTGATGTTTGGAGTCTTAGTGTCTGAGAGAAGATCTGATGCCGCTGTGATAGCAGGCCGTAAAGGCCTCTAGACCTGCACACACGTTGATATTGGTTTGTTAATGTCTGACTTTCATTGTCTGACCCTAGAGGTTCATTGCACTAATAGTGTCATAAAAACATTCACTGTCTCTGACTAATTGTTGATTGCTTAAATAATTACAGGTTGAACTGTAGAAATGTCACACCTATTCTAACAGGATGCGATGTCTGTTTCCCTTTCACCTTCTGTCAGTGCCATGGATAGCAATATCACAAGGAAATGTCTCAGTTGTTTGTTTAGATCGAATGGAGAGCAATTGGAGGCTTTTGCGTAAGTCTCCTGCTTTTTAGATGAGAGAAAAACGGCAGTAATCTCACATATCTCAATTAATCAATAAAAATCAGCAGTTTGTGTATGATCCTAAAACATAAACTTTAAACCGTTTCATCAGATACTTCCACAATCAAATGATCTACTATCCAGATTTATTTTATTGCTCTATACTCTGAATGCATGTCAGCAATTGTCTCATTTGTGTATTTATATTTTTCTTCTGAAGAATTTTAAAAAGGAAATATTAAGCTTTTAAGAAATTTTCAGATTAATATTTAAAATTTAAAATCAATATTAAGAAATTTTAAGAGAAATAAAGAGAATCATAATAGTTAGATATATAATAGATATATTTTATTTGACAGACGGATGGACGGACAGATAGATAGATAGATAGATAGATAGATAGATAGATAGATAGATAGATAGATAGATAGATAGATAGATAGATAGATAGATAGATAGATAGATAGATAGATAGATAGATAGATAGATAGATAGATAGATAGATAGATAGATAGATAGATAGATAGATAGATAGATAGCGTTGTTTAATTAAAGTTAACAGCGGTTGGGAAAGGTTGATAGAAGAAAGGGCTCTGGTTAGAGTGCACTAAAAATAGATAGAGTTACTCACTGGTGTGCTCACAGTAGTAGATTTACTACACTCACTCTGTCAAGGGGGCGATCAATCTGCCCTCTCTGCATTATAACCTGTGTGCTTCTGAACACTGGGCTCTTGTAATAACAGGCTGGGTCACACACCGTGAGTCACCTTCTCATTTTCTGAGATGATTTCACTCTGCATGGGAGGTTTCTCCAGTTTGATGTTACTTCCACAGTGAAACAGGACTTATAGTGGACTGAAACTGCTTTGGGTCCATCTATGCATTCATACAAGTGGATAGACAGTTGACACAGAGAGCGACAGATGGAGGCAGATTTATGGAACATGGGAGGTACAAGAGTGAAAAAATGGAAAAAGGGATGGACAGGAGGAATGAAGCTTGCAGTAGTGTTGTTGAACTCTGATTAAACTGTCAGAGTGAAAAACGATAGGTCATAGTGAGGTACGTTTGGGATGCTACCACACACGCACACACACACACACACACACACACACACACACACACAAAATATGGGAGCTTATTTCCACCAGGAAAATAATAATAAAATAGGTTATTGCAGCTTTTTATCTCACAATTCGGACTGTTTTTCTTGCAATTCTGAGAGGAAAGGTCTGAACTGTGAGATATAAACTTGCAAGTGCAATAAAACCAAAACGTTTTGTTGAGAAAA
The DNA here is from genome assembly GCF_029890125.1 of Rhinichthys klamathensis goyatoka. Taxonomy (NCBI): domain Eukaryota; kingdom Metazoa; phylum Chordata; class Actinopteri; order Cypriniformes; family Leuciscidae; genus Rhinichthys; species Rhinichthys klamathensis. Next base: position 477,775 of record NW_026606585.1, read on the forward strand.
AATGTGGCAATTAATTTTACTTTTTTTTTAATTCCATGGCAGGAAAATAAAACAACCCAAAAAACTAAATTATGAGATGTATCTCAGAATTCAGAGAAAAAAATGTCAAAATTGCAAGATGTAAGTTACAAGATTGTGAGTTTACAGCTCGGAATTCTGATTTTTTTTCTCTGACTTCTCAGTTTAAAAATAAACTAACATAAATATAAAATTGGAACTTTGAGAAAAAAGTCAGAATTATGAGAGAAAATTTCGATTTTCCACTTTAGACATTCTACTAACTATAAGTAACTTTGCAACCTCATGTCAACTAACTCTCATTAGGGTATTAGTAGACTAGACTGTCAGTAGACTGTTATGGTTATGGTTATGGTTAGGTGTTAGGGTTCGGGTGAATAAGTTGACTTGTAGTTGCCAAGTTACTTATAGTTAGTAGAATGTCTGTTGGGGGAGCATCAAAATAAAGTGTTAGCAGATATTTAGCAGACAGTCTAATACTCTAATGAGAGTTAGTTGACATGTAGTTGCAAAGTTACTAATAGTTAGTAGAATGTCTAAAGTGGACTATCAAAATAAAGTGTTACCAAAGTTTGCAATACAAGCTTCCATAAAAAAGAGAGAAGAGATAAGAGTGAAAAGAGATATTTGTGATTGTTCTCCACTGACGATCACAATGCAAAAAGATGGAAAAGTGCCATAAAAGATGCATGTAAAGGGGAAAAGATGACAAGGAATGGGAGAATAATCCCACGACTCTCCGGTTTACGATCAGGCCTTTTCCTGTTGATCCAAACTTTATCTCCATATCTAACCCAGGGAAGAGCTATAGAGCTCCATACAAACAAAGCTAATCCTGGGAGAGGAACCGATAGCACGGGAAATCGGCCTTGCTGAGCAAACATCGGTTTTCATAGATGTAAATTAAGATTAAACTAATTTGTATAGCCATGTAACAGTATAATTTGTTATCTTTGTAATTACGAAACCATTTCCCTAGTCTTTGATGTCCAAATATTACTTTATTACGTTGTCAAACTGAGAGTATCCTCCAAGTGTCATGGATCATTCATGGATGCAGGGACAGACCAGATCCATCCGTAGTGCCCATGGGAATCGATTAGTAAAGGTGACCATCGTTAGAGAGGAAGAAAACAACGAGTTCTGTTTGGAAGTCATAATCTCTGATAGGCTCATGAGTCAAAGGTCAGGTGTTCAGTTTCAGATGAAGGGGTGGTGGCATGAACAGGACGGATGCAAGTGATTTTTAGAAAGCGAAAATTAGTCTTAATTCACAAGATCAGTTTGCCCATTAAGACGCCACCCAAGAGAGATGCATCATGGTCTTATCAGCACAGAAATTGATGCACATAACAGTTTCTCTCACTTTCTTTTAATCACCCCCATCCTGCTTTACATACAGTATATATACAGTATAAATGTGTGGGGCAACCCGTGTTCTTTATGTAGGTTACACATCTAAAACATATGGAAGCGCATTTTACATAAACACATACTTTGATAAATTATAAAGTATATGAGATAAAAACTCAAAATTATGACAACATTATGAGATAAAGTCATAATTATGACAGAATTTGGACTATAACTCATACTTATTACAGTATCTCATATTTTTCAATTATATGTAAATATATATATATATATATATATATATATATATATATACATTTATTTTATTTATATATTTTTTTATAACATTTAATGTCATAATTTTGACTTTTTATTAATGAAGCTGTCTGCAGTTCACAACAAATACCTTGTTTACTTCATGTTTACACTTTACTGGTATAATGAGAGTATCATGAAAATGTAGAACAGCAGTGGTGTCAGAAACTTTAATTTAACACCTCTGATTGGCTGTTGCATTTATGTGCTCAACAGACATGTCCTGTGATTGGTTAAGGCGCAAAGCAGCAAAAAAACAAACAAACAAAAACACACATTGTACTTGTGACGCGACTGGATTAACACTGGATTATTAATATTTTTATAATAAATATTTGTTTGTCATCTAAAATCTGCATCCATGTGTGCTTTTGTCCCATCAGACTTAGTCTTCCTCTCTGATGCTCTTCCTGATCTGTCAGTGACTGACAAGACTGTGTTTATCCAAGCACACATATGATATATATCATAGAAAACTCATGCTTATCTTTATTGTGCTAGTGTTACATAATATAACATTTCTTGAGTGATATTTACATAAAGGGTGTCTGATCAGTCATATTGCTAATAGCTATCTTGCTAATTTACAGTTGTATGTTTTCTCTAGTATCACACCCAGGGAGGAAATTACTGTTATTTTGATATGTTGGCAGAACGTCCTTCCTCATTCTGGCCCTGAGATACTGTCTGACTGCTCTTCCTACTCCAGTTGAGGGTCGCAGGCCTCTGCTCTTTGTATTGTGTGTTGTGAATTACTTCCCTGGCCTTTAACACCACAGTGACTGCAGGCCCACATCCACATCCAGGCTGACGGTGTGCGTTTCCCCATGATAAGGCTGGTTCTTCCTCTATCTCCTCTTTCTCTCTGTTCGAACACACCCACACTTTATCATTGTCAACAACAGTTATAGAAAGAGCTGATGCTTACCAGATTTGTGTAATGCTGATTTCATCAGTGAACTTTAGAGACATATATTAGCATATTTTATGCATGGTATCTGTTCAGTCTCCCGAGAATGAAAAAAACAGTGTTAGATAATCAGTTTAATCTGATTAATGGACCTTTAAAATCAGATTGTTCTTTGATTCCTCTTTTTTTTAACAACAAGGGACATATTTCAAGTATATATGTCTGTATAGCTGTGATCTCTGAATGCAAATGGCAAATAGCAGAAAGAGGACACACTTTTCTAAATCTATAAGAACATGCAGCAATAATGCATATAAAAATAGAAATTTTGTTTTATTCCCCTAAGGGCCGGTAAGATGATTAAAATTTGAGGGCATATTGCTCTCTTGCATGAGCTGCAATGCGTGTGATAGAAAAGGAAAGCTTGGGGGTGAATGATGACAGCAATGCTCCGGTGTTTAGTCATCTACCACAACCTGATTATCTGTGAAGATCAAACGAGCCAGTGCACTGGAAAACAAACAACAAAGCATTGCCAAGTTTCTCTCCAGAAACTATATCTGCTAAATTAGATCCTCCCAAACTAATTGAGCACATAGTTTGCTTTTGTTTGAGGACCTTTGAATTAGCAGTTGCTAATGAATAAATATTAGAGGAAGAAAGTCCTGCAAAATCCAGGTCACACAATAAATAAGTCATTGTCTGCTGGTGTGTAAAAGCTCCGTGGTGTGAAATCACGTGAGAACCGTTTCAACCCAGTTTCTTTGCTTTGGAAAATATGTTACATACACATTATTTCTAAATTATTGTACGTGGAAAAAGAAACACTGTAAGTGTTATTTCCTATCATTTGAAACCCTAAAACCCCCTATTTTGTGTGCTATTATTATCATAAATATTATTATAAGGAAGTGTAACCTATACTGCATGACAAATGTGACACCATGATTAACGAAAACTAAATAATATAATTCCATCTTTAGAAATTCTAAATATAACATTTTATCTAATATAACAAAACATACTTGATGTGGCCTGAAAATTTACTGCGTAGTAGGGATGAGAAATAAGGTGACAAATAGAATGGACTGTATTGCCATCTGCTGGTTGATACAAATGTAAGGGAAGGGATTGCAACTTACTGCATCTTTGAATTCTCAATTCTCCACATGTGCTTGTAGTAATAATAACTGCACTATATACTTTTAATATATATATAAGTATGCCAACTTATAGACCATAATAGCCTACATAAAAATGTGCAAATCAATATTTGTTAGATTTTGTTTTTTTGTGGGTGATTATAAAACTTTAAATAAAAAAAAACTTGCCAACATTAATATCGATGCAAGGAAAAGAAAGGGAATTGAAAACAGAAAAATCCACTCTAAACGTTGCTCCCAAACAGCGGAACTAAGCTTTCGTTTCCCCTGTTTCCTGTCGGATCTTTCCATAGCGTGACACATCAAAATGGCGGAGCGGGAAGAAGCAGTGAGAGGGTTCATCGCTGTTACTGATGTTGATGAAGAGAGGGCCCGTTTCTTCCTCGAGTCAGCCGGCTGGGACCTACAGGTCAGGGTCACACTGATCACCTTTTTACTGAAATATTGTGCTGTGAAGCACAAGCTCTGCAGCGGAGAATTCAACAGACTTAAACCTCCGCTCACTAGCAGCCAGTGAAATCTATAACCGGCTAACGAAATGTGCAAGTCACTCTTCATTAAAATCACCAGGAGTATCTTACACTGATTTAAGTCGTTAATCACACATGATGTGATTCACACCTCAGGATTTGGCAGTCAGTATTGCCTTGAAGTGGATGATGTTTTTAAACCGTGCCGGTCTATTTTACATAGAAATCCATCCATAAGCTAGCAGCTTTAGCTTGTTCAATTGATACTCATGTTTACATTCGTGGTTTATTGTTATTATTCGTCCTGAAATATATTAAATTGTGTTGTTTTGGAGTCGTTAATATAATTAATCTGATGTATCTATTTACTGAAAGCAAAAATTGGTGTGTTTTGTTTGTTTCTGTAATTGACCAACAGCGTGTCTGTCTGTGAAATGAGGTGACAGCTCTCTCTCCTCTGTCCCCTCAGCTTGCTCTAGCTAATTTCTTTGAAGATGGAGGAGATGATGATATTGCCACCCTCCCTCAGCCAGAAACTGGCCCTGTCACTCGATCCACAGGGCCAAGGTAACACAGGTCAACCTACGAACTGTTTGGGCTTCTCTATTATACAGTATCATCTATATGGTCACAATAACAGTTGTGCTGTGTTTAATAATCTCTTCTGATTTCAGTGAACACAGAGTGACATCCTTTAGAGATCTGATGCATGAGGATGAAGATGAGAGTGGTGAAGAAGAAGGCCAGAGGTATCAATATCTAGTACAGTTAATAACAGCTAAAAATGGACATGTCTTAATATTGGGGTTTATATTATTGTGGAATAATGTCATTATTTTTTATGGAATATTTATTTTTAAATCATGTGCCCTCGTAATCTTTTAAAAACATTAACTTCCCTTCTCTGATGACATGTGCACAGGAGTGAGGGCTAGACAATAATCCCTCACTTCCAGCAACCTGTCACACATGATATCCCACCAATTAGCAAATGACAACGATCCAATCAATTTCCAGTGGACAAAATCAAATTTCACCCCTACATTTTTCGTTCTCATTCTAAAAGCTGTTTCACTCGTATATACGTCACAATAGGGAAGAAAAGACGACCGCATTTTGTGACTTTAACACAAACATTAACTCTTTTTGTATTCATAAATAAGATAAGTTACATAAAGGGAAATGATTGCATAAAGGAAACACTGTCTTTTAGGTCTTTCTCCGTTTTTGCTGTTCGTTCAAATGGTCCTGTGGTGACACAGTATATATTAAAGGTGCCCTAGAATGTGAAATTGAATTTATTTTGGCATAGTTAAATAACAAGAGTTCAGTAGATGGACATGACATACAGTGAGTCTCAAACACCATTGTTTTCTCCTTCTTACTTAAATCTCGTTTTTGAAAAACACCCCTGAAAAATAGGCGAATCTCCACATAACACCGACTGTGACGCAACAGTCGGGATCATTAATATGTACGACTCCAAAAATGTGCATATGCCAGCCCATGTTCAATGCCAGGCGGAACTGTGCAGCCGAAGCATGGCAGTTGCTCAGTGTTTGGATGTACACATTAACACAAAAGTATTTTTTAGTTCCTTCATCCGCGCCTCTGAAGAAACAATGGGTTCATTTTATTTTCTCTGGAAATTTCCAAACATTTCACCGATGACTGTTTCCTCAATTTGGGCCAATACAGAGCTGGCCTCGGATCGAGCTACCAAGCAACACTTTCTGATGTGTAATTGTTCAAGTTCAGACAGGTAATCTTTCTCTCAAAATCGTTCAATACTGTTAATGCATCAGTAAGTCAAGCCAGTGACTAAAATATCAACTTCGCATCGTTTCTTTTAGTAGGATGAAAAAAAACTTGTGTGAATAAATTATATACAGAAAGCAACCAAAGAACAATCTTTCCACAGCGCGAGTTTATCTGGACACTAGGGATGCTCCGATCAGGATTTTTGCAGCCGATACCGATAGCCGATTTCTTGTCATGGTGATCGGCCGATACCGATGCTTAATATACTTAATATAAGACAATGATAAATACAAACAAAATGGAGCAGTCTGATGCAGCCCACAGGCTTAAATTAAACATTGTCCAATAGTAAACTTTGGAGGACAACATAAACATTTAATCACCTAAAATAGAGAAGTCATAACTTAAACCTTGTCCAATACAAGTCTGAGCAGGACAAAAATTAAATAAATAAATAATTTAATTGGAGTAACAAACTGGAGTAGTTTGATGCTACTCATTAGAAGGGGTGGGCATTTCGAGCAAAAATAATATTCGAAGATACTGTAGCTGGCTATTATTCGAAAATCGCACCCCTCCCCCATATGCACGCACACATGCATAGGCCACAAAAGTGAGAAAAGCGGAGTGGTCTGACGTTTAGGCTAAATATAACTTAAAAACGTAAATATACATTTCATATTTGTTTTATATAATATAATGTTCTTTTTTTTAAATTTCATCTATGTTGATTATATGAAAAAGGAACCGGATGAGATGGGTAAGATAGGATCATAAGATGCCCAATATATCAGGAGACATTTGGAGTGGGTCAGACATGATTTTGACCACTTAATTAAGTTTTGTTTTGTAGAAAGCCATTTTTTAAAGTGAATTTCGTTTTGTAAAAATTGTATCTTAATTTCAATCAATGTTTCATCAACCAATTGGCTGGATTTAATAAATAAGAAGCAAAATATAACAGACAATATAGGATACGGAGGCGCCCGCGCGTAAACTGGAGCGCGTCTCATAAATGAACCGAAACTCAGCGTATAAATGACTTGCCTCACAGACCTGAGAACGTATAGAAAGCTTGAAATGCTTTAAAAAAAAAAACATTCAAATCGATAAGAAATGGGGTACTCTGCTTATGTAGTCTATCCGTATGAAGTGTGCATTTCTCTCTATAGGCGCGTTCACTACATGCGAAGATGGCGTCAACATCGCCAACTGTATCTTTGCAGCCAGAAAACACTAGTTTATAAATAAACAATTCAAATGTACCATGCTGCCTAAACATTACTTTTGCCGGTTCTTTGTGGCAAGCTTTATGCATGCGCTTGATATGCGGAATATAGGCAATATTACGATAACGCTCATTATGGTTTAGTATTTTCTCCCATATATATTTAATTAAATTAATATAAATATGCAATTAGACTAATGGCTTAAATGAACTACTACTAGTCAACTAGAAAAAAACTTTAGTCGTGCACGGGCAGCCCAATTTATTTCACATATTTCCTAACCAGCGCGTCACTGCGGGTGTTCTGAGCGAGCGGCGCTGTGTGGACTGAGCGAGCGAAGTTACTCTTCAGAAAGCTGATCTCTCTGGAGGACAATGCTCCTCCACATGAGATTCCTTTGAAACATACATGGCAAATAGCTGTTTCTCGACACATCATAGCAATTCCACACCGGCGATGACATGACTGCCAAATCATTTAAGTCCCCACGCATCATGTACCTTCTCACGTTTTGATGTAGGCCTAATCAAATTGTGATCGGTTTGTGAGATCGGCCAAGTTTAGTGAGTACCGATCGAGTCATAAAATGTGAAGATCGGCCGATACCGATCTTTGGCCGATCGATCGGAGCATCCCTGCTGGACACTTGCCAAACTCGTTATGAATGCAATGACGCACGTTACACTGCACAACGAAGCTCTTACTGTATTTACATGATCGTGTTTGCATTGGTGAAAGCATTAGAGAGAGTGCAGAAACTGCGTTGCAATGATAAGATCTTCATTCTCGCGATCAACACACTGTCATCTGCTTGCTCAATGCTCAGTCATCACGGCAACATTTTATGTGATGGGAATAGATCTAAATACTTTAAAAACATCTCACGATTCGTTAATCTCGATAGCTGTAATAGTAAAAACGTATAATAGCTGTAGTAAAATTATTTGAGAGAGTTTCACATGTAATACATAGCTATTTCATATGCAAGCATGTCAGCCAATCACAGCAGAGGCCGGTTACACACAGCAGACACGCCCCTTCAAACAGCTTTCAAATCAGAGGCTAAAATCAGGCTAGGAAAAATGCCTTTTATTTCTAAATGATGACTAATTTTGATCTAAAAAACATACTAACATTATTAGGTCAACCCAGGAAACATTATAAAATAATAGAAAAAAAAAATCTAGGGCACCTTTAAAAGGGAAAAAATATCGGTAACGCTTCCTTTTACAGTCCTGTTACCCATGTACTTACTATGTACTTATTATAGTAATTATAATTACTGGATAATAACTAGGAACTAACCCTGAACCTACCCCTAACCCATGTACTTACCATATATTAGCCAGTACTTTCTAGGTAAGTACTCTGTAAGTACACGTAAGTACTGTACTGTAAAAGAAAGCGTTACCAAAATATCAATGTGATTTAAAAAAAAAATACATGTTTGATAATTATACCACAATTAGACATATTGTTTAGAAACTGTGTTAAAGTCCCCATGAATTAGTTTAAGTTTTTTGGCTATTAGTATGAATATATTAGCCTTACTGTTATCTATAAGCTCCATCTATGTGCTCCAAAACAATGACAAAATTTGCATTTAGAAGATATAAGCATGGAAAACGTACAGTCTTCCGCCAATATGGATCAATGATTTTGATGACATCACTGCACTTCAGCTTCTCGTCAGATGTTTTGTCCAATCAAATGCTCTCTAGAATCTAAAGCGTCTAGAATCAATGTCCTTCCGTCTTCCTGTTTCAGTGGAAATAATGTTAACAATGAAATGTTAATGAATGTCATGTTTACACATTTAATGCTCCTTTTTTTGAGTAACATCAGACTTCTCGTCCTGCAGGTTCTTTGCCGGGGGCTCAGAACGCAGTGGGCAGCAGATTGTTGGCCCTCCCAAAAAGAAAAGCCCAAATGAGGTGGTTGAGGATTTGTTTAAAGGAGCTAAAGAGCATGGGGCGGTTCCTGTTGACAAAGCAGGGAAAGGACTTGGAGAATCCAGCAAGTCCAAGGTAGTTTCTTTCACAGAGTAAACTTTACTGTATATTAAAGATAATTTGCTTGTTGCATACATATATTTATAATTCTATCTCATGTGATTTTGAAGTGCTCATGTTTCCTTTCTGTCTGCTCATTCTACAGCCGTTTATAGGTGGTGGTTATCGATTGGGTGCAGCACCAGAGGAGGAGTCAACTTATGTTGCAGGAGCTCGGAGACAGCCCGGCAGTTCACAAGATGTGAGTCACCTAGCCTGTGCCTGCTGAAGTCATTCAGATGTAGAGAGAGATCTGCTACAGTATAAATAAAACAAAATTCTGTATCAAAATTTATAGGCAAGAAAAGTAGTTTGTTTAGGCTGGGTTGTATGAATTACAAACCTGCGCACATATTTTAAAAAGCACATAACTATAGAATTCTGAATGAGCATGTGAACGCCGTCAGCGTTAATCACAGGTTCGCGTTTAAAGTCTGATCATTTCGACGGAGGTGAATCAATCAAAGTTAACTTTAGCTGGAAGTAACATTATTCAAGAACCGCTATAACGCCAAAACAATCTGTTACCTTAAATTATATGTTTATCTCTGTAAAGCTGCTTTGAAACAATTCATTGTTAAAAGCGCTATATAAATGAAGATGACTTGACTTGACTACAGTGATTTGTGCTGTACCAACAGGTGCATGTGGTGCTGAAGCTCTGGAAGTCTGGCTTTAGTCTTGATGATGGAGAGCTTAGGAACTACAGTGATCCCGGGAACGCTCTCTTCTTGGAGTCTATCCGCAGAGGGTGAGCTCTGAATTCATTCAGGGATGTTTGGCAGAAGTTTACAGTAGGGATGTTAACCGATGACCGCTTGACCGATGGCTGACCGTATGAACGTTGACCGATCAAAGATACTCGGTTAAAAAAAAGAAAAGTGATCTCCTAAATTAGGCTATTATAGACAGTGGACTAAACACCACTACAGTTAGCCATCTCATTCCAAGATTTTTTGTGTGAAGTGAACAAATCCCTCACACTCAATTTTTCATAACTCGCCTGTTTATACTTAATAAACCAATAAAAACATTTGGCGCGAGGTCACAGCGTTTGGGTTCGCGTGCTCACAAGGTTTGTGAAAAGTAAAGGCTACAGGCTAAAACACTCGAGGTTAGAGCCAGGGCAGACGACAGGATGAAGCGTGCAAAGAAAAGTAGTGTGTGGTAGAGATGCGCGGATGGGCTATTATTTCATCCGCAACCGCATCACAAAACTCATCATCCGTCCGCCATCCATCCGCACCAACGTTTTTGACCAATTTTCAAAACCGCACCCGCCCGCCATCCCCTGATTGGGCGATACAAGGCGCTGCTGATGACAGCCTTGAGACTAGAAAGCTCTCAGAATATCAGCAGTGAACTCGTCGCCGATCGGCGCGCAGGGACAAAAATAAATAAATAGCCTAAATGAAACGCACTTCGGCAAACCTGACCTTATCTGTTGGGCTACTGTACAATATTTTCATTGTAGCCTAATAGAAAACGCATTTTGCCACATAATTTCAACATGCTGCTATTGTATGGGGCGGGACAGTTCTCCATTACGGACGCGAACACTCAGAAAGCGGCACTAAAAGACTTTCAAACTTTCACAGGTCTCAATAAAGCACAAAGCCTTTCTTTAAAGGGATACTCCACTTTTTTTGGAAATAGGCTCATTTTACAACTCCCTCAGAGTTAAACTGTTGAGTTTTACCGTTTTTGAATCCATTCAGCCGATCTCCGGTTCTGACGGTACCACTTTTTGTTTGAGAACTGCTAATGGTCTCGTCCACTTCAATGATGTATGCTAAAAGTGGTACCGTCAGAACTGGAGATCGGCTGAATGGATTCAAAAACGGTAAAACTCAACAGTTTAACTCTGAGGGAGTTGTAAAATGAGCCTATTTCCAAAAAAAGTGGAGTATCCCTTTAAAGCGAATTTCGTTTTGTATTAATTGTATCTTCATTTTAATCCATGTTTCATTAACCAATTTCCTGGATTTAATAAATAGGCTAAAAAGTAAATTGTCTATCTTGATTGTGTAGGCTATTTTTCATTATAAAATATTAGGCTGTGTATACCGACATGGATCAATTATTAATATTAGATTTCATCTATCTTTTGTAGGCATAGATGGCGCACCAACGAAAAAGCCTAGGAGTGACTTCGGCGTTTCTTTAATATCGAGGCTCTATAGTTTATTATATGATTGTTAGGCCTGTTGATGGTATAAAATGAATTGCACTGTGCCTGAAAAAGACGCGCTCTCCGTTCTCTTTCCGTGCATTCAAAATTAACGGGAGTCTTCAGAACAGGCTCGTCCAGCGTCAACAGCACCGAACTTAGCTCCAATGTCAATCAACGTCTGGGCCACTTGGTGGAATCCTTTACGAGAAAAAATATCGAACGGGCGCATATCAAGAGAGCGCACAACTTATTCCAGGCAACACTTTTCTGACCTTCTATTTCCTTTGTTTTTAATTCTCCTTTTTTTGAGTTTGTCACGTAGCTACCTCCTTCGCCGGCGTTGCCATCTCTGATAACAACAAGCAGTCTCTGCATAGACTCGACTAGCTGATGAAAATTTGACTATTTCAAAGTGTGCTCGATTTTTTTTTTTTTTTTTTTTTTGGATGTAGGTATATAGTCATATAACAATATTTAACAATGTATATTTTTTCATTTGATTTGTTCAACCGCCCGCCACCCGCCCGAATTTAATTTAAAAAAAATTTTTCGTCCCGTCATCCGCCCGATCCGCGGTTTATCCGCTGAGTCCGCGGTTGGCGGTTACAGCCGCGGACTCCGCGGATCGGGCGGATGACGGGACGAAAAAAAATGTCTAGTGTGTCACACATCTCTAGTGTGTGGGACCATTTCACCAAAAAGAATGACACGGATGTAAGTTGCAACTTGTGTGATACAGTGCTTAAATACAGTAGTAGCACAACATCTATGATGTATCACCTGAAAACGCGACACCCGCAAGCCTCTTCGGGTGAGAAAGGTAGCCAAAGCCAACCTACCGTGTCATACTAGCTGGTAGGAAATGTGACAAACAGCGCTCCGAGACTATTATAGTGTGTGTGTGAGCGGGAGGCAGAGCGGCAGAGAGATGGGGCAGAGTTGCGAAATTGCAGGCGCGGCTCGAAATGGCTGTTATTTCTAATAGCGTAGCATATTTTAAACTAACCGGTTAACCGGTTTCAACCGGCTAATGAGGCTCGGTGGTCGGTCAAGAAAATGTTTAGTTTTCGCCATCCCTAGTTTACAGAAGTTTAGCTGATTAGCAGAGGTTATTGTTCCCCCTTAAGTCGCTTCAAAAAGCATCCAACATTTTCCATTAAATGTAACGTTATTTAGTTTCATGTTGGACCCTCTTGACATTAGCATTGAAAATCCTCATTGGTTGAACACTATTAGATAGTCCTCCTCTAACTGGTTGTGAAATTAGACTAGATAGTCCACTAAATCTCTTTGTTACTTGCTGACTCACTCAGGGAGATTCCTCTGGAATTGAGACAGCGTTTCCGAGGTGGTCAGGTAAACCTAGACATGGAGGACCATCGGGATGAAGACTTTTCCAAACCCAAGCATGCTTTCAGGGCCTTTACTGGAGAAGGACAGAAACTCGGCAGGTTGGAAAACTCTTTCTTCTCTTCGGATTTCTTTTCACTGAGCTGAAGGTGGCTTAATTACTTAATTACACTGTTTCCCATGCTGAAACACATATATGGCTAATAGAGCTGCTCGGTTCTGGATAAATTGAGAATCATGATTTTAAATATGAGATTCACAATTATAAATGGACAACTAAACAACATGTAATTTACTAGAGGTTCTGAAGAAAAGGTTGATCAGTCTATTGTATATATAAAAATATATCTTTTAAAAAAACGGTTGGAATTAATGATTTCGTTTTTGGTAAATTTTTGTTTTTGGGTGAACTAACCCTGTTATTTTTGTAAAATATCATTGTAAAATAAAAACAAAACAATATAAGAAAAATAATATAATGATATTAATGAAAGTTTTATGTAATCGTACAACTGTAAAATTACTATATTAATATTATGGCTGTCTAAATTTCTTCCTTTTTTAAATGTTAAACCATCAAGCTTTTATTTTGGCTGTAAACTGATGGGACACCATAAAACTTCTCTTTTGATGACAACAGCCAAAATCATTACAAGTTTTGGGAAGATGGATGCATATATTTTGTTTAATCGCAGTCTTTCTGATTTGATAATCACACTAAGCCATATTGCAATTTTGGTTTTGCTTCGATTAATCGCGCAGCCCTAGTAAATCATGAATTGTTTAGTTTGATGGGCACTTTGGAGCTCTATCAATTCATTGTACATTGTGGTCTACTTGATAACACTTGATCATTAGATGTTATATAATTGAATGTGGCTGAACTGTCCCTCAGCGCCACTCCAGAGTTGGTGTCGCTCCAGAGCAACCCGCTGGACCAGTCTAGCAGTGAAGCTGAGGCTAGTGCTTCCATCAGTGTGGACAGCTCTCAACCTGTCACTAGCATCCAGATCAGACTGGCCGATGGAGGCCGGCTGGTGCAGAAATTCAACCACACCCATAGGTAAAAGCATTATAAAAATGCTTTGAATATAGTGAAACATCTTCCTCACGACTGACTGACTGTTCCATCTTTCTCCATCTCAGGGTGTCTGATGTGCGTCAGTTTGTGGCGAGCGCTCGTCCAGCTTTAGCCGCCACTGAGTTTGTTCTCATGACGACCTTCCCCAACAAGGAGCTGACGGACGAGAGCCAGACGCTGAAGGAAGCCAACCTGCTGAATGCCGTCATTGTGCAGCGGATAAAGTGACAGTGCCATCTGCTGGCCTGGCTTTATTAAAGCACTCTTGAGTTGGAGATACCTGGACTGAAAGGACTTCTAATTACTTAATTTTGTTTTCTTTAGTGATATGTTATTCCCCTGTGACAGTTTTGAGGGTGGTGGGTGTTACTGGTTAAGCAAAATGGAGATGAATGGGGAAGCAATCACACTGTGATATAGTTAAAAGAGAGAGCAACCGAAGCGAAGATCTAACAAGTTTTATGATTTTAGAATAACTGCTGAACATCTCAGATTGATTAAAAAGAGCTGAAGAGTGAAGAGTTTTGACATTCTTTTACCTCGATGTCTATCTTGCAGCTATACGCTGCTTCTGCTTTACCACCTCCTCAGTTTTATTCCTCGTTCTGTGATTCTTCTCTTAGCATTTCTCAGAACTGTCATTAAAAATAAAGTAGCCTTACAACCCCATACAGTGACACTGACCTCCAAGATCAACCTCAACTGTCAATGATCAAAATGTTTATTTTTACAAAACAGTCTTTCTTTCTTCAGATTTGAGGATTTTTTGTTATTTAGGTTGTCATGCTATATTATTGAGTTTTTTTATTATATTAATTTTGCCTGATAATAAAATAAAATAAAGAGTGGGTTAAGAGCCAACTTCAGTTTCGGACACTGCTGCTGGTAAACAAATCAGCGGCCTTCTTGTATTCTATGCAGAAACTGACTATAAATCTGGACGTATTGTGAGCTGTGGTGAACCTGATATTAAACCCCTTTGTCTGGCATTGGAGAGCGCTTTCTTTTTTTTTTTTCTTTTTTTTTTTGTTGAGTTTTTCAGAGTATGGGACCAGCACCAGATGCTGATACCCTAGGAACCCCCCCCCAAAAAATAGGACCTTTGAATGTCAGGAAGCAGTTTGTTTTTGAAAGCTTAGTCTGATGTAAGATCATGCTAGATGGCGTGATGGAAGCTATTAGTTCAGAAACTGGAGTCATGAGTTTGTCATGCACTCCCAAGGTCTGCGGAGTCCACCGGCTTGCAGTGTATTTGTGAAGAATATTTTCACATTTAGCACAGTAATGAAATTGAAATCATACATTATTGACTTAATTGAATTTATTTATAAAAATACATCTTAACATTTTAGCATATGGATTCCACCATAATGTATACAAGTATTCCTCCAGTATTAAATGAGATTACGTTATATGGCCCGTTTTATTATTAAATTAGATATAATTCAGCTAATCAGATATATTAGTCATGGTTGCCTTTTAAGAGTTAAGCAAGTTGAGCTGATTTTTGGCATGGGCCGTGGGGCTATATTTCAGTTGTGTATATTTATGTCTGATTAAATACGGTCTAAATAAGAGAAAAATAAATGTCTTGTTTGTTGCATAGAGATATCATGAAGTATATAATCACTCAGTGGAGTATGTCAACAGCAAACATTCTTCGCATGGCTTGTCTTTTTTTTTTGGAGGCTCATTGCTATTCCCTTTTGCGCAGATGGATGTACATGATTCCACTGCACAGGAGCAAAGGTACACAAACCCACGTCAAGAAAAAGCAGTAGCCGAAGTGTCCCGAGCTCAACTCCCGAGAGTCCTGAAGGATTTCTTTATTGTGCAGGGTGTAAATGAGCACGGCAGTGAAGGCGTTGAGGCCTGAAAGGAGACAGAAAAGGTCAGAAAAAAAATTCCAAATGTTTTTTCTCGACGTAAGAGCAACTGAAACGAGTGTTTGTGTATTTTGGCTTGGGTTGAAGACGTTAACCTTGGGTAATAAAGCAAATTAATTCAAAGCACATACCGGCAAATGCCTGGCAGATGCCCGTGAGGTAAAAGAGTCCTCCTTTAGACATGGTGAAGAGTTGTCCCAGGAATATCAGGAATGAAATGGAGGAGAAAACCACGGACAGGACCATCAGAACCTGCACAGCTTGAAGCCACTCTGGTGGAAACAAAACATGGAGACCATTCTAGACACTTTTGAACCTCTGTTTGGTGATGGTTATTGCAATAAATTCCCATATTTCAAAATCATTTAAGTGCTCAAATGTGTTATTTTACCTGTCTCGTGTGATGTTGCACAAAACCACGCCTCGGTTTCATTGTCAAATCGGCAGTTGTACCACAGGTCTGAGTTTTCTGTGCCTTGCCAAACCCACCAGGACTGAATCATAAATACGCATTAATGTATGCACATTATTCTGATTTTTGGGGATAAAGTGCTTCATATACTTACCTTCTCCATGGTGGCGATAAAGAGAACGGCCAGTGTGATGAGATGAAGCAGCGTGACAAACATCAGAAGGGACGCCATGGTGATAAACAGCACCTGTCAACATCTGAAACGTTCTCATCTGTGCATTTCTGTGTTGTAAATCAGGACACATATTTCGCTTTTAACACATTTAAAATATTTTATATATATATATATATATATATATATATATAGAATATTTATAAAATATTGGCAAACATTTAAGTGAAACGTATAACTAAATAATAATTATATATATATATATATATATATATATATAATTTGTTTATAAACATTTAACTTAAATGTTGGCCAATATTTTAAATGTTGGCCAATATTTTATAAATATTCAATATTATTTTGAACTATTTAAAATATTTGTTATCATTTATTTATTATTATTATATTGTTTATAAAAGCATTTCACTTTTAAAATGTTTTAAAATATTTTTTTCAAATTTATTATATAGTTAGTGTTCTTTTATATTATTTATAAAAATAAATAAATGATGCAATAAAAACATTATTATATAATAAATAAAATACTATTGTTTGATATTAAGTCGAGGGTTCAAGACACAACTGCATAATTGTACGTTTAGCCTCAGGTTTTCTGCTTTTGCCAAAACCTAGACAGGGAAAAGGGCAGGAAGTAAAAATACTAAGTAAACTGACTATGGCTGAAGTTCAGAGTGGAGAAATGAAGGCACTCTTTCAGACTTTTCTAAGTATGAAAGAGTGTGACACTGTGCTTTTTCTTCAGGTCAAAGCTAAAGAAGAACAGCCTTGGGAAAAGTTATGTTCTCATAACCAGTCTTCAATCATTCTAGGGAATTTTTACATAAAAAAAACTAAAACTGTATGTAGACTTCTGACTATAATAAAATGATGATGTTCATTCCCTTGTTAAAATCCTTTCATATTCACAGCAGAGTTTGAAGTGGTAAAGTATTGTTATATTTTATGGTTCAAGTTGTGTTTTTATAGTTTTTATTTATTTATTATTTCACACTATAAACGACAATAAAAGCAGATCAAATAGAAGTAAACTCACCAAATGTGATCCAAATCCAGCAGAGGCAAATATACGATGTATTGACTCTTTCAGTGTTTATTCAGATCTGCTGCTATACTCTCCTCCCTTTTCAGCTCCAGTAAATTGGAGGATTTTCTGGGGTCAACTTCAGAAACGCCCATTTCCTTGCTGTTGGGTTAGTTCTGTTGTTCTGCACACAGTCCCATCTGATCCTCCTTGTGTGTTCAGGAAATGCATGAGCATGGGCACACGTCTCTCTTTCCTTACAGTCGTTTATCATCTCAGAGGGTGTGCGTTGAGTTGGGCGTCTATCATAACTTTAATCTCCTTTGATGATGTCGATTATGTGAGTGGGTTTCATTCATCATCGCCCATGCGATGGAGTTATGGGACAGCCACCTAAAAGGAGAAAACTACAGGAACCCTAGTGTTTATTTGTCCTGCTGTCTACAGTAAATGTGGGTGGACCAAGGAAAAAAATAAACCCTATTATTTATATATGCTATAGGCTAGTATCTTTATATATTATTTCTACAAGTGTTACAAATGAATTGACACAATAAATACAATACAATCTTTCCATTACTGAAAATACATCTGTACATTGTATTGAATGCAATGCATTGAAGGGTATATTTCTTTATTGGTTATTTCAGTGCTCTTACTTCTCTTAGTCTATTTAAAAATATATAATTGTGTTATTTTATAAGCTCATAACAATTGCTATAGGTTAATGGTTTAAAAATATCTAAGCATATTTAGCTTAAAAAGGCATGGTTGACATTTGCTGTTTATAACATTACAATTCTAAATGCTTTATATAAAGTTATATAAGATGATGTTCAAGCATGCTGATGTCCAAAATTATTGGCTTGTTAAAATCATTTCATTTTAACAGCAGAGTGGTTTGAAGTGGTAAAGTTAAGTTGTTGTATTTTATAGTTTAGAAATGTGTTACATGACTCAAGGTTAATTTTTTATTATTATTTAATTATTATTTTGTTATATTATTATAATTGTTGTTATTTTGTGATTTTTTTTCAGTAGGCCTACATGCGTAAAGGTTAAAAAACGAATATTATTAATTAATTCATTATTATTATTAAAAAGCAAGGCCTTGGGGTGAAGAAATAAAGAAAAAGAAACAAGAATGGTAAAAGTTCCAGTCTATTATTATTAAGTAATCAATTTAAACTATTTACAAATATGATTTTTTTTCCAGTTATGCACACATTCACTCTTATTCGTATGTCTAATGTCAAAACGCACAATGTTAAAACGTCTCGACGCATTCAGTTATGAATTATGTAAATAATAGCATGCTCAATTCAAAAAGGTGAAATTTCATAAAAATATTGTGCAATTTGCATTACTGTATCTTACTGCCAGTGCCAGTGCCAGCTGCTGAACATTTCTATCGTAAAACAGTTGTCGAATATTAAATGTTTAGCTACGTACAGTACATCTCACCAGTCTTTCGCTGCTCTGTTTACACAACACCCTTTTCAATAAAAAAACTTTTTATGTGTTTTGGCCGTTCCATCATGGTTCCATCCTAAAAATGTAACTTCAGTTCAGTTGTTGTTGTTGGTTACCTCTCCAGTCCAGTAGGGTGCAGTATTAACTCTATCATCCCCGGTGGTTTCGTGGAAACTTCTCAACGTCACAACGTCAGCGAAACAGCAATGGCGACAAGGCGCTCTGGGTTTTCACGGACCCAAACAAGCAGAGGAAATTCATGCAAAAACATTTTTAATAAAATACAACAAGGCCAAACCACAGGTGTTGGGTTGACTAGAGGGTCTCAGGTGAGATTTTAAGTTATATAAAGGTCCAAACTGCCTCCAAAACGTGTCGTAGACACTGTTTACATACGAGGGCCTGAAGACCCCTCAATCTAAAATAACGTTAGCTCTCAAAGAGTCATATATTGCATTTCATTGAGAGCGATAATCGGACAAACGAATTGTGTAGGGTGAATGACAAATGTGTAGTTGTAGGTTTTTATTTTAAAAAACGGATTTAGTGATTCTCTTCCTGCTTTTCAACTTAGCAAACATGATTAGTTTATGAACTAACTATATGATAAAGTACTGATGTTTTATGTATTTGGATTGCTTACTAAAGGTGTTTAGTCGTAAAATAGTCTGATAACAATAGGAGCAATAATTAATATATTTTAAATGCATTTAGTGTTTGAGCAGTGTTGTGTTTGTGTTGTCGAATGAAGATTCCTGCGGTTTTGCTGGAGGAGAGAGATAAAAGAGCTCAATGGCAGGGAATACCAGTGTTATTGAGGAGACTTCATGAGAGCAGCCATCCTAACAGTGATCTCTCCAAGATTGACAGCATGGTCATGGTAAGCAAAATGTCATCCATTCATACAAAATGCATCGCCTGAAACCCATTCGTATAATTTGTGATCAGATGTTAATTGCGTTGTTTTGTGATTGTGCAGGAGCTGTCGTCATTGCTGTCTATGGAGGCCATGTCATTTGTCACAGAGGAGCGTAAAACTCCACAGGAGTCGGTCTCACCCAATACATATACGTTTGACCTGTTTGGAGGAGTTGATGTGAGTTTCTATAATGCCTGACTAATCTTGATCAAGATAAGTTAGATTGTCATGTAATGACATGTAAATGGATATTCTTATTCATCTTGTATGTAGTTTCTAGTTTTCAATTGTTCTGAAGCTAGAGCCCCAAAGAAGTTAGACTACTTTGCAAAAGTTTGGGGTCAGTGCGATTCTTTTAAAATAATAATACATTTATTCACACAGAGCAGTAAAGTGACAGTAAAGACGGCATAAACATTTATATTATAAAAATGTTTATATCTGACAATTGTGAGTTAGCTCTCAGAATTGTGACTTTGACTTTATCAGAATTGTGAAATAGTCGCAATTTCCTTTTGTATTTTCTTAATTCCGTGGCAGAAACAAGCTTCCATCATTTTTAGCATTTATGATAAAAATGTTTATTGAGCATCATATTAGACTGATTTCTGAAGGATCATGTGGCACTGAAGACTGGAGTAATGATGCTAAAATTCAGCTTTGACATCACAGGAATAAATGCAGCTTAATTTGTCTAAGCAAGGCAGAGGTTGTGCTTCAAATAATGCCACTTTGATTTACTTTCACTGTCATTCCATCATTAAATGTTCTGTAATGCTTTATTTTCATCTGTCAGTAAAATATTGTAATGCTTGCTTGGTCATTTTATGATGACATTGATGCTCACAAGAAGAGTCTTATCAAGCGCTGTGTTGGATGCAAGGTTATTATAGTTTAGCATTTTTGCAGGTTTTATTTTAATATCATTTTCAAATTTCCTATAAATTTCAGTTTAGTTTTAGTTAGTTTCATTAATAGTTTTGTTAGTTTTGAAACACATTTCTATTTAGTTTTTTTATATATTTAGTTTCAGTGTTAGTTTTATTAATTATAGTTTAGCAGAGTTAACAGAACACTTCCAGTTAAAGAAATTTAATTTAATCAAAGTTAAATGTCTGCAGTTTACAGTTAACTCTTGTGCAAACCTCTTAATAATAAAAATAAAATAATTTTTGAGATTGAACAAAAAACCGAACAAATTCAACTTAATAGTAAAAATTAGTCATTCATACTCATTCATATTAGAGATGAAATCTTGTTAAATGTATGTAATTCTTTTATTGTTATTTATGATTAATCCTTTCAAACATTATTCTTGTATTGATCCATTAATGCTTTTTGTCTATTGCGCCTTTTAATATCATATACTCATACTCATATTCATGTATTCTATTCAGACCAGACATTTAGTATACTTCTACTCTGACAAATGTACTTCTATTTCTAGGATAGGCATGCTGTTTGTTTTTTTCCGTTTTCTGCTCAGTATGGTATATCTTTGTATATCTTGTCTAATATGTGTGGTATTTTATTTAGTTTCACATGAGATGGTTATCTTACTTGCAATTAAGGTACAGCTGTATTTGCATAAGGTCTAGACATGATGGAAATACTTATTTGGCCATTTCTGCTTCTTAGGGCTGGTTCACACAGAAAGCGGTTTTGCTTTGAAGAAGCGCAAGGTCTCGAGACGCGTCTTTTAAAAGTTGAACTTATTTTAACTTGAGTGCCGCGTTTTTAGAGCGTCGTGTCATGCAGGAGACGCTGCAAAAGACGCGAGACTCAAAGCGCACCGGTCATACATTAAAAAATAAAGTTGCGCAGTGGAATGGAAAAAACGTGATTTTCCGGTACAGGAAGAGAGCTTATTAACTACACAAACGATTATTTATTTTTGCTAATTATTTTTTTTATTTCAGTTAGTTTTTCAGTAACTGTTGTTAGTTTAGTTTAGTTTTAGTTTTTCATTTATGTTGAAATTTCTATTTTATTTCAGTTTACGAAAATGTTTTTTTTTACCAATGGTTTTAGTCTTAGTTTCAGTTTTAGTTTACAAAAATAACCTTGGTTGCATGTTCTTGGCTTTGTCTTCTTATTTTGCTTTTGCGGTGTGGAAAAGACAGCAGACACTGCACTCTTGAGAACATACAAAATCTTACAACCAGCACTTTAACTACATGGAATCATAATATCTGAATTTAAAAGGAACCAGTTTGGCTGTAACCGTAATTATCATACTGGTAATAACAGTATACAGATTTGTTAGTTACTCAGTATGCTTTTGTCATTCGTCTGCAGCTATTCGTAGAGATTCTGATGCGGCCAACACTCACAGTACAAGGAGACCTACCCATACGTAAGCTTATTTAAATATTAAATCCAAGCTTCATCATTTCCACTCTTCTTATTGCTTACTTTGGTAACACTTTACAATAAGGTTCATTAGTTAACATGAAATAAGAATGGACAATACTTCTTCAGCATTTATTAATCTTAGTTAATATTAATTTGAACATTTACTAATACGTTATTAAAATCAAAGGTTGTGTTTGTTAACATTAGTTAATGCACTGTAAACTAACATGAACAAACAATGAACAGCTGGATTTTGATTAAGTAACATTAGCAAAGATTAATAAATAGTTTAGCAAATGTATTGCTCATTGTTAGTTCATGTTAGTTATACATTAACTAATGAACCTTATTGTAAAGTGTTACCCTTACTTTTTTTTTTAGGAAAGAGAGATTGTTTGATGTTTTTCAATTTATTTAAAGGTTTGCTTTATTATTTTTAGTGAGCGATGATCTCATCAAGGACTGTCTAAGCGGACTGTACAACTGCTGTATATGTGTAAGTATATAAAAAAATGCATGACTCTGAAAGGACAGAAATAATAATTATGAATTATTTCACTTGTTTCCTTGTGAGTAACAGCCTCTGATTTGATCTGTCAGACAGAGGGCGTTACAAAAAGCCTTGCAGCGAGGGAGGATTTCGTCATGTTCCTGTTCACTCTCATGTCCAACAAAAAGGTTTTCTTACCAACTGCAACTCTTATTGAGGACATTCTGAGTGTCCGAAAGGTAAAAGCAAATGCATATACACTACTGTTTAAACGTTTGGAGTCGATAAAAAATGTAAGGAATTATTTTATTCAGCAAGGATGCATTAAATTGATCAAAAGTGACAGTAAAGACATTTGTAATGTCACAAAATATTTCTATTTAAAATAAATGCTGTTCTTTTGAACTTTCTATTCATCAAAGAATCCTGAAAATAAATGTATCATGGTTTCCTTTAAAAATATATTAAGCAGCACAACTGTTTTCAACATTCATGATGATAATATTAAATGTTTCTTAAGCAGCAAATCAGCATATTAGGATAATTTCTGAAGGATCATGTTGCAGCGAAGACTGGAGTAATGATACTGAAAATTCAGCTTTGCCATCACATGAATAAACGACATTTTAAAATAATTGAAAAGTGTATTTTGTATGATTTTCAGAAATGCTCTCTGTCTCTTAGCAGCGTAGTAAATAATTTATTTTCTATTTTAACCGTAGGAAATCATTCAGCTGGAGAAAATTCCCAACTTGGCCAGTCTGGTCCAGAGCTTCAACCAGCAGCAGCTGGCCAACTTCTGTCGTATCCTCTCGGTCACCATATCAGAGCCAGACGTTGGTGTAGATGACAAACACACTCTCCTGGCCCGCAGTACCCAGCAAAAGACCAGCACGTGCACATCACGTCCTGAGAGCAACCAGGGTTAGAAAACACAACTGCAGTTAATCCATAAAATAATAATATACATTCTATTGTGTCATGTGGTCACACACTTGCTCTGATCTGTCTGCAGTGGCTCTGCTGAATATCCCAGGCTTTATTGAGCGGCTTTGTAAGCTCGCCACACGAAAAGTTACAGAGGCGGCGGGTGCTTCTGCCCGGCTGGAGCTGGAAGACTGGCATAGTTGGCTTGACAACGCACTGGTGCTGGATGCTCTCATGCAGTTAGCAATTGAGGAAGCGGAGCAGAGCAGTACAGGTGAGATCCTCTTCTCTTTCTTGCTCTGTTATTTATATTAGCTGTGATTCCTCTCCATCCTTTCCTGTTACTTGGTCTCATCCACTCTTTCAGAGTCATCTGATGAGAGCTCCCTGTCCTCCAGTCCGCTGAGACACAGGCTGCCCCAATCTATGAAGATCGTGCACGAGATCATGTACAAAGTGGAGGTTCTCTATGTGCTGTGTGTGATGCTAATGGGCAGACAGCGAAATCAGGTAATGTGATGGGATTGAAGTGACTGTGAATATTAATATGATACATTTGACATGGAATGAGCCATCCAACAACTGACTAGTCACTTATTAAGCTTGAGTAATAGGTTTATTTTAGGGCTGGAACAATGCATCGACATTCTGTTTATGTTTATCCCTAATCCCCTGTCATGTTTTACGAAAATCAAACGGACGATTAGGCCGACGTGTCCTTCCAAACCTTTCTTTAGTTTGACTTAAAAAAAAAAAATCATATACACTACCATTCAAAAGTTTGAGGTCGGTAAGAATTGTTTTTTTAAAGTCTCTTATGTTCACCAAAGCTGCATTTATTTGATCAAAAATACAGTAAAACAGCAGTTTTGTTTTGTTTAAAATAACTAATTTATTCCTGTGATGCAAAGCTGAATTTTCAGCATCATTACTCCAGCCTCAGTGATTCTTCAGAAATCATTCTAATATGCTCATTTGCTGCTCAAGAAACATGTCAATGTTGAAAACAGCTGTGCGGCTTAATATTTTAGTGGAAACTATGATGTATTTTTCCGCAATTCTTTGGTGAATAGAACAGCATTTATTTGAAATGCTTTGAAATCTTTTGAACCATTATAAATGCATTTATTGTCTTTTTTGGTCATTTTTTAAAAACAAAAAAAGTATTAATTCCTTTAAACTCAAACCCCAAACCTTTGAACGGGAGTGTATTTTAATGAATTGAATTATATATTTTTACTCTTGTTACACAGGTTCACAGAATGTTGGCAGAGTTCAAGTTGATTCCTGGACTCAATAACCTGTTTGATAAGCTGATCTGGAGGAAGCAGCCATCGGGCCACGTCCTACATCGACAGAACCAGAACTGTGACTGCAGTCCAGTAAGAAGCAGCCCTTCATTACTCAGACTTATTTAAATGACTCTTACATATGGATGACAATGCACCTCTTTTCTCCTGCACATCAGGAGATCTCTTTCAAGATCCAGTTCCTCAGGCTGCTGCAGAGCTTCAGTGACCACCATGAGTGAGTATAACACAGAGATGCAAGGAACAGGGAATGTTAGACTCAATATTTCAAAATTTCTTAGCAGATACTCAACTTATATTAAACCATCTATTTATTGATCACAGGAATAAGTACCTTCTTCTAAGTGGACTGGAGCTGAATGAACTGAGTGAGATCTACCTGAGTGCGAATATCTTTGAAATGGATGCACTGAATAACACAGACAGGCATGGGGACCCTTTTCATATCAAATACTTTAGTGCTTCCTTATTCTCATGTTTTGAACTGCTGGTTAATTGGTTTACATTAACTTTAGTTAATTGTTTTACAGGAACCTTGTGTGTGATGGTAAAAAAGGTCTTCTTACACGGTTGATCTCTGTCATGAAGAAAGAGCCAATTGATTCTTCATTCAGGTTAGATCTATAGTTGCATTTGTAATGTTTCCCTCCACATCTTGACATCTTGTGTCTTGAGTTTGACTGGTCACATGACATTTCTCCATGTCTTTTTCACAACTCACTTCAGGTTCTGGCAGGCAAGAGCAGTGGAGAGTTTTCTGAGAGGAACGCCATCTTATGCCGATCAAGTTTTCCTTCTCAGAAGAGGCCTGTTAGAGGTAAACACAATGTGTTGAATCCATTTACACACTACTGTTTTTTTGTTTTTATTATTATTAATAATTGTATTCAGTAAGAGTGCATGAAACTGATCAAAAGTGACAGTAAAGACATTTAAATTGTTACAAAATATTTATGTTCCAAATAAATCCTGTTCTTTTGAAGTTTCTTCAAAGAATCCAGATAAAATATGTTATTTTAAAATGACAATTCACAATATTACTGTTTTTTTACTTTAATATTGATTAAATAAATGAAGCCGTGGAGAGAATAAGAGACTTCTTTCAAAAACATAAACAAATCTTACTGACGTTTGAATGGTAGTCTACAGACATAGAAATATTAAGCTGTCTCATCATTTTTTTCTTTCAGCACATTCTATATTGCATAATTGACAGTGGCTGTAAGTCACATGATGTCCTTCAGAGCTACTTTGACCTACTTGGTGAGCTCATGAAGTTCAACATTGATGCCTTCAAAAGATTTAACAAATATGTCAACACTGAGGAGAAGGTGGGGTTAGAGTCAGATCTTTCTTGATTTTTCTTGTGGCACACACTGAAGTGATTCAGTAGATCTCAAATCTGTCTTTCGACACCTCAGTTTCAGATGTTCCTGACTCAGATCAACAGCTCTCTGGTGGACTCTAACATGCTGGTGCGATGTATCGTCCTGTCCCTGGACCGTTTTGAGAGCCAGACTGAAGACATGAAAGGTTTGACTCAAGTGATTGAACGATTAATGGAGAGATGGATGAAAGATGTGACATGTTTTAAATGTGTTTCTTTGTCTCTTTTTCTCAGTGGTTGAAGTGTTTTCAGAATGTCGCCTCTTGTCCTACATGGCTCAAGTGGAAAACAGGTTGTTCTACCTTTATAGACTGATCAGCATCATCAATGTACAAACCCTCACTCAGGCAAGTTATAAAATGTATTTTTTTGCCAGGGGTCGGCAACTTACGGCACGAGTGCCAATATTAACATGGGGAGGGTTCAGATTCAATAATTCAAGATTCAATAATCTTCATTGAAAATATAATGTTCCAGCAAGTCTGCTGAATCAGTTACCAAAGAAGCATGTCCATTTTAATCTGGAAAATAAGATTTTCATATTAAAATTGATAAAATGTTGTTGCAAAAATGAAAAGTAAACCTCCTGAAAGTTACCAAATAAATTTAAATAAAAATTTCTGGTGCAAATTAAAGGCATTTGTTGATCAACAGGTGAGGTGATGTTGAACCAACACATTTAAATAAGAGTAATTTCTCAACAATTATAAGTGTTATTTAGCCCATTGAATCATTCTTAGACTTAATGCTGACAACAATGGAACCACTTGGGAGAAAATTGTCTGAAGACATTTCTTTGCACAAAAGAGGCGTCACACGAGGATTTCCTAAGCAATGTTTTTAAGGGTAAAAATATAGCAAAAGTAACACAGAAACTCAAAAAGAATGCACTTCAGGCCTTCAATTTCAGCTTTCATTTTGTGATGAGTGTTTTTTGCTAAGAAATGAGCTGGAGAAATGCCAAGCAAGTGTCTCAGAGCTGGCAAAAGCTGTGAGAAGAGTGACCGATTCATCTCACTCAGTAAGACACAACGTGCAGAAGTGAAATGTACTGTTGTTGTCCACACAAGAACTACCTACTGTAGCCAAAGCGCAAGAAACTCTTTTAGTCTTTTCCCAGGCCCATATTAACAAAATCATCAATATTCTGGTCTCATGCTAAAGGTGTGAGAGAGAGTTGTGCTTAATCAATGGTGTCATGAATTCACTCGAAACAGACGATGCTACCTTCTCCTTATTCCATGCGTTGTTAGGGGCGTTTTCAACATGACAATCACTTATGACCTTAAAACTGTTAGGCAGCTGGGGTAAACAGAATGGATATGAAAATTTGGTTGTGAACTTGTACATTCAATGCCAAGAAGGGTCAGAGTAGTATACTTAGTTATAGAGGACATACTATGCACTAGAATTTAATCCCCTGGTTTCACAGACAAGGCTTAAGCTTGTCTGTGAAGAAAAAGCATGTTTGAGCTGTTTTAACTGAAAGCAACTTTTTACTGACATATCTTAAAATGCGTGACTGTCATTGTTCTGTCTCAAGAGGCACACCAATAATGTTTTTTTTAAAGGGATACTCCACTTTTTTTGGAAATAGGCTCATTTTACAACTCCCTCAGAGTTAAACTGAGTTTTACCGTTTTTGAATCCATTCAGCCGATCTCCGGTTCTGGCGGTACCACTTTTAGCATAGCTTAGCATACATCATTGAAGTGGACAAGACCATTAGCATTTCTAAAAAAAAAATGACCAAAGAGTTTCGATATTTTTCCTTTTTAAAACTTGACTCTTCTGTAGTTACATCGTGCACTAAGACCGACGGAAAATGTAAAGTTGCGATTTTCTAGGCTGGTATGGCTAGGAACTATACTCTCATTCCTGCGCAATAATCAAGAAACTTTACTGCCGTACCATGAGTGCAGCAGGCGTAATGATATGACGCAGCGCCTGAAAATAGGCCACCTTCCGTCAACACAACGGAACTTTTTTCAGGAGCTGTGTCATATCATTACGCCTGCTGCTCTCATGGTACGGCAGTAAAGTTTCTTGATTCAAACAAGGTAAAACTCAACAGTTTAACTCTGGGGGAGTTGTAAAATAAGCCTATTTCCAAAAAAAGTGGAGTATCCCTTTAAGGCACTAAGGCCTAATCCTGGCTTAATCTAAGCCCTGTCTGTGAAACCAGGCCTATATGTTTGTTATATTTAATCAAGGGTGTACTCAGTTTTGAGCTAATTTGCTTATTTTACAGATATTGATGACATTTTTCTCTGTTTTTATTAAGTCTGTTTAATAAATTTCCATTTTTTTATGTAGTACTGTAAATGTCTGTTTTCTTGAATTGAAATAGTGATCACTAAGAAATGGGAACATATCTTTGTTCAGAGGGAGTGTACTAATTAATGCTGAGTTCTGTGAATGTATGTGTGCGTATGGCACAGTCATTAACTAGGAAAAATCAAAATGGCACTTTTTGCCGACCGCTAATTTATGCTGTTGCAAGATAATATCCAAATGTGAGAGATCATTTAAAGGTCACTGACATTACACTAATTATTTTTTTGTCTAGATCAAAAGATATGTTCAAAAATACCTGAAAAATGCAATGCATACATAGATTGACTTTTTATTACTAGTAATAGAAAATGTTATTACGAGTCATACAATTTTCTTTTTCTTTTCTAAAGCCAACATGAATACAAAGATTACATTTCTAATTCTTGAACTCAATTTTTTATTAAATATCATTGACCCTTAAAACCCATTGCTGTGGTTTTGACCAATCACAGGAGAATGTGAGCTGTCTAAACACCAGTCTGGTGATTCTGATGCTGGCGCGGAGGCGGGGGAAGTTGCCTTTCTACCTGAGTGCTCTGCGAGAGAAGGAATACGCAGAGAAATACCCCGGCTGCCTGCTCAACAACTTCCACAACCTGCTACGCTTTTGGCAGCACCACTACCTCAACAAGGACAAGGACAGCACCTGCCTGGAGAACGTGAGCTCCACTTGATTGACCAAACGCAGACTTTCTGTCATAGATGTGAGTTCATAAGGCATTACCTTTTGTATCTCTTTCTCTACAGAGTTCTTGTATTCCCTTCACCTACTGGAAGGAGACGGTATCAGTGCTGCTGGGTTCTGGTAGAAGCTCACAATGTGCCATTGCCACCTACATTGATGAAGCCCACATGGACCTGGACAGAGACTTCATGGAGCTGTGACTATAGAGACTGAGAGGACTCTCTTTACATCAGAATTACATCATGCCTAAATTTATAAGACCTTGTCCATTCAGATGCATTACAGAATAGTGTGTATGTATGAAGTTATGAGTATGTGGGTGCAAGTGTATCTGGCTATTCATGGGACTGAGGCTATTGATCTGCTTGTTCAACCGCATGAATGTGTGTGTGTGTGTGTGTGTGTGTGTGTGTGTGCGTGCTGGCTCACAGTATTAAATGTGAAATGAATGTGCTTGGGAATATGTAAAGCCACTTTAGAGGTGTGTATAGTGTGTGTGTGTGTTTGCAATGGCACTAGAGTCTGGATGTTTTTCAGCTGGTTCGTAGAGTTACAGCTGCCTTGTTCTCTACTGCTGATCTCTCTTGCCTCCTGTGGGTTGAGTTGTCAGTGACACATCCAGACAAACTCCTGAAAGTAGTCAGGAAGAGCCTCACTGCCCATTGTCCCTCACTGCAAAAAAAAAGGCTGTTTCATTCAGGGACATCCTAATGTCTAATGTTGGTGGTTGGCTTAGTTTACATACTGCCTGTATATTTATGTATGTTATGTACGTAGTTCTTACTTCAAAATTAAACTTTTAAGCCCTGAATTACCGAGTGACGACACAAAAGAAAATAAAGAAATTGTTTTATCACAAGCATGTTTCTGTCTGGCTACAGCATTAGACTGCTTATTCTATTAAAACCAGGTTTTCAATCAGGGGACCCCATACAGTATGTGAGATTTTAATTATTTTTTGTAATGTTTTTTTATTTTATTAATTTTTTTTATGGCAAGTTGGAGTTTGGCTTTACTTTATATTTTATGTAATTATGATTTTTGTTTTGCTTTGTGAAATGAACCAAGCAATTCTTCTTTCCTTAATTTATAAACAACACTCCCCTACATCTTACAGAAAAAGTGTTGCTGTTTTGAACTCGTTTTTTCCTTCTTATCCAAACCAGGGATGCGTTTCCCAAAGCCAACCATGGTCGCCGCATTTCCTCTGCACACGACATTCGCATACGATTGTTGCATTTCGAAATGGCGCGTTTTCTGAGGTGAGGTTTTTTTTTAACTTACATTCAATAAATTACGTTTATTTGTTAGATTAAATGTAGTACAAAATAATATTAACAACAACATAGGCCTACTAAATAGCTGTTAATAACATGTTCATTGCATGTGTAGGCTATCTATGCAATGGGTATATAACTGGCCGTTCGATTCATTAGTTTTAAAAAGATGATTTTCTTATGTCATCTTTCTCCCTATCAACTCTCCCTTTATAATTTTACCTGAGTGTGTTGGAACTAATAATCTTTTTGTTGTCGGATTTCTGCTTACGAAAAGAGCTTTGCCTAAAGCAAGACACCACGGATGAATAGGGTAAAAAAATAAATAAATATCACACTTTCCCAGTAGATTACATTAAGAATTGTAAACATTATTTGCATAACAAATTTTTCTGCAATTTTATATTAAAATATGCTAATTGTGTATTTTAATCTGATTAAATATGCACTAATTTGCATACATTTCCAGAACAGAAATCTGAGCATTGGATAAAACCAGGTTCAAAATTGTTTTATTTTGTTGACATAGAGTCTGTTTTCTTAAAGAGGGAATTTTAGAAATCTCTTTCACCATTAAAATACTATTAAAAGCTAGAACATTTTTTTTTTTATTAAGAATGAAATGTTGTATAAATCAGGCAAATGATATGTGAACAAACCCTTCGTTCAAACCCATTGGAATATGTATAGGAATAAAACTAAAGTTTGGTGTAAATGCTACTCAAGCGGAGACTTCATTGAAAAGATAATGTATTGCAATTACAATCTGCAAATAGATAAAGTACAATAAAATAAACACTTAAAAGTGTATTTTGAATGTTGACCAGTGCATGAAAAAAACAGTTTTTGCCTGTAGTGTCTTGCCTTACACAGATGAACTAATCTCCAGTCTGGTTAGTCTGGACTGTTTTGCTGGTTTTCCTTCATACAGTTTTTGGTAGCCGAGTCATACTGGGTGATCAGCATGAGGAGCTATGGAAAAATTTTGATCTTTTGATCTTCAGAGAGATTCCCCTTTTCATTATAAGCTACGAAAAAATTCTAGGAGACCAACTGTGAGACTCAACTTTCACCCTTTCAGTTTGCATCCCTAGAAAGAACATAAAGTGATCAATAATCCCACTTTGTTGAAATTGAAAGCATGGGTTTGGCATATTATTTGTTGATGCAGGTTGAGTTAGACCAGAAAAACAAGAGCAACGCATTCTTCAAATTTTTATTCCAAATTAATTTCTGTGCAACTTGACATGATCATGCAAACATTTCCATTTAGGCGCTGTTTATTTATCATGTCCAAATAGCTTTTCAAATACACTGTGGACTTCAACTCAGTCCAGTTTAAAATCAGAAGGGAACACAACTGTCTTCCTGGGCTGTTCTTCAGCTGGACTGTAATGACACTGTGATTTTCCAAAACACTGCAAATTATGAGCTCTGCAGCCTGAGCCTCTTTCAAGAAGGATGTAGACCGCTTAAAAAAAAAAACTTTCCAAGACTAGTGTTTGATATCTGAAAATCTGCATTTTATCTTTGCAGGCTGCAATTGCAACGAAAAAAAACAAAAACAGTTTTAGTTGACTTTTTCAGTAAGCATTAAACATTTCCAAAACCTCTGTGCCTTGCAGCATATTACAAAGAGCAAAAAAGAAAGGAAAGGTACTTGTCACAAGCTACATGACTCTTAAAAATCATCTGCTTTAATCATCTTCACTCCACAATCTGTGAACAAAAAGGTACCATATGTTTGTTATGACTCAGTTTTATTGGTTTCTTTTTCTTCCATTTAATCACTCTTAAAGGGCCAGTTCACCCGAAAATTAAAATTCTGTCATTTTCAGATGACTTTGTAGGACTTTCTCTCTTCTATGGAACATAAAAGAGGATATTTTGAAATATCCGTTTTTTTTCTTTTCTAATTGGGTTCAGTTTTGTTGTGGCAATTCATTGACATAAGTTTAATTTTTGGGTGATCTATCTATACAAGTATCTGAGATCAGTTTACTGTGTTACCTTGACAACATGAGTCTCTCGAGTGCGCACACGCAGCTTGTTGACCTGAGATTCGGCCATGTCTGCCCTCTCCTCGGCCTCATCCAGCTCATTCTGGATCTTCTTGAACCGAGTCATATTGGAGTTGACCTGCTCCTCCTGCCATACAACAACGAGATACAATGCTCTGTAATCTTTAAAAATTGTTTGACAGGTCACATGATGAACAAAGTAAAAAAAAAATGTGTTACTGTACCATATTCTTATGTAATGAAAGAATGAATTACTGAGTTGATATCGCAAGGGAATGGAAAATACGTACGACATCCTCGGCTTGTCTCTTGAAGCTCTTTACTTTCGCCTGTAATTTGTCAATCAGGTCTTGCATCCTCAGGAGAGTTTTCCTGTCTTCCTCTGTCTGCACAGAGAACACAAAGTCTTTTAGATGTGCTGGAGATGACGAGGCACACTGTTTCTCTGTTGCGTCACGTCTCCGTGAGTAATACCTGGTAAGTGAGCTCTTTAATCCTCCTCTCATATTTTCGCAATCCCTTTTGGAACTCTCCACTCCTCTTCTGCTCACACTCCAGCTCTCCCTCTAGCTCCCGCACCTGATGATTGAAATGTTCCCACAGATACAGATTAGTCCATAAAATATGTTATATTCATGTCTGGACCAAATGGACTTTGGGTTCGGGTTTTCCTGCTCACCCGAATTTCCATTTTCTGAATCTGTTTCTTTCCTCCCTTGAGAGCAATCTGCTCAGCCTCATCCAGACGCATCTGCAGGTCTTTGATGGTCTGCTCCATGTTCCTCTTCATCCTCTCCAGGTGACTGCTGGTGTCCTGCTCCTTCTTCAGCTCCTCCGCCATCATGGCTGCCTAATGATGGATATGTTTGGTTACAAGTTACAATCTAAAACAGCACACTCAAAACAAGTGTTTCAGAGTTGTGCTTTATTGTTGTAATCAGAAAAATTAGATACAATTTTGACATTTTCTGCCCATGCAAAACTTAGTCATACTGCAGACAGTAGCAACTCACATCAGTTATGGCCTTCTTCGCCTTCTCTTCGGCACTGCGACACTCCTGCAGAGCATCGTCCACTTCCCCAGATAGCATGGATAGATCCCCCTCGAGCTTCTTCTTGTGGTTCAACACTACCGTGTTCTGTAGAGATCGGTGGATTGTGAGGTGAGATCATGACGTTTGATTATTGATCATTTGTTTCATTCATTTATCATACCTGAGCATGCAGCAGGTTCACTCTCTCACTGGACTCCAGAAGCTCGTGCTCAGCGACTTTACGCATGCGGTCTGTTTGTTCCACCATTGCACGCAACTCCTCCAACTCTGCAGTTAGCAGGGTGTTTCTCCTTTCTGTGACTGCTACTTGCTCCTTTAGGTCCTCACACTGATGTACGTACTCATCTAACTCTACTTGCAGTTCCTGAGAAGACACAACAATTGCAGTTGACATTTGAATTTTTACACACTTAAATGTATGTTATACAGTTTAGAAGGGATGCACCGATATAAAGATTCTGGCCAAAACAGATTAGCTGGTTATTATTTTTATGTTAAGCCTGATATTAAATTAAAAATAAAACTTCAAAAACTAAATGCTTCAGGCATCGCAACATTATGAAAATGAATATTCCTTTTGAGATTTGCTAAAGATTACATTTAACAGTTTTATTAAAGTATTAAAGCTTTAAAGATTAATGTAAGGTAATCCAAATGTAAAAATAGGGAATTGAGCACAATCAATTATACAATATCAACGAATATGATAGAAAAAACCCAAATTTGTGCATCCCTAGAGATTATTTAAAGTTGTAGTTAAAGATTACTCTGTTTCTAAATAGTTAATTGTCTTTTTAAATCTGCAAATTGCTACAACCAGCCCTCCCGTCTCACCTTGATTTGAAGCTGTAGGTTGCGCACCATTTTTTGAGACTCCACAGCCTGTCTGTTTGCGTGGTTCAGATGGATCTCCATCTCATTCATATCTCCTTCCATCTTTTTCTTCACCCTGATTGCCTCATTACGGGCCCTGGTTTCTGCTTCCAGAGTGGTCTGCATGGTGTCCAGAGTCCGCTGATGGTTTCGACTGCATAGGTAAATAATCACGTGTTTTAATTATATAGTGATATTTTAATAGTTTTTTTTAAATATATATATATATATATATAAAAGAGTCCCTTACCGGAGATTGTCAATCTCTTCATCCCTCTCTGCAAGTTTCTTTTCAACCTCAGTCCTGGCCTGGCTGAGTTCCAGCTGGATACGTACGGTTTTACTCTCCTCGTGCTCCAGAGTGCCCTGAGTCACACAGGGTTAGCAACACATCAGCTTTTCACCCAAGTACATAATTATAAATGTCTGTTGGTGAGCATAGTCTGGCATCTCAGGTAATATTCATCACCTCAGCCTCCTCCAGTGCTGCTTGAAAGTTACTCTTCTCATGGTCCAAAACCTTCTTCATCTGTTCAAGTTCATGGATAGTCTTGTTGCCTTGACTAATCTGATCAGTTAAGTCAGTGATTTCCTCTGGAAAACAAAGGTCAGGTAAGGCTCATTTAGAAAAACATTCTGGACCAAAATATAACCTCTCTTGATTAATATATGTATGCAATTTCACAGATATATTCTTTCCTAAAGTCTATGTACCCTGCAGGTTCTTGTTCTCCCTTTTGATCGTCTCCAGCTGGTCAAGGGCTTCTTCATAGGAGTTTTTGAGTTTAAAGAGCTCTGTGCTGAGACAGCGGGACTCTTTCTGAGAGCCTTCCAGCTCGGCCTGTGTCTCCTCAAACTTCTGCCTCCACTCAGACAGCACCTGGACATAATAATAATAAAAATAAAAATAGGTGGTAGTAGAAAATGAATAAGAACAATGCCTATCTGTACTTCTGGTTAAATGAAATATTTAAATGTACTTTTTTGTCCTGACCTTATCAAAATTGCGTTGCTTTTTGTCCAGTGCAACAGCCACAGCATTAGAGCGTTCCAGGTCAACCATTAAGTCCTCAATCTCAGTCTGCAGACGGTGCTTGGTCTTTTCCAGCGAGGCACATTTGGCATTGGAAGCTTCCACTGCCTCCTCAGAACTCTGGAGCCGTGCAACCAGCTTCTTCCTGAAGATAAATCAGCTTTTTAAATAAAACAGTCATTCTTTTTGATAAGTGAACAAGACCCTATGTTACATGGCTGATGACAGAGTGGTCTCTTACTTGGCATCCTCTAGTTCATCGGTCCTCTGAATGGCATCTGTCTCATACTTTGTCCTCCACTGTGCAATCTCCGCATTGGCTTTAGACAGAGCACGCTGCAACTCGGATTTGGCCTCCTGCTCCTCCTCAAACTGCTCTCTCAAGAGCTCACAATCATGCCTGGATGACTGTACCGCATGAGCTAAACTGTTCTTTGCCTGGTACAAGGACACAAACAAATATAATATTAAATGTGATTCACTTGAGATGAATATATAAACACTACCAGTGAAACGTTTGGAGAGCATAAGTCTCTTATGCTCTCCAAAGCTGCATTTATTTGATCAAATACAGTAAAAACAGTAATATTGTGAAATAGTTTGTTTAAAATAAATATTTTCTATTTTAATATAATTTAAAATTTAAAAAAAATCCCGTGATGGCCATAATAGTTATGGCACAATTCATCCAATGTATCTAAAAATCAGGCTCACTTTGCATTCTTCTTCTAGCTGTTTCTTCATCTCCTCCATGGTCTGGGTGAGACCACTCTTTGTTCGCTGCAGTTGCATGACCAGAACCTCTCTCTCTTCCAGTCTGCGGCTGACCTCGGCTGATAATTGTAAGAGTGAAAAGAGGGAACATCCGTTGGTACTTTACCAAGTGCCAGGTACTTTGTTCTTAAATGATTTGATCTCTGTGTTAGCACTTGTTTCTAAGAAAAAATGTGAATCATATTTTCTATAGGAGACTTCCAATCATAATGTATAATATATTTCCAGCTCCTTATTCCTTTTCAAAGTGTAGGACACTGACCACTTTCTGTCTGAGCCCGTGCTTTTTGAGAGGTGACATCCATTAGCTGCCTCTGGAGTTCCTCCACCTTGGTTTTAGACTCGTTCAGCTGGTCCTCGTACAGCCTGCACATTTTCTCTGTTGTGGCCTGCAAACATCAGTCTCTTTGTTAATGGTTAATTGATTTTTTAATGAATAAAATAGTGAACTGTATATCAAACTAATCATAACTCTAACATCTAACCTTACTTCCTTAGACCACCTAACATTCTAACATTTGAACAAAATGTACTGTTCGAAACTAGTCGAAAACTTTGTGAGAGTGTAAAAATAATAAAAATGGGACATGAAACTAGACAGATGTCTAAACTTGAAACCTTGTGATTAAAGAAGTAACAAGAGGGCTTGTCTATGAAGAACCAATCAAATTGTGGGGAAATTATGTAATGTTTCACGTCATTTTCGCCCATTCTCCTTTTCTATAAAAACTGTTGTATTCATGTTAACTGGTGGGATTCTCTCTGAAATGTGTCCGAGATCCTCCGGACGTGATGTATTCTTCTTCTTGGGTGAGATTCTCTGAAGAACTGCTCTGAGAACTCTCCCGGCCGTGATTAAAGCATTTATAGGACATTTGCTGAAGTCAGTTTGGGAAGCAAGTTAGTTAGGGGAGAGACTAAACGTTGACTGTAGACGTTCGGGGACGTCGATTGTAGACGGGACCCAGGTAGAATTAGGAGTCAGGTACGTTAGGGAAAAATCTACCACAGTACTGTATATATATAATATATATGTATTTTTCAACCCAATTCATGTTGACTCTATTTGTTTTAACCATAAACTCTATGAATAGTAACATAATGCCATTATGAATCTCAGAAACCATGTTAAGCACATTGAGATGTTTTACTTTGGCTCTGGAGAGATGTTCAAGGTTAGACGCCAAATCTTCAGACTCCATTCTGGCTTCTGCCTTTTCCTTTTCCAGCCTCTGTTTGACCCTCTGCAGGTTGTCCAGTTGCTCCCCCATCTCAGCCACAGTGTCCGCATGCTTTCTCCGTAGCATGGCCATGGTGGTTTCATGATGCAGAGAGGCTTCTTCCAGATCTCTTCGCATCTTTAAAAAGTCAGCCTCTCGCTTCTTGTTCATCTCGATCTGGGCAGCGGTAGCACCTCCTGCTTCCTCCAGACGTTCACTCAGCTCTTCCAGTTCCCTTGAAACATCACTGCGTTGTTTGTCCGACTTTAATCGAGCTGCTCTTTCAGCCTCAAGTTCCTCCTCAAGCTCTTCTATACGGGTCTGTAAACAGTTTACCATAATACTGTTAGATTAATAACTCATTATGCAAACACGTAATGTTCGGTCAGTAGCCAAATAATGACTTTACCTGTAATTCTTTTATTTTCTTCTGTAGTTGAATAACCAAGGCTTGCTCCTCTTCAATCTTTGCACCTATCTGAACCATTTCGAGGTCTTTCCTACAGATAAGACCAAGTACAGATTTCTTTAGGGAACGTAATCTTACAGCACAGTACTTCCATTTAACACGACAACGACTGTGTAATGCATATAAAATCTCACTTCTTTAGTCTGTCCTCTAGCTGCTGTTTGTTGTTCTCCAAATCCATGGATGACTCCATGGAAAGCTTCAGATCACCCTCAAGCTTTCGCTTCACTCGCTCCAGATCCATACGCACTTTCTTCTCTTGCTCCAAAGAGCCCTCTAACTGTTCCAGTTAACAAATAATAATAAACAATGAAATCTAAGAAATGTATTACTCAACCATTGTTCTAGGTTACACTGTCGTTTAGGCTAATAAGCTTTTCATTTCCACTGTGCTGTGAATAAGGAGTTTCGGATTGCTACAGACTCTGAATTTTGTCTCATAGGGTTTTACTGAGCCCACTTTATACTCACATCATCCACCTGCTGCTCAAGTTTGATCTTGGCCTTGGAAAGCATGTTCACTTTGTTCTCCTCAGTCTGCAGGTCTTCCAGAGCCTGCTGATGTGCATCCTGGAGGGCTTTCTTCTCTTTAGTCAGCCTCAGGATGGATTCATCCAATGCAGCCATTTCCTCCACCAAGTTTTTCACCTGAGTCAACCAGAGATAACTAGTTAATCAGTGCATTAGAGGAACTAAAGTAGACCACAATGCCCCATCCATGAACATATCAGTGTTACCTTATTCTCAGTGGCATGTTTTTCCTTCTCCACCTTGGCCAAAGTAATTTCCAGGTCATCCAGGTCTTTTTTCAGCTCAATGCACTCATCCTCAAGTTTGCGTTTCTTGGCCAGGATGGTGGCATTAACCTCCTCTTCATCTTCAAGCCTCTCCATCAGCTCCTTAATTTTCCCCTCCATCTGGATCTTAGCCTTGATCAGCAGGTTACAGCGGTCTTCAGCATCAGTCAGATTATCCTGCTCCTGAGGTCAGAATGTAAAAATAAATTCTTTCCATCTTTCCTTTGACTAGTGTTTGATGCATAAAAGCAAGTAAAATATGATTGCTATTAACTATGCGATTCTGAATCATTACTTCTTGTTTCATTGGTGTGATCCACTCTTGCACTCACCGCTTGAAGTTGTAAGGAGAGGTCATTTTTCTCTTGCACCAAAGAGATCTGTTTCTCCTCAAACTCCTTCCTCTTCAGCTCAGACCTCTCAAGAGCCTCCTTTAGCTTCTGGAACTCCTCCTTCAGTGTAGCCAGCTCCTTCTCTGTAGCTGCGCTCCTCAGCAGGGGTTTGATCTTGAAGAACAGACACATCCATGGCCAGTTCTTGACTGCGTAAAAGGCACGGATGTTCCACTGAATCACCATCAGAGCTTCCCTGAGTGAAGATAATCAGATGGTCGATCAATGACATACTGTATACGACTATCCACGATAAAGAAAAGGAAAAATGGGGGGTTTAAACACATATGCCAAGTTCTCAGAAATGTACTCTTTATATTTAAGTTGGTTTCATATGGTTCTAAAAACTTTTATACCATTAAAAAAAAAAAAGTTTAAATATACTGATCCCAAAAATGTCATCTTGTTTAATCATAAAGTAAAATATATCAAATCTTCCTTACATCAACATGTGAGTGGACATCTTAATCATTATATACAGATTATTTCAAGGTAAAAAATAAACAAATTAATTACTAATCAATAAAATTACTTTTAACTTTTTTACCTGTATGTTGGGTGCACTTATAACTTTTAACCTGCATGTTGGGTGCATCACAACCCTTTCTTCAAAAAGTATTTACTGTTTTTAGAATGAAGCTTTTTTCCTTCATTTTCTTGATATCAGGAGAGTTTTACCACCCTGGTATTTTTTACTTTAAGCTAAAAAAATGAAAGGGAATTTTATGTCCCCTAATTTTCATCGTAGAGGTGCTGTATTCAAGTCAATGTGTGTATGACTTGCATGTTAAACATATATATTTTTAAATAAATAGATCCATGAAAAATTTGAGTTGTCTAGGAAATATTTTGGAATACACAAAACATTGGGTAAATACATTACAAAGTTTCAGTATAAGACACATATTAGGCATTTCCCAATCACGATTTTTGTGCCCCCAAACCGATCCGAGTCAATGAATATTGAGTATCTGCAGATAGCATGTCCAGATCCTATACTTGTAATTTCCTAGTGCTTGGTGCACACTTCAAGTACACTCAAATCTGTGCAGAGAGTTTCTCAGGGGCAGGGGCTCAAATGTAAAAAAATAAAAGGGGCATGCATCTATCACTAGAGTAACTCCAATGTAACAATTACAAGAGTAATTTTGTATATATATAAATAAATAAATATATATATATATATCACGCACATTTGAGCGTATTCTTTTCCTTTTAATGACGGTTGGCAAACCCACTTGAAGGTCCATACCGCCACCAACTGCACGTCACCAGCGTGACAACTGATGTAAAATTAAGGATCAGGCTTAGGATAGCCGATACCGATCAATAAAAAAGAAAAAATGCTTAATCGGCCCCAATAACGATCCTTCAGATCGGCTCAGGACATCTTTAATACATACTGTAAGAGGATCAAGATAAGCCTTTTACACTCTCTCAAAACTCCTTGTGTCCAAGGATAAAAGAACCCGTATCCATTTTGTAGCCAGCACCTCAAACTCCCTGCCCCTGTTGTTCTAAATTAGCTCAGTATGTCTAGCACCAAATAGGGCCAGGCTGCCACACGCCATTGTTTCGTGTGTTCTAAATCAGTAATCCCACTGTGATACTGAGCATGCCTAAAGAGTAAATCAATTCCGCATTGCTGAAGCGGCAACACAATCAGGAACAGTCAAAGGTCAGGCAGAGGTTGTTGATTATCTAAAGCTGAACCCTTCTGAAGAAACAAGAGGACTTAATGTCCTGTCACCTGGGATGGCGTTTCAGCAGTTTTCAGCCTGCTCCCAGCCATATCCATTCTGGACAAAAGAAGGTTATTTATATTAAAGATCGGAGGGGGCACTCTGGTAAGGAACCGTCAACAACTGGTATGTGCGCCGTTTGCGGGATATATGACCCACCTCCACACCTGCTTTTGTAAATGCCATTTTGGGTGGAGGGGGTTTAACTGGCTTTTTCTGTAGTGACCACACACACACAAAAAACAAACGGACACACGCCAGACACACGCCACAACATAGTCCGCATACACTTCAGACATTCCTCCCATAGATTTACAGGCTCATAGGCCTACACACACTCTCAACAGTTTATCGACATGCTTAGAAAGGGCTTAAGGATGCGATATCTGCAATCTGACACCTTCTTCAGTCAGCGAGTAACAGCAAAACTATTTGCGTTTGGCTATTTAGATGCTTTATGACTATTGTCATGGTTTGGACATCCAAATAGCACATACTTCTCTTTCATCATCCTTCTGCGCTCCATTTGCATGAGTTTTCCCCTGCAGAAGGCCTGCAGCAAGGTGAGGATCTTAGACAGACGCTCGTCTCTCATGTCCTCCAGCTGGCCAAGAAGTCCCGCCTTAAAGAAAACCTGAAGGAGGACAGATTCACAGGTCAGTGTAGCCTGGGATTTTTAAGTAACTGAAAATACAGTAGTGGGCATGATAGGAGTGAAAGAGAACAATTTCATGAACCTTGCTGTGGCCAAACTTGTACTGTGTGTGGTCGATATCCAGAGACCCAAGCAACTTTTCTACAGATTTCCTGCTGTCCACATACGTGTCCTCTGGGATGGCCAAAGGGTTCAGGATACGGTAGCTGGTAAAATCATGACGGTTTAGTTAAATATCTTTATTCATCTTATACAAGATCTTTCTATTTGGGTTGTGCACCATTCAAAATTGACTTGAGAATGGCTTTTAAATTGTTATATTTTAATACAAGAAAGTAGAATTAAAGTAGTGAAAATCAAAGAGATGGATAGATAGATCGATATTATACTCTACACTACATCCCCAGAATGCATTACCTGTGTTAAATGTTCATTTAATTACCATGCACTAAAATAATCTTCCTGTCATTCCAGCATTATCCAGAGTCTCTTGTGCCCCTAATTACAAGTGTGACCTATGAAGAAAAACTCACCGCTGTTTGAACTCTACATAGAGAATCCGGTTGGGAAATCCCTTCCTGCAAATGCGGATTCCTTCAAGAACACCATTGCAGCGAAGCTGGTGCAGGACCAAAAATGGCTCCATCATCCCTATCAGAAACAAGAACAGAAACTGAAGACTGATGGTGTGTTTAAGGTTGGTTTATGGAGATCTTGTAGCATAACAAATGGTTTTATCCTCAACACTGAATTTTTTGTACCTGGGGTCTTTGACTCATTGGGGATAATGCAGCGCACAAAATGAGGCTGAGTGCTTCTCAAATTAGCCATTAACTTGTTTAGATTCTCCTAGAGTGATATAGAAGGAAAGGTCATTATGCAACATGTTAAGATTTAAACAAATTTTAAATCAGCTCACAGTCGCCATACTTGTATCTACTGGGTCAGATCTTACCTGCGTATTTGCATCTGCAGCTGGTGAAAGCTGAGCCAGCACAGACTTAAAGTGATGTTCATGGGTCAGATTACCTAAACATCACTGCAAGTCTTAACTGGCTCACTTTCCAACACCATTTCCAATATCTAACATTTGCAGATTTTTAAAGAAGTGAAAAGTTGCTTTTCTGGTGCATTTAGATATTATAACGTCATTTGATATCACACAGTATACCTATAGAAAATACATAATCTCTCCTCCGTATCTCCTCACTCTTACCCACCTTATGCAGCTGGGACACTGTTTGGAATGAAGCACCTTTCTTCCTCTTCTCTCTGCCCCCTGGCTTTGCTTCTGTACCTGTAACAATACGTGTAAAACACCTCAGTACAATCTGGCTTAGTGGAATCATTTTTTAATATCAGTTGTATTAATATACACCTGAATCTAAGCTGATGAAGTTCTCGAAGAGGATTGCCATTAACTTGTTGGATGATCTCTGGAAGATTCCCACCACTGTTTCATTTAGAGGATCTCTGTTTTTGTCAAGCCATCCATTGATGTTGTACGGCACCTGACAACATGCATGCATGTGATTTTATATTATATGTTAAGTTAATTATAGTGATTTATCCGTTGCCACTCTTGAGCTATCACCATTGTGCCATTAAGCAAGGCACTTAACCTCAGCTTGCTCCAGACAATCCCTGTTACTTAAATGGTGCCATTCTATGGCGGCATTGCATACTGTAAATTGCTTAACAAATTCCAAAGGCTCTGGTTATGCGGCTTATAAAGAGTCTATTATTGTATGCTATGGTAAATATGTCTGTGAATATGATGTTATTTTCACTCACCACTCCAGCGTAGTGCACCAGCTCAAAGTGAGTGTCATATTTGCGTTTTTTGTCTGGCCTCGGCTTCAGGAAGTTGGGAGACTTGCCAAGGTGATTATCGTAGAGTTTAGCTTTGAAGCTGCTCTCTGTGGCTTTAGGGAACATGCACTCCTCCTCCAGAATAGACATTATGCCCATCGGCTGCAAACAACACAAGAAGGATGTAACAGCTACAGTTGCTTAGTATTATCTTATACAAACATACACATGCTTTCAAAGAGTTGTATGCAATTCTATATCAACCTTCTCAATGAGGTCAATGCAGGCTTGCAGGTCTAATCCAAAGTCTATGAAAGTCCACTCTATGCCCTCTGTCTTGTACTCCTCCTGCTCTAGGATGAACATGTGATGGTTGAAAAACTGTTGCAGTTTCTCATTGGTGAAGTTGATGCACATTTGCTCAAAGTTGTTGAACTGTTCAGAGAAACGGAAGAGAAAGAGTTTTTCAAATATGGTACAATGCGTACTGAATAATGTATATGGGTGGGTATCAATGTACATTTCCTG
The DNA here is from genome assembly GCF_029890125.1 of Rhinichthys klamathensis goyatoka. Classification (NCBI taxonomy): domain Eukaryota; kingdom Metazoa; phylum Chordata; class Actinopteri; order Cypriniformes; family Leuciscidae; genus Rhinichthys; species Rhinichthys klamathensis. Next base: position 521,692 of record NW_026606585.1, read on the forward strand.
AATCAGTTCTAAATAAGTTCAAGATTCAGTCTGATTGTGATTTCATGTTATAGTCCACTTTAGACATTCATTCTACTAACTATAAGTAACTTTGCAACTTCATGTCAGCTACAAGTCATTAGAATATTAGTAGACTGTCTGCTTAATTTTTGCTAACACTTTAATTTGATGGTTTCCAACAGAAATTCTACTGACTATAAGTAGCTTTTCAAGTACATCAAGTACAGTCATTTGTTTGTGAATTGGACTACATTGTATGCATTGCATATTTTTGATTCACTACCAAGAACCAGTACATAAGAGTCAATGAATCACTGAAAAGTGGTGCAGGAACCACTTCCACAGGGTAAAAAAAGAGCTTTTACGAATCAAAATAGTGACAAAAATCAAAAATCCAGATTTTTACTCAACCCTAATTTTGTATCTTGTATCTTTAAGATCCACATCTGATGTGCAGACAGTGGTAAGGAGTGATGCAAAACAATATACAAGCAATTTACAAATATACAAACTGACTTGCCTCAAAGATCTCAAAGCCTGCTATGTCCAGCACTCCTATGAAGAACTGACGGGGGATGGCCGTGTATAGGGTTTTATTGATTCTGCTCACCAGCCATTTAAACATGCGGTCATATGTAGCTTTGGCCAAAGCACCAACAGCATAGGTCACCTGTCATGACACAAAAGCACAAATACTCTCACTGCTTGGTGAAATTAAACAGCAGGGATACTAATTCATCGACCAAACTGACCTGTTCAACTGTCTGTCCTTTGACAATGTACTCATTGCCCACTTTCACTCTAGGGTGAAGCAGTCCTTTTATGAGGTCAGCTGAACTGATCCCCATGAGATAGGAGGCTTTGTCTGCACCTGAGTAACAAAATCACAGCGCTTAGCCAAACCAAGATGCTGACTGAGACGTTGGCCTTGCTTATGACAGAATCACTCTTACTTTCAGTGCCATCTGCCTCTGCTTGCTCCTCTCTCTGCCGCACTTTGAACTTCATGTTGCCAAAGTGCATGATGGCACCGACTATCTTGTAACAGCCATACTTCTCCTCAGGAGTGAAACCAAGGGTGTCCATTGCATGCTAGAGAGGAAGGTAAGCAAGTTGCAATATAGGTGAGTGGTCATTCTGTGTTTATGTGAAATAATTAACATCTAGGTATCTCTTTGCCGTGATCTCCATCATACAAGTACTTACATCAGTTGCAAGCAACTCATCTCCATCGTCCATGTGGTCAACAGTTATAACACCCTGCGAGCAGAAGTGGTAGTCAAAGGGATTTGATGACACCAGCAGCATGTCTGTTTAACACACGAAAGAGGTTTGGTTTTTAAGTCACATAGTGCACTGAGGATGGAATTCTGCAGGCAGTTTAACACCTTTACTTGATACTTAGTTATTTAGCTTAAATAGTAGTCATGCTGTCTGTGTTTCCTCTGAATACCTAGGAGTTCTGGTTTCCTTTGCGAGAGGATCTGGTAGTAGATGTGGTAGCTTCTCTCTCCAGTTTGCTGAAAAATCACTCTAGATTTTTCCAGAAGATCTAAACAAAAGAGAATGTGAAATGGAACAGGATTTGAAGGAATAACAATATATATAATCTATTAACAGTATTATTTTTCAAATCAGCTTACAGATGTCAATGTCAGAGGATGCAAGTTTCCCTGTAGGAGCAAAATGGATTCGTATGAATTTACCCTGTGTTAAAGAGAGGGAAAAAAGTCAAACGGAGAACGATACTGAAGTAAAGTGAGATGTTGTGTTTATCTTATGATGTTTACTCACAAAACGGGATGAGTTGTCATTCCTCAGGGTTTTTGCATTGCCAAAAGCTTCCATAGCTGGGTTGGCCTCAATGATCTGATCCTCTAATGTACCCTATTTACGTTGAAAACAGAAATGTGTGAGTTTATAATCGAACACTAAAATTATATCTATGAGTAGGACAGAACAAACTAATGGAAATGAAAATTAAATATTATCTGTCATGATTGATAGATGAAATCAGGTTTGGTTTTTTTGTTTGTTTTTGTTTTCAAAAAGACAAAGTGAAAAAGGAGCTTATAATGTTAAAAACAAAAGACAAAATGAGAGACATTGCAAAAAGGGGAATGGGCAATGTAAAGAGTGGTATAAAAGGGTTTATAAAATCATACTGGAACGGGAAAACAAAACTTGGGTAACAAAACTCCTTATCGGTTAAAAGGATGTCTGTGAATCCAAAAGGAATAGATAAACATTTAGACGTGATTAAAAATCCCCAAAAACAAAATGTAGAGGAACAAAAGTAAGACTCGCAGGGAGACAAAAACAAGGGATAAGGATGGGTGATGACAAAAATAAGTTTCTGCCCTTACTCCTTTTTTGCCCCCTGCTTCACCAAGAGCAGCTATAATGGCAAAATACTGAATTACGCGTTTCGTGTTGACAGTTTTGCCAGCACCGGATTCTCCGCTAGGCATGGACAAAATTTATGTGAAATACACATGAAACATTATTAAATCCAAGAAGAAAGATTAAAAAAAGAAAAAAGAAAACTCTTCAAAATGACAAAAACCCATTTTTTTTATACCGCTTCATGATTAAATAATGAGGAATAGGATTTCAGATCATTCTGACCTAATAGTTTTAGAACAGAATGTCGTGGTGGAACGTTACTTACGTGATAAGCATTGACTGGTTTTCACGATCTACAAGGAAAAAAAGTTTACTGAGTACATGGTAAAGAATAAAGAACGAAATGCATTATCTTCTGACCAAAGTGCTATTCAGAATCAAAACAAATGCAACATATAAGGCCTGTGTGAAATAGAGATCAAAAGTAAAATATGTTTCAGACCATACTTTTTAGCATGTCATTGTAGGCATTGTCTGCTATGGAATAGATGTGAGGCGGAACATCTGAGCGACGCTTTCCCTTATACGCTGCAACCACTTCAGGAGAATAGACAGGAAGCCATTTATACGGGTTAACTGTCACACAAAACAGCCCTGAATATGTCTGTAGACAGACAGAAAAGAACACGCATGAAGACTGAGAAACCCTAAAATGATCCAAAAGCTATGAAGAACATCAAAGAGACGGATAACTTGATTCTCAAGTTATTTTTAAAACTCTTTTAGATACAGAGAGCTGTTAAACAGTAAATGATAAAGTCGTGTCTCACATAGATCATCCAGAAACTGTAGCGACGGCTGAGGTTGAAAAGAACAGAGGCCTCATTGAGGTGCGTAAGCATGGCCATGTCTTCAATCATGTCAAACTTCGGGGGATTCATTTGCTGAATGTCATCCTCTTTCACTGTTAACATCTGTCAGTATTAGATTAAAGAATTTAATCACCACCTTGTGATACATTATCTTTTTCCACTGCAGAATGAATGTATTCACTTGAATGACAATTGTAGAAACATGTCAAATTGGCCTGCTGAACTTAACTATTTGCTATAAATACAATACGCACAAAAAATCATCAGCATTGGTGTACACTGCAATAAAATGTAATCTTTTTTTCTCTAGTGAAAACACCTAAAACAAATACTTAAATTTATTTTCCCCCCTCATTTTTAAGCATAAGCTTTTTGCTTAAAACAAGAATTTCTCATTTCTATGATCTAATTATTTTCTTCTCAAAAATTGTATCTTATAAGAATGTAGATATACTAACTGAAAAATTAGACAACAATAGTGATTAATATTTTTTGTTGTGTGGTCACAGAAAAAAAAAAAAACAAGGGCAGTTTAAGCTTCACTGACCATTCCATCTTTGGTCTCCACCATGACTTTGTCTCCATCGGTATCTTTGATCTCCACCTCAATGTAGGCTTCATTCTCATCTGGAATATAAACTCGTTTCTTCCCTGCACACAGAAGTAGTTGTCACTTCTTAATTGAACTGCCAAACAGGTAACATTACATACCATGGTACTAGATAAACCTCTTATGCATGCAACACCAATTAAACATAATACTATTATAAATATTATTATTACATTAATTTATAATTTAGGTTATAATATAAATATATATCGCATTTATTTACATTTAAAATAAACAAAATTGCGTGTAATGTCAGGATATCTATGCGTTTTCACATGCACAATACATGCTCATCTTAATGTGTAACTCCTTCAGAATTGGATAGGATTTAAAATTAAGGATTTGAATTTTGATAGGATTCAGCACCAATAAAAAAAAAATCGTTTTCACATAGGACACAAACAGGACGTCTGACAGTACCATCAAACGCATGGGACTGCGCAGCGAGTTGTTCCAGGTTGGTTTTACGCAGGAATGTGGCCGCATCTCCGAATTCCCTCAATTCCATAAAGCGGGACATGATTAACGCTTCCGGTCCCGGACCTGCACTCAAACACCTGTAACGTCGTAGAAACTTGTTAGAAAAAAAGATTTTCTCCTCTTTGTTTTGTTTCACATAGGCATGTGTTGAAAAAAGTCAATCTCTAATCCACAATCATGGTGAGTATTTGTGTACAAAAACCTCGAATTCTTCAAAACTGTCACATGCAAGGCACGGCGCACTATCCAAACAGCGCTGTGGAAAGCACATGCATTTGAGTACTGACCTCAGTAATGTCTAAACGTGTTGGCCTCGGAAGAAGTGGCCTGGTCCTCTTTTATTGTTCCCCTCAAGGTCAGAGTTGGGGAGATATGTCAGATATTCCCATGTGTCCGTGTGTGTTCAGTTGCTCATTGGCTGCGCGTCCGTGCGGTCCGTCCCTGCGCGATCACAAAAGGCAAACAGGTTTGACGAACCCTACTGTAAGGGGTTATTTTTAAAACAACATTGTTGTTGCTTGTGATTAATGCGCTGCTGTCCAGAGGTTAAATGCACGACCTCTCTCTATTTCTTTAAAGTCTTCAATTATGTTATGGGCAAAAAATGATATCAGTAAAAAAAAAAAAAAATACGGCTTTGGAGGGTTTTGACCCTTATTAAGGCCTGAACCCCCATATGGAAGTGAAAACACAAGATTGGGGTGGGGGAAATTGTATTTTTCTAACAATATTTGTGTAAACAATAAAGTTAGATTATTTATAAGTTAAATTGATCGAAGCCTGAGAACAGTTTACCTGTGGGAACAATAGCAACAGTAGTGCTCGAGACTTCCGTCAGAAGGAATTGTATCGGACGGACGGTTCATTGACAAAACAGTTCAAATGTATTTGTTGTTTTTATATGAGTGGTTTTTTTTATCACGTTAGTAAATAGAAATATAATTGTATATGTAGGCTAGGGTTTTGCAAGACAGAACCTTACTCATAAAATTACATTTAGGCTTTAGTTTATTAGAATATGAAATTTTATATGTAGGCTAGGTAAGTTTTAGTTTATTTATATTTGTATTACTTAATGTATATTTATAATATGATTACTTACACATTAACAGCATACCAGATTTAACATGGGCCAGTCAAGAGAGCTATCAGGGTATTTTTAAGAGTAGGCTTAAACTGTGTTATGATAGGATGAAATATGGCATTAAAAGGAATGGGATCAGTCTGTGCCTATAACTTAGGGCTTCCCATAGCTAACTTCTGAGACAAGGATTTGTTTTAATTGTGTTACAACTTGGTGCAGTCCATTTCTGTGAGTGTAAAAGAGTATGTATCTGCCTCATTTGACAGACTAGTTGAAAGACATAGTGGTATGTTCAATATAACACACAAGATCTGCATAACGTTCATACTGATACAATCAGATCCTCCTTAGCAAATAGGCGCCTCAGAAGCTGTCGACCTTGAGGGGTAAAGCTGAGATAAGTGTCCTCTAGCAGAATCCAGAGCCCACTATGTAGTCCGAAAATAGAAGAGAATACAACTCCTGTTCCCAATAGCCGGCATTCCGTGCAGAGATAGCCATGCTGTCTGGCATGGGTTTGTGGTTAAAGAGGCGGTGCTCTGCTTTGTTTCCCTTAGAAATTACTGAGAGTGATCAGCCAGTGATTAAACACTGAAAGAGCGTCCACACTATCTTCTCAACCCTATACATACTGAAAGAGGTGCACAGATGTCACCATTTATGTTTGATTATTGAAAGTGCTGTTAAACACAGTTCAAAAGTAAGCATTATTTTTTTATATTATAATATATTTTTATTCATTTACTTTTTAATTAGGCCTACATTTATTTTTTGTAGTGACATCAGAAATTATATCGCAATGAATTAGGCTACTTCATACAGCAATTTGCTTGTTGAGGAAACTGCTTTTTGAAAACATGTTAGAAAGCTACGAACAAAAAATAGATAACTATACGGAAGTTGCATAAGGGGCCAAAATAAAAAATACATTTATTCAATGGTGTAATTTATCATTTTAATCAAAACAATGAGTGCTTTTAAATTAATGAAAAAACATGTGGCAGTAACTTAAAGAGACACCCTAACTACAAAAACACCCTAACTTAACTAATTAGAAAATAGTACATATTGTATACTTCTATTAATCGTTTTGCACTATTTACTATGAATTACACAAAGGAAAGAGAGAATGAATTACGATGAACCAATTCAAAAGAATGAATCAGACTTTCCAACGTTAAAATAGAACAGCGACCGTTTAAAATGATTAATTTATAGTAATGAATCAGACTTTCCAACGCTACATAGGACAGAGAGAACCATTTAAGATGAACTGATTCACTAGAATGAATCAGACTTTCCTCAACACATCGTTTTTAGCTCAGTCATTAAATACAGCGACGCAGTGTTTGGTCTCGCTACTCATGGTAAAAAAATAGCTTGTTACTTGGAAAAAGTATAGTTACATTGAAAAGAATATCACTAGGCCTACTAAAAATTTAGTTTTAGTTAGTAGTTTTATTTGCTACTTTTACATTTATTAATTTAGCAGACAATTAATGAAGCATTGTCTAGAAGTATCTTTTAGTTAGTTACTATCCAACATTGTACAATTCATTACAATGTCACCATAAAAGAGCAACCGAAATGGCGCACCTGAACAAAGCTACCAGGAACCAGGTTTTGAAGTTCTACACATGGTGAGCAGTTGTTACAGATTATCAGCTCTCATACAGTGGCACAAGCTTCTACCACAGAGGCCAAAACGGTCAGAGGTGGAGGGGGGAGGTCACATTCTGTACACCCACACTCAATGGAGGCAAGGAAAATACACAAACTCCCTCTTAATGAATGTTTTCCTCTTGCCAATCAAAAACTACAGTATCTCCTGGTCTTTTAAATCCTATGTGTGATCTATCCACCAGGCGCAGACATGTGAACCATATCCCAGCCGAGCAGCGTTCGGCTCCCCCACAATTCTGGGAGATAGTTTTTCCCGCTGACCTGCCTCTTCAACCCCCCCTGCACCTGTGTGTGTGATTGAGAACGAAGAGAAGGAGAGTTTGGGAAACCCTAGATGCCCTAATCTCAGGATTACCAGCCGGCCCATCCCCACAAATCGGCAGTAATGTAAGCTAATCAGTCTTTTAGCAAGTGACTCAGTGGATGGAGACAACCAGTGCCGTTCTCCCCCATCCGGCTCCAACGCTCGGCCCGTCTGCATTGTGTTAGGTCTCCATTGCACCACCATCCTTCTCACACACACTCACACGCATAGCCTAGATATGAGCACCCACAGCTGTCTGTCTATTTTAGTCTGGATTTTGACAGCAGTATATCTCCCCCCCCCCCAAGATCCCCTGTAACAATCCCTGACGCCTTCACCAGAACAATAGCCAGCAGCTCACATAAACCTTTTAAACTTAGAAAGCGCTCAGGCTCAAGAATAGCCCAGCCATTCTGGCGCAATCTCCTGCCACACGTAAGCCCAGAGAGTACGGACAAAGTTAACAAGGCCTTGAGTCAACACTGACTTAAACAATCCATACCTGAATCAAGTCTATATGCACAGATGCTCAAAGTTACATTTTATAAAATAGATAGATTCGACTCGAAATTCTGATAGGATGAACTGCATTTAAAGCCATTGTAATGCATATATATATATATACATATATATATACACACACACACACACACACATGCGCACACACACACACACACACACACACACCTTAATGCGCAAGGATGCTCTGCCCATATAAGACTAATGAACTATATTAATTGCTGGAACAATTCTTTCTTCTTCTCATTATTATTAATATAGTAATGATGAGAATAATGTATTTTTAATATAATTTAATTTAAGTATTGAATATTGGTCAAAAAACAATCAGAGTAAAGTCACGGCAATGCTCAGCCTCTCTGGCTTATCACTTTAGAATGTTTAACTGCTATAAATTTACAGTGATTGAAGTGATAAAATGAGTGTGTGTGTGTGATGAATGGTGACCATGTGCAAACCCACATAACCTCACTTTATCTCTCCATCTATCTCATTGTCTCTTAACATTCTCAGCATAAGCTTCTGCTATCATATTTAGTATTTAAATAGTACATATAACCGGCAATTAAAATTCCCAGCCCCACTTAAATACACCTGCACATCTCCACATTCATTTTATCCTACCATGGGATAATAGAAACCTTGACAGATTGGAATGGGAAGTGGATATGGGTTAATTCAGTCAGAATCCCATGCAGTATATTGCTATGTAAAATGTCTCTTAACAATTCAAAAGCCCAGGGTCCGTATTCATAAAGATTCTAAGAATCCTCTCAGAAAACTCTTAATTTAGCTTAAAAACCTTTACGTAGGAGTCTTAGCTTAAGAGCGATTCGGGAACAATCTGAGAGCAACTCTGAGTGAGGAAAAGACAAAAACTCTCATCTTAGTGAGGAGGCGGGGCTGACCCCGTTGCTATGTATGACACAATCTTTTGAAGACTGTGATTGGTTGGTTGTCCAAGAAGGAAAAAAAAGAGCCATTTTAAGTATAGAGTTTATTCACACACACACGCACATTATATTTATGTATATAAATCCTTTTTTTGGCTTGCTGTTAATTTCCTAAGGTATTTGATTGGCTTAGAATGATACAAATTGTTCCACTCTTTCCAATTACACTGATTGCTGTCTATTTAAGTTGTGGTTTGAATGTTTGTTTTAATATAGCAAACATGGATTAAAAAACAAGAAAGACGAGAAAGCCCGACTGGTCAGAAGAACCGTGTTTACTGGTAGCCCAGTTAGTGGATGAACACTAGGCCATCATTAAAGGAAAATTCGGGCCGGGTGTCACAGGATGGAGCGAGAAGCGGACGTGGGAGCTTATAGCGCAAATGATTAACGGTTCATTCCCCTGCTTGTGCGCACCAGGGAACCCTGCTATTCATAACTGCAGTTTTTTTGAGCCTGCAAGGTGGGAATGTCCAGTGGAAACTAAATGAACTGCGACACAATAAGAGGTTCTGAAAGTGCTGTAATGTTTGTGTGATCACTGCTTACAGAAGGTTGTGACAGACCCAAATCACTGCTGCTTTATTGCATTTTCCCATTTGCCAAATATCTTAATGTGGTGATTACTTTCATTTCTGGCGTTATGGCATTCCTGCGCTGTGTCGGAGATATTAGCGTGTCTCTAATAAGATCAGTCACAAACATGATCCCTGCACGATCTCATCTATAGCGTCTTATTAACTCACTGTCATCTATTGTCTGCATCACATTTCTTGTCATTTTCTCCTCTGCTAAAGAAACTCTTAAGCCTCTTAAAAGTCCTCATCCATACTCCTAACAATTTTGACCTTAAGACTTTTTAAGGGTTAAGATGCTTTCTGAATGACTTTTTTCTTTACTAGGATTTTTTCTTTAATTTTAAGAGTAAACGCCCACATTTCTAAGAATTTTCTTAGAATTTTCGTCACTAGGAGCTACTCTATGCATTAAGATTCTTTATGAATACGGGCCCAGGGATTTATGGAAACATCCACATGGCTGACTCAGAAAACCCACATTAGCCTTATCCAACACGGAAACAACTGCTGGAGAACGTACACACAGGAATATATACCCACAATTCCCTTATAGTTAGTGAATCTGTTAGCGGTGTTTACTGTAGTATAAATGTTGATTTTTGTTGTTGTTTAGTTGTTTATAAATGTTTCCATGTATAAACTTTCTGTATAAACTTGATTATATCATTCTATATTATTTAATACATCATGTTTTCATGTCCCGCTATGTCCAACTGGCACAAAGGGAGTGGTTGTGAAACAAAATATTTCCGCCAGTCATCACCTTGCTTGCAATGGCGATCAGGTCAGAGAGATGGTAGTAGCATCATAGTTTAACTTTAAGCCCCTTTAAGGCGGCTGAAGAATCCTGGCAAGTGCTGTATGGCATGAACAGTGCAGTCATACATTTGTTTTTGTCACAAAGCCCTTTTCCTGATACATGGAAATGTTATGTGAGGGCCACAGCAATTCACTGGTTCTTTACAAACTAATTGGGCATTATGAGACAAAGTCAGTGCATGCGTGAGGAATTAAAAATTGTGGCAGCTTTGCTTTTAAAGCCACACTAGTTTTAGATATAAGAGGTTATTTCTAGTGCTATGCACAGGTGGCATAGATTAAGAGTGACACAAGAGAGAAGGGGAACCACTGTATCTATATTCACTTTATCTTTCTCCTCATGGCTTCTTTCTTTCTTTCTTTCTTTCTTTCTTTCTTTCTTTCTTTCTTTCTTTCTTTCTTTCTTTCTTTCTTTCTTTCTTTCTTTCTTTCTTTCTTTCTTTCTTTAGGAGCAAAATTTAGTTGCTACTGCCATCTATAGGACAACAGACATAGTCAAAGAAGTGACTTAAAAGCTACGCAATGAATTCTTGATGTACATTATATTATGCAATACTGTAATGAACTATAGGCTAAGTATTAATATATTATTAAAAATAAATTATAAATGATTTAGGCTAATAAAAATAAATGATTGTGTCCAAGTCCAACCTTACAAACAATGCCATGGTAACAATGGTTTGGGAGGCGAAATGGGCTAATGCAATTATTATTGCATCTTTAGAATAATTGTGAAATAATTTGGAATCTCTTTCGAACATTTTAAGAAGGTTTCAGACTTTTTATTTATTTAATTATTATTATTTTTTGACAGATGTGGTAAATACAAAAATGTGCACAGTTTTATTATGTTAACTTGTGTTTTATATGGTTTATTGCATAGACATAACAAATAATATGTCTTATTGTCCTGACTAGCTGCGTTCTCAGTGGACTAGTATTTTGAAATGGTCAACGTCAGCTGATTATATGGCACGTTGTTGGTCGCAGTAGTAACAAACACGCACATATTGTTATTGATCTTATCAATACGCGTCATTAAACCTACAGTTAACGGATTTGTTTATTGTTTATCACTCGTCCCGTGATGGCGGAACGGATCACGAGAGAAGATGCGTTGACACGGGAGGGCTTCAGACATGCGTGTCACATTATGCTTTACGGAGACTCTAGTGCCAAACTCTTCGGGAAAATCCCAATCAAACATATAGTTCTGGTAAGAAAGAGTGCGCTTGTTGTGACCTAGGCGACATCTTTTACCTTTATTTGAAGAGTGCGACTACGGATATTCAAATTAAATGACCCATCATAGCCTACCACTGATCAGCTCTACCAAACTTGGATGTCTTTTTCCAGTAATAGCCTAAACAAACACTGTTAAGTTGTTTTGATTGATACTGTGAAGCAGCTTTGATACAATTGTGAAAAGCGCTATATAAATATATTTGACTTGACTTGACTTCACTACGGCAGGTTCCAAAGCAGGAAGTTTTAAAATAACGTGTAAATCAATGAATTTATGAACCTTAATTAAGATTATGTCATTCAGATGCAGATGCGCTTTGATGGCTTGCTGGGTTTCCCAGGGGGGTGAGTTCATCTTTCTGCACGAAAATAAAAAATCAAACTTTAAATGATTTGTCTTAAGTTGTTTATAAATGCACTGTAATTATTCATATATTTTGTTTTTTAATCTGTAGATTGGTGAACCCGTCTAAGGAGACGCTGGAGGCGGGGCTTAGCAGAGAGCTTCACGAGGAGGTGGGCGTGGCTGTGTCGGTGGGCGTGGACGATCACATATCCTCCTGCCTTTCTCAATCTCCATCCTCCCCTCGGCTCATCACACACTTCTACATCAAGAAGATGACAGAGCCAGAGCTGAAAGAGATCGAGAGAGCAGCTGTAACTACAGCCACAGACCATGGTTTAGAGGTAAAAGCTCTGTCTATTCTTTTCATGTGCGTGTAAATGTACTCACAAACTCTTATTATGCAACTTTCTTGTCTGTCCCCAGGTAATGGGTATGGTCCGAGTCCCACTCTACTTCCTTAAGAATGGGGGTGGTCTCCCCTATTTCCTGTCCCACTCGTTCATTTGTAACTCTCGGGCCCAGCTGCTCTCTGCCCTGCACCACTGTAGGCTGCTGTCCCAGGGGGAGCTGGAGAAGGCTGTGAGACAGGCTGAGCAGATGAGACACACACACAGTGATGATCCACACTGACATTAGTTTACACAGCGGTGCCTTTTCACCCCTGGGCCATTACAGCTACATCACAGTAGCCCAACCCCCCAAGTGCCGGTTGAAACACCCTCATGTCCTCACCCTACCTTCAGTTCCTGATTCAGCCTTGTACAGCATGTACTCTCCGTAGATATCCTGTGTCTCAAAGATGCAGACCTGTTTAATAGAACCCTAACCGTTTATCATAATTCCACTAACAATTCATGAGCCCAGGTTCACTTAATAAGATTGTTATTGTTTGATAATAATCTTTTTGCATACGTCAATAGTCCCTGTTCTACAATATTAGAGCATAAATTAAGCAAATTAATGACTCTGAGATGTTGCAATAATTATACCTCAAAAAAATGTAATTTGTTTTTGATCATTTACATATGTAAATTTATTTATGATTTATGCATAGTTGCTTAAGAGAGATGAATGCTATACTTGTGAAGCCATACTGTTTGATGAATTCCTATCAGATCGGTTTATGAGATAGATATATATTTGCAAGATAAATGGTGCATGCTAGTTAGACTAATAAACAGCAGATGACATGTAAGGCTTGTGTCTTTTCCAAATTTGTATCAAAGCTGAGGTTTTAATCGCATCACACTTGCAGTACTTAGAATGGCCACAGAATTGTGCTAGCAGGCTGGCTTATTTGACAGGCTTTTTCACTTTTTCGAGCAAGTCTTTTTCTCTGGTTGTAGGATAAAGCTGCAGTGTGTAATTGTACAAATAATAATAAAAAAAGTATCTGCCATTGGTTAGCAAACAGACAGTCCTGCCCCAAATTCATACCATTGTTTGCACAATACTGCAGACTCAAACAAACAGCAATGTTTCTTTTAATAGAGGTACTTTACACTTTTTTTTCTTTTCTTTTTTTTACTAATGGCTTACTTGTTGTTTTACATAACCTTTAAATTAGTGTTTAAATGTTACCCATCAATAAATGAGAGTGGTGTAACTTTCATTTTAGCTTCCCCTTTTTTTAAGTAGGAAACTGTTTTGCTGAATTCATGACTTTCAGAATTCTCATAATCTTTTAGTCAGAATCTCCATTATTCAGAATTCTTTGTTAACTGACTCATGTGATGGATGCGTTTTCAGTAATTCACTGTTCTATAAAACTATTACGGTAAGATGTGGCAATTTCTTGTGGCATGAAACTTTTTCTGCCTGTTTTCTTTATTTTATTTTATTCTAAACATATACCATGCTATATATTCTGGAAAAATACATCTAACTTCAAGAGAGTCTTCATATACAAGTAAGTGGTCTAAAAGTGTGAAAGTGTTTCCCATTTTTCCCATTTCATTTTATTTTCCCATTTAAATTTTTAATTGCAAATTATTTTATCAGCATCAGAATTGGAGTGAAAGTTGAAATGAAAAATTCCACAGGTTTGTGTGAAACCTGATGTTCATGTTCTCCAGTAGGGTTATTTGAGATGATTCAAAGATTATCTTGAGATTCAATGGCAGCAAGAACATCTGACCCATCTGAATAAAGTCACATGCTGCAAATTTGCTTAAATATTAATTTAAAATATTTCCTATTCATTGAGTTTTTTTGTTTATTTACATTTTTTTCAATAAGCCTCTTTATTTCCAAGTTAAAAAGTGATTTTGAATCTCAGATTTTCAGTGTGATCTATGACTTTTGAACCCTACTTTATGGTCAATACACACGTCTGTGTGTGTCATTGCCATGTTCTACAGTTCATCAGCATCTCCATCTCCGGAGCTTTGTTGATGTGCATAGCAGGTGAAATCAGCTTTGTTATCACCACTCGGCCCTCATTTGCATCGCTGCATGTGCAGTTTTGAGCATGCGAGGCTATGAGTACGTGTTCGAAACCAGAGACATGAAGTAGGTCAAAGCTGTGAGGACTGACTGACCAAGTGGAAACTGAACTGTCCCTAGGGAGGACGGGCCGGGGTAGTACGGGTTGATGCGGGAAGAGGGGAAATTGTAGAAACAATCGTATCAGAGGCATCGCCGACAATGTTGAACTGCATATTGTTACCTGCCGGGACCTGTAAGTCGCTTCTCGTATTGCCCAAATCTGACAACCTGTTATAATGCTCACGTCACATCATGGCTTCCCCCCAGCCACCCTCAAAGTGGAGTCGCCTTTCCAAGCACTCATGGGTGGGGTGATGGTTCCCGTAGACCATTCGTTTGCCACAAGGGAGCTGGAGCATGTGCAACAATCCTTGTATTACATCCATGAGTTTATAAGTCCTTCTTGACCAACAGCACACAGCATCACACATTCATATTGTTTATATGCTCACTGAACGCATGTATAGTTGTGTTGTGAGTGCGCTCTGTTTAATATTGGTGCTGCTGTACTGAATTTCTCTTTAGGGATCAATAATCATCAATCTTTTTATATCTAGTGAGATTGGGCCGCACTGCAGCTGCAGATGTTTCTCTCAGTGTGTGTGTTTCTGTCTGGTTGTATGTGTAATATTGTCTGCGTGTGTGTTTGTGTGTGTGTATGTTTCACATTATAGGATTTAGGGGGGTTTATTTCCCTTTATTTGTCACATCCTGAGGATTTTATAGTGAGAGAAAGAGAGCGAACACAGGCTTAACCCAAGAGAGGAAGGAAACAAGCACAGGAAAGATGGGGGAGGTGAAGGGGTTGAACTTTTCTTTGCGCACTCTTAGACAAAAAAAAAGTTAAATCGGTTTCTACTATAGGGTTCTTGACTCAATTTTAAAGAACTGTTTATGCGAAAAACTATTTGAGTTTTTTTTTTCTGGTGATAAAGTACGTTTACAAGCTGTTCATGAAATGTATTAAAAATAAGTTAAAACAAAATTAATTAAAACTAAATCCATAAAATGATCTTATGATGGGAACCCCTAAAATAATCCATATGATGCACCTGACAGAACCCTTTGACCTTTTTCTTCTAAGAGTGCCTAACTCAGAACAGGAATATTCAATTATTTATTAAATTAAATATTTATTAAATGTTAAATGGTTACATTTACATTGATCTCTCATTTGAGACGTTAAAATTTGGTAAATTTTTTCACACTCTTGTCATTCCAAACCTGTATGACTCTTTCTTTCGTTCTTTTTGTTGGCCACAATGAATCTTTCTTTAGATATTTTAAAAGTTTTTTTTGTTGGCCACAATGAAAGTCAATTCCTAGCCTAGTTTGTTATTTACTTTACCACGTGAGTGCCTTAGTATTTCGTGTACATAAAGAAAGTCATACATGTTTTGAATGACATGAGGATGAGTAAATCTGAGGGAGGGGCTATCGCTTTAAGGTCTTCTCATTTGCATAACTAAAAATGTTCTCATGCATATGCAAATGAAGTAGATATTTTTACAGAAAGATACAAAAATTCATTAAGCCAACAATATTTATGTTTCAACAACTAATGATTGTGGCACATTTACAAGTCAAAACCGACGACCCACACTCAACACTTCTCAGTATCCTTTAGTGGTTGCTGCGATGAGTAAATTGGCGGTTATGTTGGCACCATTTCCTGTTTGGTGCGAACGTATCTAAAAAAAATCGTTATTCACTGCTCTTATTATGCATAACAATAATGGAGCTAATGAGCTACATAAATATGTGCACATCCAGACCAGTGCATACTAGATGGGACAGATAAGCCATTAGCACATGACAGCGCGCGCGTGGTGTCAGCAACAGTAGCCTACGTTCACACAGAAATGTTGCATTTAAGAACGAGACGCAGCGTAGTTGAATAGAAAACAATGACGTTTTAAAAAGTTTAACTTCGACGCTGTAACGGTCAACGGTCCTGCTATGTAAACGGTGCATGTTTACAAAATAAAACAAATAAAACAGCGCAGTGGAGCGGAAAAAACGCATTCTGTGTAAACCGGCCATTACAGTGCCAGCAGCAGGTGTAGTGTATGTGTGTGTGTGTGTGTGTGCACGCGTCGGCCATTGTTTGTTTATCACCCAGCTATAGCTCTTACCCATTCAATCCCTTTTGGATTGGCATTAGCATCAGTTTTATAGCTCATCTGCAAGATCATTAAATAGATTCATGACAGTACATTAATCCTGAACGTGTGTTATGTGTGTGTGTGTGTGTGCAGATAAAGGGGGGCTGGTAGTCCTCGAGCACAATGCAAGGTCATAAGAGAAGCATTTCATGGCCACAGAGAGGGGGAATATTAGGAATGAGAGATGGAACAAAACGGGAGGGGGGAAGTCTAAGAGAACAAGACAGCATATTCATATCCATCCCTGTATTTATAGTAAGCCTGCGGGGAGGGGGCCGAAGAGGGCGTGGCTTCGGTTATGACATTCTCTCTGATTGCCTGAGAGCGGAGGAGACAGAGAGAGAGAGGCTGTGTTTCAGCATGCATGCATGTGTGTGAACCAAAGAAGGGAGCTGTTTTCTAGCATGCGTGCTTGTGTGTGTGCGCATCCACCTTATTTTAAATGCACTCCTGAGAGAGAGAGAGAGAGAGAGGATCATGTGTGTAGAATGTGTTAGAGGGGGTGAAATCAAGCTGGCTGCATGAAATCTGTGTGACTCAAACACAGTGTTCTGTGTGTTCAGCGAGAGACGGACCCTTGGAGAATGAGGTAAGACTGTGCTTTCTTTATTATTTATGACTGTACATTCACTGTGTATTCCTCTCAGCATGACTGGTTGTATGTTTATGTGTTCGCCCTCCATCTCCTCACACACGCAGTGGAGGCTCACTGACATGTTTGTGTGTGTATGACAGCGAGCATTTCTTAGTTGCATGCATTGTCCACTATATAGGATGAGAGTGTGTGCGTGTTGTACGCGTCCACACATAGGCTATTCGTGCTTTTGCATAAATATGTCTGACTGTGCGCATGAATGCCACACATCGAGAGAAAGACACTAACTGACACGGCTGCTTCCTCTTTCAGGGTGTCTCAGTAGCATTGATCGCTATCAGGCAGTCCGTCTCACCTCTTTCCTTCAGTCTTCAACCTCACAACCTCCCCTCTCACCTACTCTACCTCTGTGGTGTTGTTATTTGCCTGAGGGTTTCCCTGTCTCTCTTTCTCTTCCTCTTCCTCTTGCACAATCTCCTGCCTTTCATTTTCACACTTCAAATCACCCTTAAAGAGACAGTACACCTTGAAATGAAAATTCTGTCATTGTTTAGTTACCCTGATGTCTTTCCAAACCTGTATGGCGTGTCTTTCTTTTGTCAAACATGCAAGGAGATGTTTGGCAGAGGGTTCATGCTGCCCTTTTCCATACAATGAAATTAAATAATGACCAGGAGTTTTAAGGCATCAATCACTATAAAAGTATCATAAAAGTAGTCCATATGACTTGTGCACTATATTCCAAGTCATCTTAGCTCATACTACAGCTTTATGTGAGGAATAAACCTACATTTATTGTGCTCTTTGAATAAAATCTTCTCCGCTACCCTCGCTCTCAAATCTCAGTTATGGGATTTAAATATTCAAATATTAAATGCATAAACATATTCAAATCATATAGTCATATTCAAATTTGGCATCTCACGACTGGTTACAAGACACTCAAGATACAGTTACATTTTGCATCACTGGTGTCAAACCTGAACGAAATTTAAATGGATAATTCACCCCAAAATGAAACTTCTGTGATCATCTGTTCACCCTCATATGCCAGTCCAAATCTGAATGGCTTACTTTCTTCTGCAGAACACAAATGAAGATATTTTGAATGTCTTGTCCATGCCATCAAAATTAATGGGGACGAAAACAACTCTGGATTGTACAGCCATAAAAAAGCACTGAGAGATTTTTTCAAATTATCATCTTTTGTGTTCCACGGAAGAAAGTCATGCAGGTTTGAAATGACATGCGGTTGTTGTGAGAGCTAAATAATGACTTAAATTTCTCACAGCTTATAAGACTTGAAAGACACATGAGTCATCATAGGACCACGTTTATAGTGCTTTTTGCCTTTTTTTTATTTTTTAGCTTGACAGACTGGTTATCATTTTCTTTCTTTTCATGAAAAAGAGAAGTATCATCATTCTGATAAACTTCTCCTTTTGTGTATCATGGATTAAAGAAAATCATACAGGTTCAGAACAATGAGAGGATGAGTTCATTTTGGGGTGAACTAAACCTTTAAATGCAGATATGTAGCAGTTGGGATAGATGCTCCCGAAAGGTGGATTGGAAGATAGATGTATGAGTCTTCAGAGGCAAAACTTGGCAGATAAGCAGGGATGAAACGCAGGGAGAGGCGAGATGAGTTCCTTGCACGTCACGATGTCAGACTTCAGGGGAAGTGCAGGAAAGAATACAGTGACTCAAGCTTCTTAATATGGGATCAGAGTGTGTGTGAGAGAGCATGTCCGTGTGTGTTTTCATGTACACATGCTGAAAAGGAGCGACAGTGCAGAAAGGGAATCGTGATTGTCAGATAAGCAGTCTCATATCAGCATGACCTCTCAGCTCCTACATTTACTGCTCTGAGCTATCCCTCAAAGCTCTGCGATCTATCCATCCTGCCCAGAAGAAAATTGTATTTCTCAGAAGTTGCTCTTTCATTGCTCCAGTGAGTTATGGGAAATGAGACAACATGACAATATTGCTGTTTTTATTGTATTTTTGATCAAATAAATGCTGCTTTGGTGAGCATAAAATAATTATTTCAAAAACAATAAATAATCTTACCGAACACAAACTTTTAAACGGTAGTGTATGAACGGTAGTGTATGAGCTGAGACATTAGCTATACTGTATGTTTCCATCCAAAGTGTGATAACTTATGCGCAAAATTGGAATATTGCATAAAACATTTGCGAATAAAGCAGCGTTTCATTCCCACGTGTTCAAGAGAACAAAATCGTCACTTCCTGGGACATTGGTGCAAAATATCTGTATTAAAAATGGAAGTTTGAGATGCTGCACGATGCGATTGGTCCAGTTATCCAATCACATCCACTGCTGAGTAAAGGGTTTCCATCATAGTTTATGTGCATGTCTTCTTATTATATAAAAATAATATGCGCCTTATTTGAGCACATACGTTTTAATGCGCATTCCATCCAGGTTTTTTTATGTGATATCCCAAAATGTGCATACAAATAGGTGGATTGAAAAACATAGCTACTGTTGAGATCTCTTCTGAGTGAGATTACTGGACCTTTTCCTCAGGAGAAAAACGGGAGACTTAATCGCATTGCTGACTAGGAGAAACCATTGAGATTATACAAAGATCTCATTTGTGATATTTCATTCCTATGGGCAGCAATCAGAGCAAGGCATATCTTAATCAACTTAGTCTCAGGCCATATTTGCTAATTGACTTTGCAGAAATGCACTTTATCATAGTCAGTCCACAACATGTATGTTCAGAATAATACTTACTTTATTGGTGCATTTGTGAAGTCATTTACTTGTAGATATTGAACATTTATAAGGTCTGTGGACAGACACACATTTGTAGCTTCAAGAGATCACGAGTGTCAGGACTAACTGTGTCACGGATGTGGTTTGCATTATCACTGGTCACATCACATGAGTTTCTGTGCTGTTGTGTAGGTATGATGTTGTGGTTTACTGTTGTGTAATTAGACAAGTTGGTTTGTTTCCATTTGGACTTTTTTGAGTGTTTAATGTTACGAGTATGTTGCACCTCCTGAGACCCTGCGGCCTCATATGAGGACATTACATTTTTGCCTCTTGACACAATGATTGTCAAATTTGTAAATCTTAGACATGTTGGCCACATTTAGGGGCACTGCCCACACCATCTTGTAGTGATATCATAACATTACACCAATGTCAGTGAGAAGAAAATGACCCTAACCCTAACCCTAACACTTCTACACCAGTTCCCGAAAGAAAAATGACCCAGGTAAAAAATCTATTCAAATGATATGAATGAAACAAATGTATTTATGTACAATACTGTCTCTATCATCATATGGGGATTAAAATTTGACATATTTTAGTAATAGTAGCACTCTAGGACATCAGTAAATATGAAGTACTCTTTTGAGGACATTGGGACTATATTACGTAATCCCCTTAACTGTCACCATCCCACGTGGGACGTTTGCCCATATATATTTAGAACAATAATATCTTAGTAAAAACCTAAAGTAATATTGACAAACTAAATATCATTTGAAAGCTTACAATCTCTAGTTTTCATATTTGGTGGCTGTTTTTTAAAATAAATTACAGAATAGCAGTAATTTATCAATTTGCAACAAGAATATTTCATATTCATTAGGCGTGTTTAGGCCTTTATTTTGAAATAGGAAAAAAAACATGAAAAATCATGAAAGATTGGTAGAAACCTCAGTTTGTTTTCATGCCAAGAGTTCAAAAGATAACACTAATTAAATGTTATGAGAAAAAAAGGTCTGAAAATTTTTAGAATATAAAGAAAAATATTATGAATTCTCGATTTGTGATGCGGCAGCGAGCTATAACGCACATGTGCTCTTTTTATGTTTATTAGAGGTTGAAATCAAATCAAATACTGCCAAAACACCCATACTATTTCTGAATAGGATGTATACTTAATAAATTGTATGAAATTATGGAAAGACATGGTTCAGATCACTCAAAACATATGAAAATGGAGACACCCTTATATGGTCAGTAAGGAAGCTGGTTGTCCATCTAGTGAAAAAGTTTGGTACTACGCCCAAATAAAATCTTACTGAAAGCTAATTTTTTGAGATATCAACCTAAAATTTGGAACACAACTTGTTTAGATTTTTGGCTTTAATTTTCTAGCAGTTTTAGAGTAAAATATATTTTATAATATATATATTTTATATAAAATATAAATAATTATATTTGTACATTCTATATTTTCATAAACTCAAACTTATATAACTTTTTTTCTGTTTCACTTTTATAATTTATTTCACTTCTAAAATAATCTGGCAAATGTCTTCTTAAAAACAAGACCAACCATATGTCTATATTCCAAAGCATTCTTGAATTACAACCATTTTACAACCGCAAGTTTTTTTTTTTATTGCTAGTACTGTGTCCTCACACAAGGGCATCATATGGTAAATCATAGACCCAGTGTCCTCACATGAGGACATCATTTTCTGCAAAAACTACGTTCCTGTACAAAAACAAATTTTAGTTATTATATTTATTAGGTCCTACTTATCCCAAATAGCAAGAACAATCATAAAATGCACACCAGGCAAACTCTCGGGTCTCAGGAGGTTATAGTGTGACTTGAGTGTTGTGTTGGCATATCGTCAGGAAAGAGTTTGTGGGAGCTGCTGGGAATATATTGTGTGTTTTAGCTGTTTGTTTTGTATGTCCACTACCGTTCGAGCATGGATAAATTAAATTTATAAAAAGTGACCATAAAGAGTTTTACATCGGAACTAATGAGATCTCTTTGCTTTCTATTCATCAAAGAATCCTGAAAATAGTATCACGATTTTAAATTGAATAACATTTTTACCGTATTTTTGATTAAATAAATGCAGAGACTTCTTTCAAAAACATAAAATAATCTTTGACCTTAATGTTATTTAAAGGGATAGTTCACCCAAAAACATTTAGTTGTCTTTCTCTCTCAACAATGTGTTTTTTCCCCTTGGAAGACAAAATGAGATGCAGAATGTAGAAGCTACCCTTTTCTATGTAGTCAAAGTTGAAGTCCTCAGGCTCCAAAAAAGACACACGAGGACCATAAAACTAGTCCATACAACTCATTTTCTATTAGCAAAGTCTTTTGAAGCCATACTAAATCTTTGTGTGAGCGGTCTATCTGTCAAGGCAAACATTTTGCCTTGAAAATCATATTTTACAGCCATGGTTACCATTTACAAAAAAGCGCAGCTTAGACATTCAGCTAATTATCTTCTTTTGTGTTCCATTGAAGAAAGAAGGATTTAGAATAAGTGGAAGTAAATGTATTTCTTCCATATTTTGGAAGAAATATTTGGGTGAGCTATCCCTTTAAATAAATTTTTCGTGATGCATTACATTCAGCCTTTAATATTTGTGCCTTTGTCCGTGTGGAAGAACGCATCACTCCATGGCGATGAGAGAACACAGCGGTGTGTGTGTGTGTTTGCCGGGTCCCTGTGGTGCTTTGCTCTGAGAGATAAGACCAGAGCTCAGCTTCTTCCCAGCCTCCACTGGGAGCGTAAAACAGGATTGATCCCATGGATCTCCAATTCCCCTCAGTTTCTTTAACTCAAGTCAATATAGTAGACAGATCAAGTTTAAACGGGCACATTCACTCAGTCAGGACACCGGAGTGGTTTCACACAGGCATTCTACTGCTGGATCAATATATATGCTTGCTTATGTGTAGCTGGCAGATTTCAAGGGGGCCCACAGCAACAACCTGAACCGGGGCCCTGGATACCCCAAATACTGCCCTGCATATAGGGCTATATACGTGATAGATTTGCTTATTTTCTAAATTGCTAAATGCGTTATGCAATCCGATGACTGAACACCATGGTTTATATATATAAACCATGGTGTTCAGTCATCAGATTGCATAACGCATTTAGCGTTATATAGGTATAGGTATTTATATCGGTACAATATATATATAAATATAAATATAAATACCTAACATTATATCGTGATACATTTTTTAGCTATATCGCACAGCCATGCGATATAGCTAAAAAATGTATCACAATATAATGTTTCATATCGTTCTGTATCGATAATTATTGACAATTTTTATAACCTTTTTTTTTTGTAGAAAAGGTTGAATTTAAAGCACTGTTTTTTTTTATCCACATTATTAAGGCAAACAACAAAGTATTTTAGCAGTCAAAAATAAAATGTAAACAAAAATATCTTCTTTATGTCTTATATTAAGATAAAAAAGTGTTACTTTTTTGGGTTTTTATATATATATATATATATATATGTATATAATATATATACACTCACAGAGATAGAGAAATGCAGCCTTGCATTTTTTTGTTTGCCTGAAGTATCAGATTAGAGTTTACTATTTAAAATGCCTCAACTTTTCTCTGCAAAACAGAGAAACCACTGCCAAGAGTATATATCAAAAAAGCACTGGCATGTGCTGGCATACACTAATTCAATAGAATTCAACCCCATTGTGCACAAATCCGATTCAACTCTTGTGAATCAATAATAGCATTATCATAATGAAGTCACTGCTGAGCTCTGATTGGCTGGCTTAGGCTTTTGACCTCTAAACACTGATGGAGGAAGTGAAGAGCAGACTGTCATGACTGCTCAATGACTGAGAATACATGATGTGCCTTTTGCATGGAATCAGTTGATGAGGAAATGTCGCCTAAAAATAATGGTTATACTATTTAAATTATGGGTAAATTGCAATATTTATTTATGTATTGCCATTGTTGCATGAAACGCTTTGTGCTCATGTGACAGCGTTAAAAGAAATTGGTGCTGGATTTAGTTTGAAACAATTTCCACTCAGAAATTGCTAGTAAATTTAACAAATAATTACAAAGAACTAGCAAGTAACAAATTGAATTAAACCTAAAACTTTGAAGTATAGATATTTTTTTTGTAAAATGTTCTCTGTTTTATTTACATGTTGAAAAATCATTTTGTACTGCAAAGCTGCTAGTCAATTTTATTACATGTTTTACATTATATTATTTTATGATGTATATTATTTTTAAATTATTCAAATTTTTTATTATAATGTTATTTTTTAATTAGTTAACTAATCAATCAATTATTATATTGCATCCAAAGTCCTAAATCTGGGGTTTGTAATGAAAAGCTAATCATTTATTAAATGACAACACTGAAGATAAAAGATTAAATATTTTATTTGTTTACTTGAATGTCAAATGACCATTAACAACATCAGAGAACTGCGAACATGCAAATAAAATATTAATTTAAAATCTCAGGGGGTACTTCATTTAACATTTCACGTCAAAGTGATTTGGCTTACAAAAACGTTTATGAATCCCGGACCTAAAACATGTATGCTATATGCGCACCAACACATGCATACATTAAATACATACATTATTATCTTGAGAAGCCCATATATTAAATATACATTAGCTCACAATTTCTTTTTGCATTTCTCAGGTTATACACAAATAAGAAACCCACCTGTACATGTGTGGTACTTTAAATTCTTAATGCACAGTGCTGGAGCAGCACACTCCCCTGGTCTGACTATGACTGTGTGGGTTTGTGCCAAGAGCCATGATGACTCAGGTCCCTCCACCCTCTCATAAGACCAACGGCCATCACTGGCGCAACTCACAGGAACTCCTGCGCAGTTCAGGCTGCCATTCTACAACAAACAATTAGTCACGTAGCTCGTCTAAGACAGAGTCGGAGCTAAGTCAGATCTTTCAAAAAATGCCTCCCTTCCCTTTCTGATGTGTTTAAGGCCTTTAATTTGAGTTATTAGCTCAAGCTTTCGACTAGTGGTTCTCAGCTCAAAAATGGGTCACAGGTTTGTCTTGATTAGATTGCAGACAGCATTGAAGATGCTAAATGCAAAAAGTAAAATGCAACTAACCATATAATTGTTATGATAGCAAAATAAACAGGCTTCCTAATAAAGAAGTAAACAGTTCCTATATTGTTGGTTGTTGATATCAAAGGCTGTGTGTCCAACCAGACTCTATTTGTGTTGCAAACTGATCTGTCATTTGGTGGAAGCAGCCAATTTAGGCACATGCCAACATGGACAGTTTGCATTGTACAAAAATAAGTACAATTTTGGTACTGTGTTTGGGTTGCCACTTGACGTTCATTGTGAAGTACTGTAAAACTGTTGAGAACTTAAGAGGTTGGTTTTTAGAAATAGTAAAATGTGTGGATACTTAACTTAGGATTGACAGGATGTCTTCATATGAGAATCTTTCTGAATCACTCACACTATAGAAGACAAACAGGATGTGGGCAGGTGCATTCTTTTCGCTTAACCGTTTTCGTCTTCTGGAAGTGCCCGTGACACGTCATATTGAAGTAACGTTTTTTTCTCTCTCTTCCTCTCCTGTCTCTCTCTTATCTTGTATTTACTTCCATAATCCATTTATGGTTTGTTTCTGTCTTGTACATTTGTCTTTGTCACACCTTCTTACCAAACTTCTGTGTTTCTCTCTTCCAGGCAAGGACAATCGCATTTAACCACTGTCTCAGGAAACAGAACTAGAAAACTATCAGGCCCCTGCAACGTTCTCTGCTCTGAAAGCTAATCTTTAAATGCACATGCTCAGTGCTGAGAGAGAATTGCTTTGATTGGAACTCCCTCCGTGTTCACAAACACACACACTCACACACAAACATACACATGCACACAGAGACTTCCCTGTTCCGTTTCTGCTGAGGGCACCGATTGAAAGACTGAAAAGATTTTTCTTTAGAAGCCCAGTATGAACTCAAGACCGAACTTGACATGTTTTTCTATAATGGAAATATAAATCATTTTGCAAAATAAAAACACCAATACGGAATTAGAGTATTTTCTTCGTGAAGAGGAAGGAAATCTGTGCGTGATCATCTCAAACTGTGAGCCACTGGGAACAAGTCAACAGGAGCGCTACACCAGCAAAGGAGACCATGACATCACATGGAAAACTGAGAAAGGAAAAGGGGAGTCTGGCGGAGTATGAGACTCAAATCAAAGGTAAAAGAAATTAATTTGATTCTAGAATATTTAGTAAAGATGTTTGTGCAAATCCTTTAACCGCCATCTATGGCATTGTGTGTGGAAAAAAATGAACAGAATACAGAATTGGACTGTATTCTCTGTTGGCAAGGCGCTTACTTTTAACTAATTGGAAACAGTCCTGTCCCCCTTCTTTTAAACAGTGGGCCAGAGATGTTTTA
Organism: Rhinichthys klamathensis goyatoka; assembly: GCF_029890125.1. Classification (NCBI taxonomy): domain Eukaryota; kingdom Metazoa; phylum Chordata; class Actinopteri; order Cypriniformes; family Leuciscidae; genus Rhinichthys; species Rhinichthys klamathensis. The sequence continues at coordinate 548,003 of NW_026606585.1, forward strand.
CAATTCCTAAGTTGGGAAAAAATAAGACTTAATTTAAGGGGCTCTGGGTCCAAGTTCACTGTCATGTGGCGTCCTTTCTTAATTATCTTCAAAACCAATTATAACTGTAAATGGACGAACTGATGCTGGTGTCAGGTTTTGCTTATGATTTACTGATGTTATTCTTTCTCTTTTAGTCCTTTATATACACATACAATGTAAAATAACAATGTCTGTATGTATGCTGTGTTGTTGGTTGTTTTGATGTGTGAATATGTTTGTTGTGGATTATTGTTTTAACAAATAAAAAATGGGGAGAGAGAGAAAAAAAAAATAACTTTTACTTGGCTAGGTAGTACAGACTAATGTACATCTCAAAATGTAATGTGTGTTCTATGTGTGAGATGTAGGCCTGCACTCACTGTTATGTATTTATAAGCAGTATTAGGGATGCTGTCTTCCCTCATCCAATCAGCTCTGAGCCCCAGGCCAGAGCCACTAGTGCCAGGAGATGCAAATTCATCCTTTCATGGTGCTTTTTGTGCTGAAAATCATCCATACATGATCTCTTTCTCTTCTATCTTTGTTCAGAGGTGCGTGGTCAGCTATCAGAGCAGCTAAAAATCCTAGACGCGCAGCTGGAGGTCAAGACCCAGCAGCTGCAGGATCTAAGCGAGTACCTGCGCAGACGAGGGGAGATTGAGGCAGAATATGCCCGCTCTCTGGAGAAACTCAGCGAGAAGTTCACAGTGAAGACTAAGAGGTACCCACCCTGCTTTTTGCATTGATGGATGGATAGATGGATGGATAAATGGTCGATGGATGGATGGGTGGGTGGATGGAAGTATGGATGAATGGATAGATGGATGGATAAGTGGTCGATGGATGGGTGGATGGATAGGTGGGTGGATGGAAGTATGGATGGATGAATGGATAGGTGGGTGGGTGGTTGGATGGATGGATGGATGGATAGGTGGTGGATGGGTGGATGGATGTATAGATGGATGGATAAGTGGTCGATGGATGGGTGGATGGATAGGTGGATAGGTGGGTGGATGGAAATATGGATGGATGGATAGGTGGTGGATGGATGGATGGATGGATAGTTGGTGGATGGATGGATGGATGGATAGGTGGTGGATGGGTGGATGGATGGATGGATGGATAGGTGGTGGATGGGTGGATGGATGGATGGATGGATAGGTGGTGGATGGATGGATGGATGGATGGATGGATAGGTGGTGGATGGGTGGATGGATGTATAGATGGATGGATAAGTGGTGGATGGGTGGATGGATAGGTGGGTGGATGGAAATATGGATGGATGGGTGGTGGGATGGATGGGTGGTGGATGGATGGATGGATAGGTGGGTGGATGGATGGATGGATAGGTGGGTGGATGGAAATATGGATGGATGGATATGGATAGGTGGGTGGATGGATGGATGGATAGGTGGGTGGATGGATGGATGGATGGATAGTTGGTGGATGGATGGATGGATGGATAGGTGGTGGATGGGTGGATGGATGGATGGATGGATGGATAGGTGGTGGATGGGTGGATGGATGCAGGGGCGTCATGCAAGCCAAAATTCTGGGGGGGCACAATCTGAGACGTTGCAATTGTTTTCTGACGGGTGATATGGATCATGTTAGGAGGGGTCAGGGGGTTTCTCCCCCTGAATTTTTTTTAATTCTGGCTGCGAAACATACTATTTCAATGCAGTTTGGGAGGGACAGAAATACCTTAACGGAGCTAGCAGCAACCCTCCTCTATCTGAGGACTAAGTTAAAGTATATGTGTATATGTGTATCTTATATGTGCATTATAAGATGTTTTGAAGGCCAAAAAAACTCCTAAAGTTGAGCTTTGACTGATAGGCTTTTCATTTTTGTCTGTCAGTGAAGAAAGTAAACATAGGGTCAACTGATAGGTTGATTTATGAATCATTTTCTCAGACGAATTTATTTACTGAAAGCTACTAGGAAAGCTAGGTAGCCTAACTAAGTTAATTAAATTCATTCACAGTACACATTCATTATTGATCTTATGCCTAATACAGGGCCGTAGACAGGGCTTTATAATCACAGTAGAGGTCCTAAATTTGAGGTGGGTAGGGGGTTCAAATTTTTCTGATATGTGCATTTCAAGACGTTTGAAGGCCAAAAAAAGGATAAGAAATAGCTTTAAAACCATGTCAGTGGGCAGATTATTTGTCAATACCTGCTCTCACTTCTTATCCATCACTCTTTGATTCAGTCTCCTGATCTTGCCTTCCCCTCCTAAAGCTGAGCTTTTTTAATTTACTTAAGGCTACAAATTGTACTATATTAATTCTCAATATGTACACATTCATTATTAATCTTGTGCCTAACAATGAAAACGTCTTTTCCCCTCACAATGACAGTAAACTATTAGCCTACATTACGAGTCACGTTACATAGGCCTATTTTCAGTTCACAATGGCGAAATTAGACAAAAGTATATTCGTGTGCCTGATTATTTTTGTCATTCGTTTAACATTTATGAACTAAAAAAACTGTCAAATATGAAATGTTTAGTTTAGCTACTTACATCTCGCACTTGACTGTACACTGAAGCGTCGAGTCTCACTGCTAAAATTCGCGCTCAGCAGCGTCTGTGAACATAAAGCCCGCCTACTTTGATTTGATTCGTCATCTCAAATATTCTGACATTGACGAGCAGTGACAGACCAATGAGGCTCAGATGAACACGCACGCACACACACACACACACACACACCCTGTCCTCTGTTTCTGACGTGCGCTCTGCTCGGCACCGCTGCGGATTGAAGATGAACAACGCGCTGAATCTGATTATAACAAGACTGAAGAAATAAAAAATTATCAGGGAGGAAAAATCTGAGGGGGCACGTGCCCCCTCACTTTGAATGGGCATGACGCCACTGGATGGATGGATGGATAGGTGGTGGATGGGTGAATGGATGGATGGATGGATAGGTGGTGGATGGATGGATGGATAGTTGGTGGATGGATGGATGGATGGATAGGTGGTGGATGGATGGATGGATGGATGGATGGATGGATGGATAGGTGGTGGATAGGTGGATGGATGGATGGATAGGTGGTGGATGGGTGAATGGATGGATGGATGGATAGGTGGTGGATGGATGGATGGATGGATAGGTGGTGGATGGGTGGATGGATGTATAGATGGATGGATAAGTGGTGGATGGGTGGATGGATAGGTGGGTGGATGGAAATATGGATGGATGGGTGGTGGGATGGATGGGTGGTGGATGGATGGATGGATAGGTGGGTGGATGGATGGATGGATGGATAGGTGGGTGGATGGAAATATGGATGGATGGATATGGATGGATGGATGGATGGGTGGTGGATGGATGGATGGATAGGTGGGTGGATGGATGGATGGATAGGTGGGTGGATGGATGGATGGATGGATGGATAGGTGGGTGGATGGATAGGTGGGTTTATAAATCAAATATAATTTTGTAAATTGCATAAACAATCATGAACAAATCAATATCATGTACGTATGCATAGTTGAATACAAAGAGCTGAAGTGCCATTCTCAAAGAGTACATTTTTTGTGTTTAAAAACATGATGCAGTGGAATAGAACCCCCCCCCCCCCCCCCCACAAAGTTGAACTTCTTTTAACATTACATGGCTTTCGAAACATATGGCTCTATTGTGCAATACGCGAGTGCAACAGTCAAAGATAACCATCTTGCCCATGTTTACAGAACGTAATATTTTTGACGTAAACAAGGTCTTCTCCAGCATTGAGCTTTTTTATTTCTGCAATGATTTGAACGAACAAAGCAGCACTGCCGCATCAAGAAGGTTAAACTGGAAAAATCATTAAAACACCAAAAGGCAACACCTCTTACATCATCATCCCATCTCGTGTGCCTCAAATAAGGCTGCCTGAAGCACACCTATAATTTTAATGCACCGTTTTTGCATTTGAATGTGGATTTTTCTTTTAAATTCAACGAATATTCAAAATTCAAATTTTTAATTTGACAGCCCTAATAGGTGGATGATGGATAGACAGAGTGGCTTCACGCAACAGTTTGTTCAAACACATCATTTTATTCAGTAACCAGTGAGTGAGTGAGTCATTGAATCATTTACTCAACCAATTCGTTCAAAAACACTAATCCGTTTAGTAACACCACTACGGTGTTATGGCTCTGAGATGCGCAACTACTGTGACTTCGTTCTGAAATATTTTCATTGGCCAAGCAAAAGTACATAAAGTAACTGGCAATATCATGTCTAAAATGTGAGCTACTCCATATTAACTGTTTAATTGTATTTTATTCATGAAACAGAAGACTTCTCTCTGGTGATATATGCCAGATTTGCAAACTTCTCCAATCATTAGTCTTCTTAAAACCGCTCATTTCTCACAATCAACTGCAAGCTCGCATTCAGAGCTGCCTTCATTCAAACAACAACCGACTGATAGAACCAAGTTCCCGGCATACATTTTTCTTTTCCAGGATTCCGTTTCACACTGAAGTACGTCACAATAAGGATGAAAAGATCTGTTGCTACTTCTATTAGATTGCGACTTTAACCAACTCTTTCATTGTCTCTGCTCCTTTCTCTCTTTAGGAAGGAGCAGTTGGACCTGTCGGTGGCTCAGTGCTGGTCTGTTCTGCTGACCCAGACCAGGCAGGAGAGTAGAGATCACAGTTCACTGAGTGAGCTCTGCGGCAACACACTCACGCAGCGGCTCTCACACTGCATAGAGGACACACACCGCCTGGCTAAGCGGGTACAGAATCCCCACCATATTACCAGCTCAGACATCTAATTTCTTCCTCTTTCTCTTCCTCTTTTATTTACTGACATGAAACACTCCCACACAAAACACAGCCAAAGCATCTTCCTTATTTTTACACACCGACTCTTATTCTCTGTTTCAGAGCAAGGAGGTGGGACTCCAGATGCAGGATGAGCTCTTGAAAGTCACCACAGAGATGCAGACGGTAGGTCGGAGGCTGTTTTGCTGTGAACATGCTAAATTTACACTGAGCAACACGCTCTAGTGAACTGAAATGGAGTCCAAATGGCATCAGCTTTGAATAACATCATCTCGCTGCGGCCAATGACTGCATGATTAAACTTGACTGAATACCACATGATGCACATATTTGCTCATACATTCACGATTGAATGTGCCTGCATGTCTTTCTATAGACCTCAGTGCAATTTGGTCCATCCTGTAGCACAAAAAGCTCACGTGCCCCCCTGCTTTCCAGAGCTCATTTTTGTCGCTGTGCTCGGGTCAGAGCTGCAAGATCAAGCCCACTGACCCCGGCCGACGGCAGCTGTGTGCTCTCTACCCTCCAGTAGACAAACAGCTTGCCTACCACAAGTGTCTTGGCTCAAGGCTCAGTGTTTTTTTTTGTTTGCGTGTATGTCTTTTTGCAGTCTTAGAAGGTATTTAATGTCTCTTAAAATAAATACGCTAAGCTTGATCATAAAAAATAAAAATAGGGACGTATAAGAGTATGTAAAATAGGACGTAATTGAGTATAACACCTTGGCAAGTAGTTTTTTTTTTATCTGGTTTTATTTATAAATCAAATAGTAATCTTAAAATGTATACCCCCGGTTTCACAGACAAGGTTTAAGCCTAGTCTCAGACTAAAATGCATGTTTGAGCTCTTTTAACTGAAAGCAACTTGCACTGATATATCTTAAAATATGTCAGTCTCATTGTTTTGTCTCAAGATGCACATCACTAATGTTTTTTTCTATGGCACTTTTATAAAAGCTACTTATAAAGATTGTCCTAATTGAAGTTTGAACCGAGGCCTAATCCTGGCTTAATCTAAGCCCTGTCTGTGAATCCGGGCCATGGCTTATTATGGTAAGTAATAAAAAGATTAGACCATGGATTAAAAATAAACTTCATATTAATAATAATAATTTATTGTAATTGTATTATTATTATTATAGTTTTATCTAGTTTTATCCATAGATTTAACAATACGCTTCAAATGTCTGCTGTTATTGTTTTTAACATAATAAACCAATTATTTAAATTCAAAATAATGATGAAGATTAATAATAAGAATAATAATAATTAATATTATTTTTGTTGTTTTTGTTATTGTAGCTTTTTTACCTTGTTTTATTTATACATCTAACCATAAGCTTAAAATATCTGGCTTATTATGTTAAAAACAATACAAATTATTAATTTGCCTATGGAGTAAAAATAAACATTTGTAATAATAGTTATAATAATAATAATAGTCATTATTATTATTATTATATTTTTATCTTGTTTTATTCATTAATCTAACAATACACTTTAAATATCTGGATTATTATGTTAAAAACATTAAAATATTTGCACATGGAGTAAAAATAAACTGATTTATTATTATTTAATTAAATCTTAATTTACACCATTTTCTTTCTCAAGTAGGTTTACCTTGTGTTAAAGATGTTTAGATATCACTGATAAACAAGATAAAAATATGAATTTCTGTGCATCTCTTACAGGCTTTGAAGACTTATCATCAGTACCACATCGACTCTCTGGCTGCTGAAGGAAAGCTCAAAGAAGCCACACGACTGGAGGAGAAACAGACGGGCAAGTCATCTGATCTCGGCCTCATCCAATCAGGGGGGCAGAGGCGCAGCTCTGTGAAAAAAATTGAGAGACTGATGGAGAAGGTAAAAGTGGTAGTTTGTGAAAAAAGAAAGATGGTAACATCCGGAGCTTTGCTCTGTGAAGATGGCACAGGAAGAGCAAGATCTCACTTTATCTCTAACCCCCAGTTTCCACTGTACTTGTGTTTTATTTACAGAGACAAGGGAAAGTACAGGAAACTCAGCTGAAGTGCACTAAAGCTCGTAACGACTACTTGCTCAACTTGGCAGCAGCTAATGCCTCCATGAATAAGTACTATCTGGAGGACATTTGCACTCTGATTGATGTGAGTCTAACACACTTCTGTCCCATTACCATCAGTCTAGACACTCTTTAGGATGTAGTTGTTTTAGTTCCCTTTTCATTTTGAATTGACCTCTGACCAACAAATAGCACATACCATTCTATCTAATGTATTTACTGTATGTGTCCATTGAGAGAACACTAGAGAAAACCATCTACACTACCAGTGAAAAGCATGAACACACTTCTTAAACAGCTTTTGATCTGAAGGTTTATTCTTAAATGCTTTAAAAGCTTTATAAGACAAATATGTATAGGGCCTATGTATGAATTTCTTGACACAACTATTTTTAATGAATGAGTAGGATTACAAAGATGAAAGAAAAGAGCCAATCACAGCTTACCTACAGTACTGTTAAAATCCCAGGATGCACCTCACAAAGTCACTAGATAATTCCCACACTTCCATTTGTGTCATTTCATAGTTTCAATGACTTCACTATTGTATTGTTCTACTTTTTGATAGGCAGTGTGCATCTTTTATGGCACTGATATCTTCTTCTGCTCTCAAGTGAGCTCTGAAATGTGTGTGATGGTTTGTTATTCCCATTGCCTGAGGCACGTAGTACAACATGTCACGTCAAAAACATCACAGCAGGTTTAGTCAGTGAGCATGAATCAGAACATTCATGGTTGCTCAAACAATGACTGTATTTTCTTCATTTTGTCTTTATCTTGCCATCTGGCTAATGTTGAACGCAGTGCACAGATCTGGGGTACCACCTGTCTGTGTCTCGGGTTATACGCGGATACCTCTCCAACAGAAACCGAACACTCCAGAACATGAAAAACGGCTTTCAGCAGCTAGACACGGCAGTGACTGGACTCAACCAGAGCCAGGATAGAGATGCTCTGCTTCAGGCCCACAACACTGCATTTTGTCTGCCTTTCCGCTTTCAGTACCAGCCCCATGAAGGAGACCAGGTAACGCATGAGAGAGACTAAATGCTCTCAGTGCAGCTTTCAGTTGCTCTTGAATGAATGAAATCCTTGAAATACTTTGGTGTTATAATGTGTATAATGATAATATATTAAGAAATTAAACTTTTGTAATGTTTTAATATAAAATATATCTTGTGTTTGTATGCACAACCTAGATTTTTAATAGAAATTCATTCTTTTATTCAGCAAGGATGCATTAAATTGATCAAAAGTCACCATAAAGACATTTATAATGTAAACAAAATAAATACTGTTCTTTTGAATTTCCTATCGGTCAGAGTATCCTGGGAAAAAATCAGTTTCCACAAAAACAATGTTTTCAACCTTGATAATAATAAGAAATGTTTCTTGAGCAGCAAATCAGCATATTAGAATGATTTCTGAAGGATAGTAAAATATATTAAAAATAGAAAACTGTTATGTGAATTTATAATATTTCGCAATATTACTTTTTTTACTGTAGCCTTAGTGAGCATAAGAGACTTCTTTCAAAAACATGAAAAATTCTTTCAAAAAAGCTTTTGATTGTAGTATAAATAAATACAAAATGAAAATGTATAAAACTTATATTGTATATAAATAATAGATTTAATATAATTTTAAAGGCATAAGTAAATACATTTTTTTTTTAAAATTGACACCAATTGTTGTCACCCAAGATACAACATGTTACCGAGATAAAATTGTTCTGGTCATGTGGCCATCATGAGGGGCGGGCGTTATGTAGAATTAAAACATCTGGTGTATGTGACAGGTGTGTGAGGTGAGCGCAGAAGGCCAGGTGAGGTATGAGCTTGAGACCAGATTCCAGCAGCTTCAGTCCAGACTGGCATCCGTTACCTTGGAAACTGACGAGGTAAAATCTATGCTGGTGTACTCATCCAGAGATGCTCATAGCAGCACTATACTTCTCTTTTACGCTGTTATTTTTATTTTTCACTGACTACAGGTCAGTAAGACACTTAAGACGACACACTCAAATCTTCTGGAGAGCGTCTGTGATGATGATTGCATCCCCACCCCGGACGCCTCCGCCGCCCCATCAGTGGAGAGCACAGGTGACGGAACAGGAGCCAAACCCAGCCTCGCCAAACGCAGAGCCAATCAACAGGACACAGAGACCTTCTACTTTACAGTAAGAGCTCTTCCCAACATGGATTGATGTGCTATATGACCAAAAATATGTGGAAACGTCCTTCTACTCAGCAAGGATTCATTAAATTGATCAAAAGTGACAGTAAACGTGATTGAATGTTTTTAACGTTCAAATTAATATATATATTTTTTTCATGTTCAAAAAAGAAAAGATTCTATTCATTAGAGAATCCTGAAAAAATATTCCACAATAATATTAAACCGCATAACTGTTTTCAACATTGTTAAAAATAGGAAATGATTCTTGAGCAGCAAATCAGCATATTAGAATGATTGAGTAACATTTTAAAATATATTGCAATAGCAAACAGTGTTGCAATATTACTACAAACTTTTTTTTTTTATCAAATAAGCAGTCTTGGTGAGCATAAGAGACTTCTTTCAAAAAGATTGGTAGTGTACTGTATACCTTTAGCTTTATAATGTTCATGCAAATCATATAGCAGAAAAGTAAATAGCTTAATGACTAAAAATAACATGGTCATTCATATTCATGTATTTTATTTTGTTTATATTCTTTTTAGAAAGTGAAGGAGAATGTAAGCGGCAGCTCTCTGATCTCCAAACTCGAAGCCAAGCATGACCTACTTAAAGAGGCCATACAGAAAGGTAACTAACCACAACTAATCAGCACAACTAAAGACAGTAAATAAAAGAAGAAAGAATGAATCTAAGAAAAGTCACTATGCCCTTATAAAATATAGGGTAAGATGCCTTATCACAATAAAAGTTTCCAGTGTTATTGTGGCAACAGTGACTTTAGTAACTATGTATTCTGGCAAAAAATGATGTGATTGAGAACCTCTCTATCCTCATTCTCCCTCTCTTTCTCTTTTGCAGCCGAGGCCATTGATAGCGATCCCTCCAGGTACGTCTCCCATCCCATCTGTCTCTGTGACTATGAGCTGTTCACACAGTCATGTGCTGACAACATTGGCCGCAATCCAGCAAACATCTGCTCTTGTTTCCTGGCCGACGGCCTTTGCGTGCTCAGCAGAAATTAAGAAGGCTCCATTGAGAAATGTAACGATCAGTTTAAATGACTCGAGTGATCGAACAAAACACAATCAATTTCATAATGAGGCTAAAACATCTCATTGTGGGATAAATAGAGTGCGTATTGACCCCAAACGGTGTGCATGCTCTAGAGTACATTTCTGTTGTGTTGTTGTCTGTTCTGTGTGAATTACTGTTATGTTAGCATGTTTGCATGAGTACACTGATGCCATAGTGTCACAGTGGAGTGCCGGTGTATATATTTCCCAGAATGCAGCCTGGTAGGGCAGTGCGTGTGCGGAAAGCCAGGCCCTGCTCCCAGTACAACCACAAACTCTTCTCTGGAGACATGCTCTCCTTCATTCAGGTATAGCCCTGCGGCTGACAGCCCTCTGCTCTGTTACAGACAGATTTCTGTAATGTTCTTGCTGTGTTCCTCTAACTCCATTCCCTCCATGGCTTCCTTAACACTAGCGCCTCACTCTCATGTGCTTCTGGTCATGTGTGTTGCATTTGTGCAGTTCTGATATGGCTTTGAGCATGGCCTTCCCTTTGTCTGATTATTGCCTCTGGCCTGTTAATGATTACTCGTGAATTTTGGTGTGACCAGTCGGCTTGTAAATCTACAAGGGAATGTTAAATGAGAACATCCATGGAGATAATGTGATCTCTTCATGCTCCCCGAGTAAGGTTGGAGACATTGGCGCGGTTTGCACGATTGTGTTACTGAATCTTATTTGAAATGACATGCTACGTTATTTCCATAAAGTGACATGGCTGCTTATTAAATCGGGTGAGACAGACGCGCGCGCTCACAGTGTTCTCTCCAGGCATCTGTGTGCAGCCTAACAATCCGTGTGCTAAGCAACAGAAACGTGTGTTCACCTGTGTGAGTGCATGCATATTTTTCTGCATGTGTGTGCTTATAAGATCCACTGTGTTGTTCTCTGAATACTGCATCATTTCAACAGTTATCAAAGCCTCTTGCTCAGTTTCTTGATGCTCGTATTTAATGCCTCTTCCATGTTGTGGCCTATAAAAACAATGTGTCTTGCTTTTCATTGAAACTGCTGGCAAAAGTGTTTTTTTAATAGCCTTGGTTCTGGAATTTCTTCCTTGTTTTCTCCATAGGGATTTGAAAAATAAAAACAGGGAACGAACAGTTCAAGGAATTAACTGCAATCCCATAGAGAATTATGAATCCAAAGGCGCAATAATAAACTATTGACACGTTTACATATTTATATGTGTAAATTATAAGTAAATATACGAGTAATATGAGTGTAAATTTAAATAATGAAATTTAAATATTCACTCATTTATTTATTATATAATATTTATATAAGTATAATAAAATTTGTAAATTAAATTATAATTCTATATAATATAATAATAATACATCTATACTATATTTATAATTATTTATAAATACAATTAAATAATTATAGTTAATTAAAATAATATATATTACATTTTTATTATTATATTCATTTCATGTGAGTGGGTTGCTTCTCTTGAGCCCTTTTGTCGCAATTTCTTTTTCCTTGTGATTGGTGAAGATTTCTGTATCTTTGGGTGTTGTAGTTCTTTACTGGGATTGGAATGAAGTTTAAAATGACACTTGTGGCTTCTACAGAAGTATATATTGCTTTTTATGTTGTCTAAAAATCTATATGGAGAAAACGAATGGGATTTTATTAGCATCATATGATACCTCCTTTGGCTAACTCTCATTTGCCTGTTTTAAAAACTTAGATTAAGAGCGGTTTCAAGATGTAGCCCTCTGATAGCACTGGGGAACTACAGACTTCACACTTTCACGTTTTTTTGAGCTTATACCCTAGCTGTTACAATAGAGCTCAAAACGGCTACTGTATAATACCAGCTGAATTCTGGACCGTCTAAGAGCCATCACTCTTGCTTTCTGTCTTATCTGCACTTGATGTCCTTGGCTCTTTAGCAGTGTCCTTAGGAGAACACTGAACCAGACCACCCTGCTGAAAAGACTAGCTTAGACCAGCATGCATTTGTTTGCTTGAAAATAATGTCCATAAACCATTTTATTTATAACTATATAAGAGCAATATATATTTTAGGTATGTTTTTAACCATTTTTAATCAACATTTAGCCTTTTTGTTTTTCGCTTAAATGGATAGTTCACCCTGAAATGAAAATTCTGTCATTATGTTGTTCCAAATCTGTATGAGTTTCTTTCTTCTGTTTAACACAAAAGAAGATATTTTGAAGAATGTTGATATAACCAAGCAGCATAATATATATATATATATATATTTTTACATCAATGGCTACCACCAACTGTTTGGTTACCAACATTCTTCAAAATATCTTCTTTTGTGTTCAACAGATGAAAGAAACGCATACCCTTTAAGTAGTTCTGCAGTGTGACAAATGAATTAATGAACATACAGAAATTCCATCTAGTCTCTCAGTTAATATTAGGCCATAATTACTGCTTGATAATTATCAAGAAATCTAAAAATAGAAAATTGAATATAGAATATCTGCTGTCACTTCCTTTTCTATGCTATTCAAGCGTGATTTATTGTTGGTCTGAGCATAACAAACATTGAACATAGGTCAAATTGGTCAACCAGCATGGTCTTTCTGGTGAAGCTGGTCAGCGAGGGAAATCTGGATGATTATGCTATTTAAGAAGCATATTGGGGAAGCCAGCATCCACCAGACAGCATATGCTGGTGAGCAGTCATGCTAGTGGTTTCAGCAGGGTGCTCCCTATTCTCTGAGATTCCCACCGTGTGTCTCTCTGTCCCTCTCTATTCCTGGGAGCTCAGGCCTGTAGAGCGCTGCTCTGCCATCTGGCTCTCTTGCACCATGAGAAACTACTTCCTTCTTCCACTTCCATTCTCTCACACTTTTATTCTGTTGTGGTGGAGTGTCTAACAGTGTCTGCTACATCCTGCATTAGCAATGGCTGGTGTATCTCTTCATCTTAAGTGGACAGTAAATCTATGAAATGTGCACTCTCGTTACACCGCTAATAATTGGATAATGCAGTCAGGGCCACAGAATTGCTTTGCCAACAACACTTTTTTTGGGGACTTGATTGGTTGATCAATGGGTGCAGCCCAGTAAAATGAAAAAAAAAAACCAAATTCACGTGGATTGAAATCAGATTTAGGAACATTGCTAGCATCGAGCTATGCCAACATGTTGTTTCTGACCCCTATTCCCTTAAGGAGCAGTTTTTTGTCCTATTTTGACGAATTTCCCATTGAAACAAGATGTTTAGGTGAGATATGTCGAAGTAATTGTTCTTTTTTTTATGATAAAGGATTACATGATTAATGATTATAGGCATTATATCTGCTCCTTGAATAATTCTAGATACTTTTTTATATCTGAAATGTTTAGATTTTTAGAATGCACATTAGCTTATTAACCACATCAACCGTTTAAACTACTACAGTGCATACACATTTCAGATTTTTGGATTGGTCTGAACAAAAATAGCAGACAGCTTGAATAAAAAACCACTCTCTGACAGTAGGTGGCGCTTATGGAACGGCTGAATTAGAGCTGTTTCTCTGGTAACCGCTGTACACAAAGCAGCTCTCCGCTTTTAAACACTTCTTCATTAAAGAGGACCTATTATGACTTTTACATTTTCAACTTTCTTTAATGTTGCTGTTTGAGCATGATAAAGGTCTGCAGAGTTAGAAAAGCACAAAGTCACTCCAAAGTCCATCACGGCAAATGATGGACAACTGTTCACATTTCCCGTGATATTAAATTAAGTAGACTATATTAAATAAATGAGTAAATAAAGTGAAAGTGAAAAGTGAAACAAGTAAATTAATAAAAGAGGCGCCAGTGTAAATGTAGGCTACACACAGGTGGCTTGGAAGACGTGGGTAATATGGTTTATATACATTTCGCAACGCGAAGTGAAGATAAAAAAAAGTTTGCCCAATTCAGAATTTGGCTCAAAATCGGACGAAAATCGCACCATGTATGCCCTTAAAAGGGCAAAATATGGCCTCTTTAAGGCCAATTGAGTCTGTTACTAACTTTGCTTAATGCTGGATATTATTTACTGTGAGCTTTTCAAATCATGATAATCAAATACGGTTTTAATGATAATTAAAATATGCAATGGTACTAACCGTCTGGAATTTTATCATGGCTTATCGCCAAACCTTTCTTGCCTAATGATAAATGTCTTTACTGCCACTTTTGATCAGTTGATCAGTTTAATGCATCCATGCCCAAAACACCCCAAACTTTTGACTGGTAGTGTATATACCTACTAAATACCTACTAGTGTATTTTGTCAATGTCCAGGAGTACACTAGCAAATAAATAACAAAACATGGACTAAACTCTCATTTTGATTTTATGCTGCCTTCAAGCCCATTATTATTGTCCAGCCAGTAGGCCTACTACATTAAAACAGAGCATCCCTGACATGTTGCTTTTCATCTAAACTCCTTGTTCTCTGCTTTTGTCTTTCTCCCTTACCCCAATTTTTCTACCCCTTTTCTGACTGCTTTTGCTTTCGTTTGCTTTTATGTCATTCTCTCCCCATTTTTCATGTTACACACTCCTTCTGGTCATGCCAAACAATCTACTCCTCCTTTATATGTCCCTCCTGTCTCTTTCTTTCCTTGCTTGGCTGGCTGTGGCTGTAGAAGGAGGAGGCGGATGTCGAGGACTCAGGTACAGCTGTTTCCCCTGTCATGCATGCATCTGTTTGTGTGGGTAAATGTATTTCTGTGCTCTCTGGACTCTTTGTCTCTCTATTGGCACATTATGTTTACTATTCTTTTTTTTTTTTTTTTTTTTTTTTCATGATTGATTCCAATACAACTCTGTTCCCATCCAGATGTGCATAATTATTATTCCCTTTTTCCCTCCTTTCTCTTTCTAACAGAGCACTGGGCAACAGATCCCCCTGGTGGTGGAGAGCTGCATTCGCTTCATCAACCTGCATGGTAAAATTGTCAATTGCAAGACAATCCCTTATATTTACATTCTGTCATTTTTCCATAATAATAGGTTTTACACATGATGAAACATAATACTTTTTAAAAATATATATATGTTTGAAATGATTTACAATCACAAATGATGAAAACAGTCAAAAAATAGTGCTAATAGTGCATTTACTGTGAGCACCTTTAATAATGTAGGTAGTATTAATGTAAAGGAGTGAGTATTTATGTGTGTGCGAACATAAATGTGATGTTTTAACAGGTCTGCATCATGAAGGCATTTTTAGAGTTCCTGGATCACAGACTGAAGTCAATCATATCAGGGATGCCTTTGAAAGAGGTACGATCATGTTTAAATGGATGAATACAAGGTGTATTAAAATAAGAATGTCGCATGAAGCAATGCACATTTGGCTGGTAATTATCACAAAATAAAATAAATCACTGTGTTTATCACAGTGTTTATATTGCAATAATGACCGACTGAATGTACACTACCGTTCAAAAGTTTGTAGGTTAGTCAAATTTATATATTTTTTTCAGTAAGGATGCATTAAATTGATCAAAAGTGACCGTAAAGACATGTATAATGTTACAAAAGATTTCTGTTTCAAATAAATGGTGTTATTTTTTATTCATCAAAGAATCCTGAAAAAAATCATCACAAAAATATTAAGCAGCACAGCTGTTTTCAACATTAATAATAAGAAATGTTTCTTGAGAAGCAAATCAGCATATTAGAATGATTTCTGAAGGATCAGCTTTGACATCTCTGGAGTAAATTACATTTAGAAATATATTCAAATAAAAGAAAAGATTTTAAATTGTAATACTATTTCACAATGTTACAAGTTTTACTGTATTTTTGATTAAAAAAAATTCAGCTTTGGTGAGCATGAGACCTCTTCCAAAAACATAAAAAAATCTTACCAATCCCAAACTTTGAACAATTGGTAGTGTATATTATATTATATACAATATATTTATATACAAATATGCCTTTTTTGTTCAGTCTCTTGTCTGATTTCTGTTCTCGCTAACTGTTCTTCTCTCTTGTATTTGGTGATGCAGGAGAGGACCCGCTCACGGACAGTGAGAGTGACATTGATTCAGTGGCTGGGGTTCTGAAGCTGTATTTCAGAGGTCTAGAGAAACCTCTGTTCCCCGAGGAGAGCTTTAGCCGTCTCATGGAGTGTGTCCGTAAGATGCCTTTCATGTCTACACATTAATTTGCATCAGATAACGACATATCAAACCTAGTGGCATCTGCATGCAAATGAAGTTAGAGCATTTCTCAGAACTTTAAGTTTGGGGTCAGTAAGCATTTTTGTTAAAGAAAGAAATTACTGTTACTTTTGATAAATTAAATGCATCTTTCCTGAATAAAAGTATTAAAGACATTTGTTATGTTACAAAAATGTTAAAGATGAACTGAACTGAAATTTGAAAAATGGTGATATAACAGATCTATTTTATTTATTATCATTGGTACAATTATTAAAATGGCAGAATTTGTCAAAAGGGATAAAACTGTACGTTGAAAATGTTGTTTTTGTTACACGGGCGCCGCCATGTTGGATTTCAACATTCGGCTACGTCACTGGCATGGTAGGCTACTCCGTTGCCAACCAACACCAGCAGAGCAGCCATAGCATGTAAATAGTCTGAGGCTAGCTGACATGGCTGGGGAAACAGAAACCAACAGGTCTAGGGGGGGTTCATACTGTATTGCCCCTGGCTGTAGTAATGAATTGTATAGGGCTAAGGCAGCTGGGGTTACGATACATTTTCACAGGCTACCTTTGACAAGGAAACCAGCCCTCAAGTCAAGGCTAGCTGCCTTAAAACTGTCTAGCCCTCCGACAGCCCCTGGATTTCGAGTCTGTAGTGAACATTTTTTAGTGACAGACTATTTAGTAGGCCTGTCGCGATAGTCAATAAATAAATTAATCGCACGACAAAAAAAAATAGCTCGATAATTTTTCCGGCCGCGATAATTTCCATTTGCATGCTTGTTTGTTTTCCTCGTCTCTCTCTCTGTCTCTCTCTCTCTCTAGCAAAGAGACTGGATGACAACTCTAGGTTCCTTAGCGTAGGAAGAGTGAACTAGAGCTTATTCTGCCCGAGCGATATTTCCCGACACTATCCTTGAGACGTGCACCCCCAACGCAATAGAGTGCTGCGCGGCACTAGATCTGATGGCCGAGACTCCGAGTGCGAGCGCGGGCGCGGGCGGTAATGCACTCACTCTGTATGTGCGGGTTATAAATAAAACTCCCGCGAACTAGAAATATCTATGAATAAAACATAAAAACTAATAGATTTTTATTCATCTGTTGCAGAAAAGCAACAAGAACAACTAAAACAAAATATAAACGATTTACAGGCCAGAGTTTCTATTCATAACATTCTATTCATAACAACGCTATAACATCGCGTTGAGTGATGTACGTAGCCAATCACAGTTATATGTGTTGCTTCTGATTGGCCATTGCGTTCAAGAAATCATTTAAGATAGACTCCCTTTTTGGTATTTATTCAAGTGCATTTTTTGTAACAGAGACTGTTCTCTGCAACAGATTGACTCGGGTGCAGTGTCCATGCTCCGGCAGCTCACACACCCACACCAGTCTCTTCGCCCCAAACGATCGTGTGCTGTAGGCTATGTGGAGCCTGAAACTTATCCTCCATGTGGTGGTGGTAGTCAGAAACTACTGGACTGTCCCTCACAGGTTCAAATGCGTAACCCATGCCGTTAAAAGTGCTCATTTTCGTCTGTGTATTAGGACCTGCAGCTGTTGCCTATGCACCTTTGCGCGTCCTACCATGCCAGTGACGTCATCGAAACTGCCAGCGTAACAAGCGCAATTTTTGTGTTGCTTAAAAAAAGCTATATTGATATTTTTAATTAAAAATTTTAGTGTAATTTACTTTTAATTGTCATAAACAACACGTTATCAACGTCGATTTTTTTCAGTTCAGTTCATCTTTAAGCAGCAGAGCTGTTTTCAACATGGATAATAATGAGAAATGTATCTTGAGCACCAAATGATCATATTACAATGATTTCTGAAGAATCATGTGACTCTGAAGACTGGAGTAATGATGCTGAAAATTCAGCTTTGACATCACAGGAATAATTTACAATTTAAAATATATTAAAAACACTTATATTAAACTGTATTTATGCTTCACAATATTGCTGTTTTTACTGTATTTGTTGATCAAATAAATGCAGCTTTGCTGAGCAGAAGAGACTTCTTTCAAAATCATTAAAAAAGTCTTACTGGCCCCAACCTTTTGAATGCTAGTGTATATTGCTTTAAAATAGTTAATGTAATAAGTTACTGTTTTTGAAAGTCTTCATTGATTTGACTATTAACTCTGTGTCTCTTTCAGAGATGGAAAACATGACAGAAAAAGTAGTGCAGATTAAGACGATAGTCTCGACCTTCCCCAGACCCGTCATCATAGTGATGCGCTATCTCTTTGCCTTCCTTCATCAGTGAGTCCTGCTTTTCTTAAAGGCCCACGTAATCATTCCAAACCTGATTATGCTGTGCAGTGATGCAGTGTGTAACCGGTTTTGTTTGTGTCTGTTCAGTGTCTCTCAGTACAGTGATGAGAACATGATGCAGCCGTATAACCTGGCCGTGTGCTTCGGCCCCAGTCTGCTCAGAGGGGTGGAGATGGGTGGTGATGAAGTGACCCTGGCACCTCAGATCAATGACCTTGTCAAGACCATGATCCTCCATCACGAGAACATTTACCCAGGGCCATCCGAACTCCCAGGCCCTGTCTATGAGAAATGTATGACTCTGGAGCAGGAGTACTGGTGAGTCTAAGGCCCTTCTTTAAGGGGTACACAGAAGTTTGAAACACCTGAGCAGCGGTATACTGTTAGCAAACATACTGCCCAGAGCAGTGTTTAGATGAATATGTAAATATGGACGGCATGCTTTCCTCTCAATAGCAAAATAAACACAACAAAAATGACCAGAAAACAGCAGTTAAGCAAGCATCTGATCAGAGCGATATCGATATGTTTGCATCAGCTCTGCAATTCAGCACTCCAGTCATGTCACATTTATTTATATGCCACTTTATACAATGAATTGCTTTAAAGCTAGCAGCTTTGCAGTATCAAACATGAAAAACAGTGTCAGTGTTGCTTTCAGTTAGAATTACAACTTTCTACTGTGAAGCAGTGTGTTCATATTTTTACTCGCATCTGACCTTAACGGACTGAACAGAAGAAATGAACCGGGAAAGTTTGCTTTGGTGATTTTGAACTCCAAACGAATTTCGTTGTGACCTGATTTTGTTTAAAATGACATCACACCAGTTTGTTTTTCAATTTCGCTTGAATGAGTATATCGGGGCCTTTGGAGGGATAGTCATCGAAAAATAACAATTCTGTCATCATTTCATAAGCTCATTGTCTTTTAAAACCCTTTGGCTTTTGGGTGTTGTACAAAAAAGATCTTAATTTTTAAAGAATAGTAAGCAATTCTTGCCAGGATAGTGTTGTTGTTGTTTTTTTACTTTTAAATAACACCAACCTCTTTTTCCAGTGAGCCCATCACAGAGGAGTGCGAGGGAGAAGCTGAACATCCTCCCAGTGAAGATGGTAAGAAAGTACAACATACATCATGACAATTTATTTTTAAACCTTTGAAGTTTCAATTAATCTAAATGTGTCCATGTGTGTGTTCTATGTTGGGTTTTTGTGTGCTGTTGTGCATTGTGGACATTCCATGTCGGATTTTGGCATATGTGGCATTTCTGTTGCCATGCTTTGTGTTGTCTGTATGCATTGTATGAGCAGAGTGCGAGGCTGTGGCCATGTTTGATTATGTTGCACGCTCTGCAGCCGAGCTGTCATTCAAGCAGGGTGACCACCTCCTACTACACAGCAAGGTCTCTGCTGATTGGTGGAGAGGGGAACTAGGAGGAGTGAGAGGCCTGATCCCCCATAAGTACATCAGTATGGTAGAGGGGTGAGACCATATTTACCATAAACTATACGAGGTTCCTTCAAACATTGCATTGGTGTTACTATTACAGCTACATATGAACAATAAGACTTATAGAAAGAAAAGTTTAAATTGTCACAAGCGCCGTTTCAAAACTTAGTCGAAGTTTCAAAGCCTTGTTGCTTACTAGTTACAAAGACAGCATCCTGACCCAGTAAGGGATTGATTTATAGCATAATATGCTTTATAGACAGCAACTCTGTGCTCCACACTTGTGTCTCTTGACTGGATTAAATTGTTCAAAAGTGGCAGTAGGGACATTTATAATGTTTCTATTTCAAATAAATGCTGTCTTTTTGAACTTTCTAATGATAAAAAATCCTGAAAAAATGTATCACTGTTTCCACAAAAATATGAAGCAACACAACTGTTTTCAACACTGATGATAATTCAGCAATGGAAAATTCAGCGTTGACATCAAAGGAATAAATTACATTTTATGTATTACATAGAAAACAGGTATTTATTGTAATAATATTTTACAATTCTACTTTATTTTTGGTCAAAAACCTTACCAACTACAAACTTTTGAACGGTAGTGTAAACATAAATATGCAAAAAATACATAGATTATTTTACCCAGTGTTTGTGTGTGCTATTACACTGAACAATTTTTGTCAATATTTTCAGTGTGGAATGCTTTTGAAACGGCTAATGAGCATAATTTGCTAACCAAATTGATTATTAATTATTTGATTAATTAGTTGATTTGTAAATATCTGAGCACTAATTAATCTGCTTTTATATTACCATGTTTAAAACATGACTGATATGAAGCGTAGGAAATCTGTCAGATATGTCACTAATAGACTTTAGTCAGAGTAGATGTCATATTTCATTTGTCATT
Organism: Rhinichthys klamathensis goyatoka; assembly: GCF_029890125.1. Classification (NCBI taxonomy): domain Eukaryota; kingdom Metazoa; phylum Chordata; class Actinopteri; order Cypriniformes; family Leuciscidae; genus Rhinichthys; species Rhinichthys klamathensis. The sequence continues at coordinate 568,922 of NW_026606585.1, forward strand.
AACAGACTGTGAGGGACAGTTCATTCAATATGTCATGCTGAAAATAAGGCTCAAGGTCACATCTAATGTTGTATTGGCAGAATGATCGACATCCAGGTACGCAGACATAACAGGCCTCATTCATGAAATGCAAGAAGAACAAACCTTTACATCCAATCTTGCATAATTGTCTCATTCAATGCACTGCAGCCATTTACGTAAGAATGGATTTATGAATGATTTACACAAATTTGTTCCGCTTGTATTGTTTTATGAATGAGACTCATCAAACGGGCTGTAAATGCATCCCTCACAGCCTTGTTTTTGCATTAAATAAAATATGGTGTCTAAACTGATTAAAGTCTATGGAAGCCAATGCAGAGACATAAAGAAACATATTGCTTTTGTTCTAATACAATATCTTGGTAGCCTTAAGATTAGCTTTGGTAACCTCATCTTGTTGTCTTCTCATCCTCAGGGCGGAGCGTAAGGAACGAGGGAAGAAGGATGACAGCAGAGGGGGAAGCACAGGAAACCTATCAGAAGAACAGCAGCAGTCTGAACAGAGCACCAGGTACATTCTCTCAGACCGCTGGTAATAATGCACCATGGGTGCTCTACACAGCCCCACTGAGATCTTACTGTCTCTGCACTGTGTTTGCTGTCGTTCCCCAGGATGAGAGTGAACAGTGACAGCGCTTCTTTGCCCTGCCGGCAGAGGACCAGCAGTGGAGGAAGCAGTGTAGGTGGAGGCAGCAGTGGGAATGTGAGCCCCATACGGAAGCTCACCCTGCAGGTGCCCGAGGGACGACTCATCCTTCCTCCTCAGTCAGCTGCAGCCGCACGCCAATTCTCAGGGTAGGAGAACAGAAGCTGTTGTTTTGATGGTACCAGCTGCTGAAAGGCACATGCATGAGGCGTGATCTGAGTATGTGACCGCCATTAAACACCAATGAGCTTACAGAAATGAGGTTCAAAAGGATAAAAAACAATTTTACATATATATTATTTTATTTTGGAAGGATGCATTCAGTTGATCAAAAGTGACCGTTGAACCATTTATAATGTTACAAAAAGATTTCTATTTCAAATAAATGCTGTTCTTTTGAACTTTCTATTCATCAAAGAATCCAGTCCATTTTAAAATCCATTTTTATTGGCTAGTCCGCAAACAGAAAATGTCAGAGAATGATCCTAGGCTATCTTTGGTCACAAGACCGTGGCAACGGCCGTCTTTGAACCTCTCTCACTGTACGACGTAGGACCACCGTTTAGGAGCCATGACCACAGAAATCGCCACGATTGGTCATCTTTCGTCTGGAACAGCCCAACACCGTACAATGTGTACCGGGCATTAAGCTGCAAATTAGAATGATTTCTGAAGAATCGTGTGATACTGAAGACTGGAGAAATGATTCAGCTTTGCGTCACAGTAATATATAATAAAATATTAAAATAGAAAACGGTTACTTTAAATTGTAAAACTATTCCACAATATTACTGTTTTCCTGTACTTTTTGATCAAATAATTGTAGCCTTGGTTTGAGCATAAGAGACCGATCCCAAACTTTTGAATGGTAGTGTATGTTGTTATAATAAGTCATTGAAAATGTTCCCTTCAATATGCCTTTTTTTTTCTTTTCAGTCATCAAGAGCGCAGACACACTTTGGACAGTCTGAGGCCAGTAGGAGGAGCAGCAGACAGACAGACGGTACATATCGACAAGGTCTGATTCTCATACTGACTGACATTTCACAAAAAGATTTTTATTTATGATAAGCTAACATATATTTTATCAGGTAGAAATTGCTGAGAAATTGTAAAAATCCCCCATGAACTAATACAAAAGGTTTTTGAAACTAGAATCGTGGATTTAGTTGTTAACTATTTTAATATATTTCCACTGTAAATAAAACGGGTTTAAAAACAAGCAGCTTTGTCATTACAGCAGAAGTACCAGAAATATCCTACCTTTGTAAATTACTTGGACAATGGGGGCCTTAGATTTAAATCAGTCGTTCTCAGGCTTTTAGATTCTATGAACATGGAAACCCATATAACAATCCTAATGTTTTAATGACCGATTCTCTCTTCCTCATAGGAGGTCAGTCGCCAGATGAACTCTGTGTTTAGGGAGCTGCTGTCTCGTCAACCTCCTCTGGAAGTCTCGGGTTCGAGCGCTCCCCCCTCCTCTCCCCCTGCATCTGTCCCGTCGGTTGCCTCCGCTGCTGCTCGACCTCCAGTGAAGAAGGGAGGCTTCGGCCTGCGCAGCAGAGGTCTCTTCAAACCCCAAGACCAGCAGGACTGAGGGAGAGGAAGGGATGATATATGAGTGAATCTGAGTATGAGTGTTGGGGGAAGAGCAAACTCATCACAGATATGAATATATTTTTCCAGACATACAGTATATGGTACTCTTTACGCCTTATTAACTATTCGTGTGAGACCAAGTCATTGATCCTAATATTGGTTGTATTTGTGTTTTACTAGCTTTGATAACAGTTAATCTGGTCCTCGGTCAAGAATTTCCTACTCTAATCATTCACCGCAGTGATGTCCAATGTGTCTGACGTTTTTGACTGTAGTGTTGGCTGTGTTCTTTTGGAAAAACATAACTATCTGCTGATGATGTATTCATGGAGCACCATGGAGTCCCTCAAGGCACATAGATTCTGATCGGCAAGTGAATTGTGGGAATGATGTCCATGACAGACAGAGTCCACACTGTAATTTTAAATATAGACGTGTCACTCTGAATGTAGCAAGAGATTTATGAAGGCCACTCAGATGTTTGCGAACCAAGAGATCTACTTCATTATTGGAGTTTTTCTTATTCAGTTTTAAGTGTTTTTTTGTTGCTTTTTGATATTATGCGTAGCTCAAGTAGTTCTAGGTACAACATGATGAATATTAAAATGCTCCAGTGTTTTATTTTTAGATGATTAATTTCTGGGGTTTTTTTTGTATCATTTGCTATTTAATGTTTTTTTTTTTTTAGTTTTAGTTTTTTTTACATTTAATTGCATTACTATTTTTACATTTATTTGCATTACAATGGATTATTGTTTGAAAAGCATTCTGTCGTAAAGGAACCAGCACATATGCATGCAATGTGCTGGGATGGTCTTTCGTGGGAACAGGTGGGACGGCCAAAATAAGCACAGCTCTGTAGCCTTTTTTTATCCCGCCGGCTCCATGTGAAAAAGACAACTGTGAAGATAAGTGCCACAAAGCAGCTCAGGAACTGTCCAACAGAGAAGTGACTGGAGAAAAGAACAAACTGTGAAAAGGCACATGTAGTCACAGGAAGTACAATGGCACTCACTTCCTTTTCGCTGCACATATTAATGCCTCTGGTTACTGGTCTCCCTCGACTTCCACCCCGTCACCCATACCTTCCCCTTAGCAGTGTGTGTCTCTGGTAGATGATGTCATCATTGATATGTGGATTACAATATTATCAAAATAAATTATAGATTCTAAAATACTGCCGACTTGTCAAATATTTCATTCAGAATAATTACTCTTAAAATGTTATATAACTTTTATAATTTATTAATACATTAAACTAGATTTTTTTTTATATATATATTCAGTTTTCATTTTATTTTAAGTTTAAATAGTATGTGTTGTGTTTTTTTGAGTTGGTATTTCTATTTAGCTTTATTCTATTTTTATTTCATATTAAGATATTTTAGTACTTTAACTTAAACCTGTATTTGATCTGTTTTAAATTTCTTATTTTCATATTTGATTTTATTTCAGCTTTATTTCAATGAAAACTATTTTTATTAGTTGAGCAATACATTTGTTACAGTATTTTTCTATCTTTATTTAAATATTTCATGTTAGCCAAAATTAATTAAATAATATTAATAGATACAACTTTTGATTTTAATAATGTAGTAGGCCTAAATGTTGGAATTAACATTAACCAAGATTAATAGATGCTTTAGAAGTATTTTCATTGTTTATGTTAACTAATGAAGTTAATTGATGTTGACATATGGAAACTTATAGAAAAGTGTTACTAGTTTTGCTTTTAGTTTTACACTGTGTAATACAATGACATACATTTTAGGTAACACTTTATTTTCAGTGTCCTTGTTACATATGTTACATGTACTTACCATAGTATTAACAGTAAATGATGCATAATTACATGCAACTAACCCTCAACCAAACCCTAATCCTACCCTAACCCTATAGTAAGTACATGTAGTTGCTTAATATTACTCAGTACTTCAATATATAATTACACTGTAACAATGACACCTTAAAATAAAGTGTAACCCATTTTTAAGTGTCTCTTAACTGTCCAAATATATTTTTAGGGCCACTGTATGTTTCCTAAAAGAAAAAAAGAAAAGATCTAGGCTTAAAATTAGCTAGTATGAGAGGAAACTGTCTGTGAGCGAAGAGGGTTAGCCTGTCCGGTAACCTGATTAGTGGTGCCCTCTCCATTCCTCTCCCCAAAATAACTCTACGCTCAGCCTACTAATTCTTCACTGGGTACACACACTTCCACAAACTAGACTATGGCAAAGAACACAAGGCAGAGAGAGTGAGGTCACGCTGCCTTACTGTAAAACGCTCCGCTCCATTCCTTCTGATGTCCAACAGAATGATATAGGCCATATATTCATCTGATGTGGATGACGAGACAGTTTATGAAGATTTGCAGTGTCTGTCTGACCGATCAAAATAGTCATAAACTACTGACAACTAGAGTTTATTTTTGGACCAGGACTGAATATTGAAAAGGGTAAGTGATAAATATTAAAAATTGCTAAAAAATATATATTTTGCATCCCATTTATATTCCATTTAAAATGCAATGCATGTAGGCCTATGTCAAATCTTTTTTTCTACACATTCTTTTCAAATTGATTAATGAAATGTCCCATTTTGTCATCTATGCTCATATGCCATACAGTACTGGTGGGTTCATGTCATCGCTTCTCAGTCAGACAAGCATGTATGACAGTATGATGCGTAATGAGTATATGTATTAAGCAAGAGTTGTCAGGGTGTGTCTTGTCTGGCTTGGGTTTGTATTTGTCACATGTTGCCTAATTTAGTGGTTGTCAAACGGGGCCTCAGCACACTTCCAAGAGGAGTGCAAGATGGCTCAAAATGATTTAAAATGTAGTAATTACACGTAATTACAAGACTTCAACTTCCAGAGCTTGTACTTGTAAGCTGGGAATTTTCTGTGAGCTACTTGTACCAACTAACCGCTGCAGATTAATTTAGGGCTTAATAGTGTTGCCATAGAAACGCATACTTCCTAGTTCTGAGGACTTGAACAGCTCCGAGTCGAACGTCACGTGTTGTCATCTCGAAATTACAACATGCTGGGAACGCAGTTGGTTCTCATTATTTTGGTTAACCTGGACATAGAGTGTAAGGGGATTTTAAAAGTGTGATTTCTAGACCTGGAAAAGTCTTGGAGTTAATAAAATAATTTTTTATACATGCATGTAGGCCTATACACAAGCTCTATCATATTGCGTAGAAATGGTTATTTGTGAAAAAATAATGTAGGCTATAAAAAAAAAACCTGTGTATAAACTAGAAAAGTTATGCAAATTCAATGGTAATAAAAAAGGAGCAGTTATCGGGATTGTTAGATTTAATTATTTTAATTATTTATAGTTATTTTAATATGATGCTACTACTAGTAGTTTATGTGAATAAAAAGTTTGAGCAGCTTTGTCATCATCTTAGATATCTTATGGGTCTTCAAATAATGTCTTTGACAACCGGGGCCCTGCAGTCAAACACTCTCAGAACCACTGTAGTTTGTGTAGTTTATGAACTAAAATGTTTAATTTAACATGTTTAACCCATGCTAAAAACCTGATCTATTCATATACACTGTAAAAAAATTATTGCTGGTTTAACTTTAAGCAACCTGTGTGACTTAAAAATGTAAGTTCATTGAAATTAAAAAATTTAGTTAATAGAATTGAGATTGGTTTAATCAACAGAAACTCAAAATATCATGTCATCTGAACCACATAAATTATCTAAGTTGATTTGACAAAAGTAAAAAATGTGATAAATCATGAAAATAATTTACTCGGCACTGTACTGTTTGCTGAAATGTTTGTTGAAATTTCACTCAAACAAAGGGTCAAGGGTGTGATCTGCTTTGCAGTCAATATGATGCGAGACGAGTATTTGGTGGAGTGTAATATTGATGATGATGATGATGAAGATGATGAAGAAGAAGACTATGATGTGAAGAAGATCCAGCCGTCTCCGCGTCCTCCACCACAATTCTCCTCCACCCCTTCCCTCGCTCATGTTGAGATCAGGGATCCCTGTGGCGTCAACAAACACTTGAAGGTGAACGCAACGTCACTTCTCATCCTGAGGATGGACATTCAGGATGTTTTACAGTAGCCTACATTAAATAAGAATAACCAGGAATAAAATTCACGTAACTTTCTGTTCATTGTGACACCATCAGGTAGAGTTTAGCGACGTTTTGGCAGAGCCCGCGCCCACACACAGCTACGACCGCGTGTGGGTGTACAGCGGGATCGCCTTCGAGTCCACGCGGCTGTGGGTGTACCGCTGCCTGACTGCGCTGTGTGCGGTTCCCCTCTCCTGCCTCTGCGGCTGCCTCCTTGCCCTGCTGGCCTGTATGCACATCTGGTAGGCTCTTTAAAAAAAAAAAAAAAAAAAAAAAAAAATATATATATATATATATATATATATATATGATTTAAAGTAAAGTTTTTTAAAGGGATATTTACCCAAAAATGAATATTCTGTCATCATTTACTCACCCTCATGTTGTTCCAAACCTGTATAGTTCTTCTGTTGAACACAAAAGAAGAAGTTTTGAAGGTCTGGAGCCAGACAGTTAAAGATAGCCATTGACTAGTATTGAAAAAGAAAAACTTCTTCTTTTGTGTTCAACAGAAGAACGAAACTCATAGGTTTGGAACAACATGAGGGTGAGTAAATGATGACAGAATTTTCATTTTTGGGTGAATATCAAAAATATTGTCACTGCTTCTATTTTCTTCTTCTTGTCATAGGTGTGTGATGCCCTGTATTCAGGTGTGTCATACCTGCCTGCCCTGTGTGAGGTCACTGTGGATAAGTGTAGTTAATATCTTCATCACTCCATTCTGCACATCTGTGGCTCGCTGTTGCAGTGGCATATATGTGACGGTCTCCAAAGAGTGATGAAACACAATTAAGGAGGAATTTGAGGAAGCTTGTTAAACTGCTTTCCGAGTCTAAATTAAAACGACAAAACATGAATCCTTGGAATCCCTGAATGGATTTTTTTTGTTGTTGCTCTTTTGAAGTTACAAAATAAAGCATGTATTCAAAAACAATTTAAAGAAGAGGATTACATGCTATTATAGCCTGTAGATTTTTAATTATATAATAATAATCGTTTTAAATTATCTTAATGTAATAACATTTTTGCATGCCAGAAGATATTTTGTATCTTTCTAAGCATAATACAAAAAAGAGCCTCACACAAAATATCAATAACTTCATTTTTCATATAGTCTGTTCTGTTTATATTTTTCTGTTTGATATGTGTAATTGTCATGTATTATCTATGAAGCAGATGTCTATTTCGATGGTTATCATACATGTATTTGAATAAAACAACCACTTACATTTGTACATTCGAGTTGTCTTATTTATCAAGTTTTCAATAACATTTTTATTATGTGAATATGCAAGTCAAAAGTATTAAAAACTTTTTATTTCGTTTTCTTGTATTTGTGAGGTCAAACTAAAAACGTTTGTATAATGGTTTTCGTAAAAGAAAAGAACACCTATTCAACAATCTTCATTATGACAAGAACAGTCAATATTGGCCTACTTTTCACTTCAATTGCAGCACATCTATCCTATTACAATTTGTTTCCGCACAACAGGTGAAAGTGCTGTAGTGGATTGTGTTAAGGACTGGATCATTTTATAGCCCAAAACAGAGATAATAATTTTGTGATCATTTTGATTGCAAAAGAACTTTGCATAAATGTAATGGCACAAATACAGATCCTTATTATTAGCCTATTAGAAATGTAATAATAATAGCCTAATAATAATTATTATTATTGTTGTTGTTGTTATTGTGTATTCTTTACCAAAAAAACATTTTAAAAATGACCTGAAGACATAAAAAAAGGTTTAAAACCTCATTAATAACAAAAACGCCTCTGGTGAAGAAGTCTCATGTGACTTTTTACTGTCATTTGTCTTCCCATAATTCCTCTACCCGGAAGCAGTGCACAGTGTGATGAAGCGCGGAAGTATCGCGGGGGAATTCCTCGACAGTCTGCACCTGTCTGAGCTTTTCTGGATGTTTTCATCTGATTTACTATATCAGGCTCGATTCTGATTTTCCAGCTCGGTGAGGTTGAAGATGTTGGTCGACCTGACCGTCTGCGGTTGACTATAAACAGGGCCGTGTTTCTTTGGCGGAAGACCGACAGGCAGTGGATCAGTGTTAGCGGTAGACTTATATACTGTAAACGGCTTAAATAAGGTAAGAATTACCTTCCTATTACATCCTACGATATATTTATCAGATAATGTATGTGTATATAATGAGTCAGAATTGTGTTGCTATGTGGTTTTGCATGTTTTAGGGTTTAAATGCACTGATGCTAGTTCGTTAGCTGAACGCGTCTGTAACGAGCCTGTAAACAAAACATTGAGTCTCGCCTTTCAGAAGACGTGAGAAGTTGTTTAAAATAAACCTGTCGATAAGAACTAAATATGAGGTCAATATAAGACTCAACAGCGTCTTTAAGCTATGTGTTTGTCTTCAGCGTGAACACCGCAATGAGAAACAGTGAAATTATCTTTCTTTTTGGGAAAGGAATCATGAGATGACTGTTTTTCTTAATTTCAATATGATTTAGAGTGATTATTTTATTTTAGATTTGGCGTTTTTAAGGGCAGAAGTGTCAGTGAATAGCCTAATTTAATGAGCTGTTTTAGCATTTGTTGTAAAGTGAAACCGAAATTCATCCATTAACTGTTACACTTTACATTAGATGTGAGATTGTAAGATAATTTACATTTAAGTTTGTTAAAACCATTACCATTTAATTGTGCATGAATAAACTGTACCTAACTGTAACTAAACCATGAAATATCAGGGAATGTTAAATGTGTCATTTCCAGCACTGAAAAAGTCTGAAATTAATAACATTGAAAAAAACAAAACTCTTATAAATATTATTGTTATTGTTACAATAGTTTTATTTTAGTTAACTACATTAGGATATGAACTAACAATAACAAATATTTAACAAAGCTATTTATTTATTTATTTGATTTACTAATACATTAGGATTAAAAGTTATATCTGTTAATATTAAATAGATCTGCTCTAATATGAACTAACAATGAACAGTTATATTTGGATTAACTGTATTTTTATTAACTTTTATTGATTATATATAAATCAATAATATGAATAGTTAACTTTAATCATTCACTCTCAAATGAGCAGTGGAACATTTTATAGCCCAAAACAGATTAAAATAAATTTGCGATCATTTTGACACAAAGACGAATAATAATGAATATTCATGACCAAAGTTGAATTTCAAATGTAGTTATGATAAAGTTGTTTTTCTAGGTGCTGTTCCGTTCATTTAACACGTACACATGGTAATTTATTGAAAGGTGAAGAACCACCATCATGCCTTCCATGTCAAACTGTTAAACATATTTCACTGTACTGCACAATTGTTAATGTAGTACAAAAAGACAAACATTTTTACTCAAAGATATGTTTGACTGATGTATTTAAAAAAAAAACCACCTGGAAAAAGAATCATCTTAAATAGTTATTTTGTTAATTGTATTGTTTATTCCCTTTATTGATTGCTGCTGACATGGCGTTAAAAGATCATTTAAAATAAATAAATATAAACTGATATTTAATATCTTTAGCCATGAATCATAAACAACTGGAAAGGTAATGGTGATTCAGAGCTGCCGATGTTTATTATTGGCTTGTCCTCTCTCTCTCTCTCTCTCTCTCTCTCTCTCTCTCTCTCTCTCTCTCTCTCTCTCTCTCTCTCTCTCTCTCTCTCTCTCTCTCTCTCTCAGGATCATGGTCCAGCCGCAGCCGTCAGGTGGTTGCACTCTGCAGTGGGAGCTGACTGGAGAGGAGACTGTGGGTGCTGGAGGTCAAGGGTCACTGATGGCCAGTTCACAGGGGTCTCTGAGGGTCCCTCCTGAATTAGCGGGAAATGAAGTGGTCCATAGGCTCATAACAGATAATCATCAGCTACGAGGTGAGACGATGAGATCTATGCCAGACTCATTGCCTATTGAATACAATGCATAAACAACTGTAATCGTTCCACAGAGGCTCTGAAGCGAAGCAATGATGCCCTCAAAGAGAGATGTGAAGAGATGGAGGGGTGGCAGAGGAGGTCGCGGGAGGAGCGAGAGTTCCTGAGCTGTAGATTTCGTGAGGCCAGATCTTTAGTGCAGCGGCTGGCGCAGGAAAACCAGAGCCTGTTAGGACAGCTCAACCACAGCATCGGTCCATGTGTCGGCATCTCTAAAGAGACTGGAACTCAGGACCAAGAGCTGAAGTGCACCAATGCAAACAAGAATGCCCTCATGGACTCACCAGAAGTAGGTTCTTTTGTTAATCCTCTGTCATAAGGAACTTGCAGAAAGTTCTCAGTTCATTGAAATAAAATGAACATCCCGTTTTTGTTTCATCGCGCAGGTATTAAATGAAGCTGTACTGATAGACCGAGCTGAAGGAGACACTGACAGACACACAATGCCTCAAAGTTTGGTAATTTACCAGAAATCTTATTCTCAAGATGTGAAATGTAACATTGGTTTTTTTTTTGTGTGTGTGTGCAACATCTGCAATCTGCTTTGACTTCTTTTTGGTGTGGTGTGTTTGTCCTCCTTTTCTTTACTGTGTTAAAGTACAGTCCAAACATGGCTAAAAATAATGTAGTTTTTTTAATATAGCCTATTTTTACTTTAATCTTTACAAATCTCTTTACTCTTAAGCCTGCTGAGGGCTCTAATGAATTTCTGAAACTGCTGAAAAGCCACAAAGAGAAGCTGGAGGAAGGGATGAAGGTGCTGAGGAAGAGGAATGAGGAGCTGGAGAAGGAAAAAGCAGAGAGTGAGAAAGAGCGAGTAAATCTCCTTGCCACGGTGGAGCAGTTACACTCCAAACTCACTCAGGTAGAGCATTTTATTTCCACATGTTTATTGCTACAATTAGATGTGTCATATGGTCAGTTGACAAGTAACATGTCCAACCCCTTTTCTGTCATTTACATTGTGTAACCGCTCATTGGAGCGTATTTGGAGTTAGTTCTGCAGTGTCTTATTAAAAACTGCATGTATAATATTTATACAAAAATGTTATTTAAAACAATACTAGATGAAGCTACTGTTAAGTTTGGGGTCAACATTTTTAAAAGTCTCTTATGCTCACCAAGACTGCATTTATTTGATTAAAGTAAAAATAACAATATCGTCAAGTCACATTTATTTATATAGCGCTATTTACAATACAGATTGTTTCAAAGCAGCTTTACAGAGATAACAGGAAAATAATGCAAAAAAGTTTTTTTCCAGAAGAAAATAGCGTCACAGTCCAGATATAAATATATCGTGAAATATTATTAAAATTTAAAGTTATATATTTTAAAATGCAATTTATTCCTGTGATGGCAAAGCTGAATTTACAGCAGCCATTACTCCAGTATCTAATATGCTGATTTGGTGTTCAAGAAACATTTCTTATTATTATCAATGTTGAAAACAGTTGTGCCGCTGCATAATAAAACCATGATACATTTGATACATGATACAATTCTATTAACTGATGAATAGAAAGTTATTTTGAACTGCATTTATTTGAAATGGAAATCTTTTTTAAATTGTAGCCTTTAAAATGTCTTCTCTGTCACTTTTGATCAATTTAATGCATCCTTGCTGTACAAAAAATATCATCTTACTGACCCAAACTTTTGAATAGTAATATAAATGTCACACCACAGGACACTGTTACTGGTCACTGTTCAGAATTTTGGCATACTTTGGTTTAGTTTAGGAACTAATGAACTACTATTGATTCATCCTCTCTTTATCAGAATGTTACAGAAGAGTCAGTCCAGCAGACATGCGCTCTCACCGTTCCTGCAGAAAGGTACTCTCAAATATTCAGTTTACTCTGCTCTCTTTCCCTACAGGTGATAGTGATGCTCCTTTAACTTTGCATGCTTGGATTGGATTGTAATAAATCTCAAGGTGCTTTGCTTCCTTTCTTTTAATGTGAATGGTTTGGAATCTCTCTTCTCTGTCTTCTGTCTCGATTCACGTGTGTGCTTAGCCCTCACTTGGCTAAACTAACTGAGCAGCTTCAGGCTACACAAGGCAGGTGAGGGGAAAACGTATCTCACTGTATGTGTGCATGAGTGTCCTTCCCCCTCATTCGTGTTGCAAGAACATTGTTGTCTGTGACTGGAATGAGACATGCACTGACTAGCATAACTAGTATTAATTCAGGGTCGGGAGGATTGTTTTTTAAGGAAAAAAAAGTAAAACTTTTATTCAGCAAGGATGCATAAAAATGATCAAAAGTGAAAGTAAAGACATTTATAATGGTACAAAAGATTTATATGATCTTTCTATAGATGGAAATGTATAGAAGAAAATATTTTTCTACAAAAATATTAAGCAGCACAGCTGTTTTAAACAATAATAATAAGAAGAAATGTTTCTTGAGCAGCAAATCAGCATGTTAGAATGATTTCTAAAGGATCATGTGACACTGAAGACTGGAGTTATGGCAGATAAATTACATTATTTTGAATTGTTATGTTTCACAAATGACTGTTTTTACGATATATTTGATCAAATAACTGCAGCCTTGGTGAACATAAGAGATTTCTTTCAAAAGCATAAACCCCAAACAATTCATCAGTAGTGTGTGTGTGTGTGTATATATATATTGTTTTATTCATAATTATAGCAATAAAATGTAATATTATACATATTTGTTTTATTTATTTATTGATAGATTTTTAGTTGGACCAAATGGTGAACATAGTAAATGTGGCCCAGCATACATGAGAGCTCAATGTTGTCCTTGCATCTAGGCAAAGGGAAAGTTCTTTGAAGAAGCTAAAATATAAGATTTTGATTAGTTTAACATTTAGTCACTAAATTTCCCCCACACTCTGTTATTTGTTTTGTTAGTTTTCATGACTTTACAAATGTAGAAAATACTGATAATAAGGAATGAATTGATGTGTCCAAATACAAGTGGTAGTACTTTCGGTGGTGAACTGCAGTAAGATGACCGGCGGTGTCTGTCTGTCTTTGCTGGGATGTAGGTACAGGGAGCTCCAGGAGAAGCTGGACTGTCTTCAGAAGAATTCTGCTCAGAGAGACAGAACTGAGGCTCTTCTCAAACAGAAAGAGAAGGACTTTGTTCAGGTACATGAGCAAAGATACAACATTTGATTCCTCAGGCAAATGCCACTTCTTTCTGTGTTGAGTTATGGCAGCATTTGCAGTAATTTGAGATGAGGGATCATCATCATCTTTGTGTTTGTAGCTGACAAAGGATAGTGAAGCTCTGAGAGCTCAAGTCACGTCCCTTCTCGGTGAGTTGAATGAACGACAAAACTGGCTGGAGAAAAGTGAAGCAGAGAGACGGGTATTAGAGGATAAGTGAGTGAATCTCTTCATCCTTGTGCATGTGTTTGATTATGAGAGTCGGCAGCTGTGTACAAGACCTGTTTGATCTCCCAGATTGGGCAAGAAGACAGAACGCCTGCAGACTTTAGAGAGAGACATGGAGCAGCAGAAGAAGCAGCACAGTGTGACAGTGGACAATCTTTTATTGCAGACACAGAACCTAGAAACTGCACTGAAGAACGAGAGGCTCGTCATAGTGGAGGAGAGGTGAGTTCAGCTGGATGGAGAGGCCCTTATCAAAAGCAGCTTCCCTTTTTTCATTGTTACAGTTGTAACAGTAACCCACAATTCCTGTTGCTCTTCCTCGTCTAGGAGGAAGCTGGCCCAGCTCCAGCATGCATACACATGTCTGTTTCAGGATTACGACAACAAACTTAAAAGTGAAAAGCAAGCCAATCACAGGGTAGGTAGCTGCTGTTTGTGCTCTACTATGTTGGTTATGAAACTCTAGTTAGCAGCATGAAAAATATATATTATGTACAGAAAGTGAATAAAGGTTGCTGCCATTCTAATGAAAGCTGCACTCTTTCGAAACTCCCGTTATGAAGCTGTCTACGCTGTGCAATGGATCTCTTTTTGACTTTGTGTTTATACTTTGTTGGTTACAATGAGTGGATTCGCGAGCGTGCAGAATTCGCGTTGTTGAGCGGATTCTGACTTACTTAAACACTTTTGATTGGCCATTGCGTTCACATGCTCAACAGATATGTCTGTGATTGGCTACAATGCTCAACACTGCAAAAACATGTTGTAAATAGAAACCTTTGACACTGTTCAGTATTTTAAATACTTATATTAAGTATTTATTAATAATTTAAATTAGTTTTTGTTATGTTTTCACTTTTCATAACATTTTTAGTTTAGATTTTTGTAATTTTAGGTGCTTTTGTCATTTTTATTAGTTTTTTTTATTAAAATAATTTTATATTTAGCTTTTTCTTATTTCAGTTTTAACACTTCAACCTAATCTTTTTAGGTTTTAGTAGTTTTTTCATCTAATATTTTATTTTATTTGAGCTTTTTCAATTAATGATTTTTAACAGTTTTAGTTAACAATAACAACACTGGTGCATCCAAGATACAGAAAAAAACATGAAACAAATACAAAATCCTCGTGATTGTGTGTAAAAGTCAATAAGCCTAAATTTATATTTATTAATAATTTATGATATTTTACCTCACAAATTAGATTTATATTGATGTTATATTTAAAAATAAAAATGTTTTAAACAATTTGTAAAAGTTTTTTCTTTTCTTTATGGTGGACACTTATTAGTCATTTACCCATCACTTAATCTTAAATGCTTCAAAACTAGAAAACTGTTACGGTTTCATGTTTGTGGTAAGCACTTTTGCAAATGGGTCAGTGCATGGTTTGCACTATATGTGGTTAATGGAAAGTGTATGTGTGGTATTTCCATTTCAGAGTGGAGAGGCAGATACTCTAGCTAACAGGTTAGCAGAGGCTGAGAAAGCTCTGGCCCTGAAACAGGATCACATCGATAAACTCAAGGAGGAAATGGAGCAGCTGAGAGCTACATTAGAAACTATACCAGTGCTGAATGCTCAGGTGAAAAGAACAGCTCATTCAAATAATCACTTACTTTGTCTTTGTTATAAATACTCGTTCAACATGCATGCTGCATATAGTAACAAACACAATCGCACATTTTCTTTTTTGCAGGCAGAGATCTTTAAGATGGACTTCCTGGCTGAAAGGGAAGCCAGAGAGAAACTCAATCAAAAGAAGGAAGAGTTGCAGGAGGAGCTAAATAAGGCACTAGTTGAGATAGACAGACTCAAGCAAGAGGGAACGTCACGGTATGAAAAGAGATGGAAGCAGTGAACAATTCTTGATATTTGGGTACCATAATGATTATTGACTGATTTAAAGGCATAGGTCTCCCAAAAATTCAGCCTCATGTCGTTTCAAGCCCGTAAGACTTTTGTTCATCTTCAAAACAAATGGAGATATTTTTGAGCTACACAACTACCACTTTCACGCTTCAAAATGCTCATAAAGAGATCGGAAAACTAATCCATATGAATCCAGCGGTTTAGTCCAAATTTCCTGAAGAGACACAATCATTTTATATAATTAACAGATTGAATTTAGTTTTTTTTATATTAGTATATAAACATTCATCAACGCATACATCAGTTATGGTAAACAGAAGCTCAAGCATGTTCGCTTGAGGTGCGAGAACCAATAAGGTTCGTTCTCGTGTTACGCAGCACGCTTGAGCTTCTGCAAGAACCAATGAGGTTCATTCTCGTGTAATGCATCATGTTTGAGCTTCTGCAAGAACCAGTGAGGTGTTAAGCAGCACGTTTGAGCTTCTGCAAGAACCAATGAGGTTCATTCTCGTGTTATGCATCGTTTGAGCTTCTGCAAGAACCAATGAGGTTCATTCTCGTGTTATGCATCATGTTTGAGCTTCTGCAAGAACCAGTGAGGTGTTAAGCAGCACGTTTGAGCTTCTGCAAGAACCAATGAGGTTCATTCTCGTGTTACGCATCATGTTTGAGCTTCTGCAAGAACCAGTGAGGTGTTAAGCAGCACGTTTGAGCTTCTGCAAGAACCAATGAGGTTCATTCTCGTGTTATGCATCGTTTGAGCTTCTGCAAGAACCAATGAGGTTCATTCTCGTGTTATGCATCGTTTGAGCTTCTGCAAGAACCAATTAGAGTTGTTTCGATACTAGTATCGGAAATGCCGCCGATACCAATAAAAATTCTGGCATCGGTATCGGCGAGTACTTCTACCCATGTACCGATCCGATACCCTTTTTTTTAAACAACTAGTTATGCACGCTAGCTTTGCTTAAAGGGATACTTCAGGATTTAGAATTAAGCTTTGTATTAGTAGAAAACCTGTAGTATTTTCAAATTACCATGCTTTACACCCTCATATTCCCCTGAGACGAGAGATTTATGTATTTTTTGTCTGGAAAAAATCCTCCGATGACGCAAAAATCGTCATTTTGCGTCATCGGAGGATTTTTTGGCCAGAAGCTAAAGACTACAGCCAGTAGAAGGAGCTGTTCCGAGTAGTAGGGGTTACCATTCATCCTCTTTTTCCTCATGTCCGCCCGTCGAGATCGTACAAAATGTCCGGGATTCAGCTTTTGCTTTCTGCAGTCACCATTCATTGTTTACATGCACACCTTTTGTTTCAATCCAACTGAATTCATTCTGATTGGTGAATCTGAATGTAGTGTTTACATGAACGCTAAACAAGTGATCGGTTGATGTGCGTTTTAACATTGCTAAGAAAATTCCCGCTCCTCCGCTAGAGATACGAGACCGGTGCGTCTCACAGGTGTCTCTCATCGGTAATCACGCCCTCGGCCTCGTCCTGCTCGCCACAGTAAACATAATGAATGGCGACTGTAGAACGCAAAAGCCGAATCCCGGACATTTTGGGTGATCTCGAAATCCTGGGCAGACTCATCACTGAGACTCACTAGTAGCCTAGACTTGTTGTTTAACTACTGCGCTCTGTTACCGGTAGGCGTGGCCTCCTAGGGCAACGAAGCAAGTGCATTCTGGGAGTTGATGTCTTTCATCCACATAAGCCAAAAATAAATTTTCTGGCTTTTCTCAGTCTAGAAAGCTCCAAATTCAAAAATAATTTCACATTTCTTCTACATAAATGACCCATTTTAAATACACATTCATCTTTCCGGAGGTGAGGTATCCCTTTAATGCTGCAAATCGGAGATCAATTGTTCTTCGCTGCTCTAAACAGTGGTTGCTTGTGGCAACACAGGAAGTGCTGTTGCCACAAGCAACCACTGGTTAGAGCAGCGAAGAAGAAAGCGCGCGCTAGCAGTGTATCCGCTGTTTGGCAGTAGTTAAGACTGGACCAACCAACCAGTAAAACGCCGACATGTCTCATATGCCATACTGCAGTTTCGAGGGGTGGCACAAGATTAGCAGCTTCAACATTTAATAAAGCGCTTTAAGACGCGTCACCCCGCAGAACACGATGGCAAGGGCAGAGAAGGATGAGGCGCGCCAGAATCAACCATCTCTGGAAGCTTCATTCAAACGAAGAGAAAAGTTTTCAAAAGACAGCCAACGAGCGATAAATATAACCGACGAAATTATCGAGTTTATTGTTCTGGATGACCAGCCGCTGTCAAAACTGAAATGCCGTGTATTTAACAAAATTGTTTCTGGACTTTAAGTTATAAAGAGGTTATTTTCTTATATTATTCATATATCGTTTTTTTAGATTCCTAGATTTATTTGTTGCACTTTTTTTTATAAAGTTATATTGTAAATTTAAAATACCTTTTTCAATTTAAAGTATATTAGATGTGTGGCTGCATTTTAAGTTCTTTTTCACTTAAGAAAAATAAATAAAATATTGCTGCGAAATGTATGTCAGATAATAAAAATACTCTAGTTCACTGTATGTATTTGTTCATGTTTAATTAAGGGATAAGTCTGAAGCACACCATAAAATAATTCTATCAATTCATACAGGGCTAGTATGAATTGCAGCTGTATAGATACACACCCAGGTATCGGATCAGTACTCGGTAACGGTCGATACCCTGAGTCCAGGTATCGGGAAGGGAAAAAGGGTATTGGAACATCTCTAGAACCAATAAGGTTCATTTTCATGTTACACGGCAGCACGTTTGAGCTTCTGCAAGAACCAATGAGGTTTATTCTCGTGTTACGCAGCATGTAATAATATCATAATATCTTATTACTAGTCCTCTCCACTAGATATCATCCTCTTTTTTACCTTGCACGATGTTACAACAGGGGAGGCATGGACGTGGAAGTTAAGTTAAACAAGTGCGGTATTAATATAGCTTCCACACTGCACAAACCCTTGGATATGCGCCTAATATCGTACATTTATCTAGGTTAACGATAGAGCAAGTGGTCATGTAAAGGGGCTAATGAGAGGCTACTACTTGCATGTTTTGAATAAGTCATGTTTGAGGTCGCACATCACCTTTTTGTGGTCATTCTTTAACCTCTCGAAATGTTTCCACACTTTGGATTTTCTGCCCGACATATTACCGCATGGACCAGCCATGTTAGCGATCTGTCACTGCGTGACTTGGCCAATTCCTATGTTTTTTTCTTCTGGGACTAACCGACTAATTCTTCTCGTCGACTATGAGGCGGCAGCCCTAGTGCTTAACATGGTGGATGCAGGTGTGCCTTACAGTGTGAAACACGTTCCGGACAGTTGAATGAACTGTCACTGTCCCGTTCGGACCAGTGCTGCATGGTCACAAAGTTGATCATTTGCACTTGTTTTTAAGCCAAGTCAATTTAAACATTCAAGATGTGAAAGAGAACGAAATTCAACAGAAAATGTCTAAGAGTTACATGTGGATGTTGTCTCTTCACAGAGCTCGCATTGAGGAGATGCAACAGAGACACTTGGAGAACTTCAGGCCTCGACCTCACCCGCCCCCTCCAACTGGTAAAACCCCTTATTCAGATTCTTCATGTGCTAAACTCTTTCCTTCATTTTGAATGTACATTGTACTGGCTACATTGTAAATGTAACAAGCATCTCTTTAAATACTGTTGTATTACTTTACCTGAACATGTTTGGGGTCTCAACTTGAAATGTCTGCTTTTGAAGCACCTTTCCCAGGAGCAGCCATGTTCAACCCAGCCCAGCCGCCATCTGCACGCAGAAGAGATGATGACCAGGACGAGCTGCCTGATTTCCGCTGCCCAAAATGTATGTACAAGGCTCCAGACATGGATACCCTGCAGATCCACGTCATGGACTGTATCCAGTAGGAAGAGATGTTCAGGTGTTTTCATGACACCTGAGTGAACTCTAACCACAACAACAAAAAATGAGAAGAGAAAATCAAGAACCTGCTAAAGACAAGACGAGAACTGTCTGAGGACTCTGAACATTTAATCCTGCTGCAGATTGACTTGAAGTAGACAGATGTTTAGCAGATGTTTTTATCACGTGGCTATAGAGCTGCCACTATGTTCCTGTACACTTGGTGTGTGTATCTCTTTAAAAAAAAGCTCATCTGTACTGCCTTTCTGTGACAGCATAGTGTAATGTACTGCACGTGTGAATGTTTGTCTGCTTTACGTCTGCACACATCATTGACAGTGACAATGTTTCCTTTATACCTGTGGTATTTGTTTCTCTAGATGTATGCACTCTTGAGGATTCATGCCCGCCTGTGTTAATATTGTGTATTATCAGCCAAAGTGAGTATGGGAAAAACAACTTTGTACAGACTATTGTTATGGAGAGATTTACTGAAATAAAGGTATGAATATAATGAGGATCTACTCTACAGTAATTGATATAATGTCAGTTATTCACTTTAAATGAATGCTGAGAAACTCCATCAAAAGAAAGAAGAGTTGCAGTAGGAGCTGAAAAAGGCACTAGCCAAGACAGACTCAAAACAGAGGGAGCCTTATGATACAAAAATAAATGTTATATTACTATGGATTTTTAATATTAATATTTGCACTGTCAATTAAAAATTCCTACTGAAATAATAGTACATTAATTGTGGAAGTTTAATCCAATTTAACTGCATATGTTTTAATATTTGCTAATAAAATCCTACCATTGCAATTGTTAAAATATCAAACGTGAAATTTATTTGTTTTATTTTAATTAAACATTTTTAACAACCAAAACATTTCACAAAATTTGAGGTTAAATATATTTCATATTTATTTAACTTAGTGTAAATATTGCATATGAATTAGATTACAGTAAACAATAAATTTGAATTAGTGCTGTCAAATTGATTAATCGCATCTAACATAAAAGTTTGTGTTTATATAATGTGTATAAATATGATTAAAATACTATATATTAGTCTTAAGTATATATGTCTGTGTGTGTGCATACACACAAAAATATATATATATAATATGTGTGTATACAGTGTATATATATATACACAAAGATATATATATATATATATATATATAATATACATATAAATATAATAATATACTGTATATACACATATTATGTAAACAAACTTTTATGTTAGATCAATTTGACAGCACTAATTTTAATACATTAAAATTACAATAAATATCAAATATCAAAATATCACTTTGTCCTGTTGGTTACGATTCATTTTCTTACGTGTTCAAATACTTTTGGGCCACTGTAGATAAAATACCAATGAGATGTGTCTTGCTGATGCCCCCTGGTTGTGGGTTTTGAGCATAGACTGTAAGGTTGTGAGCCACTGTTCTAGACAAAAGACCTGCAGTACCGGCGGCTTTCACCAGAGGGCGCGCTCGATATCATACACGTCATTCTTCCGTTGAGGTGACGTGTCTGTCTGTGTCTCATTGGGTGGACGCTGCTGGTGTTGCTCTCTTTCCTAGGTTTGAGCGAGTAGAGGTGGATTCAACTGCCCGGAGATCAACATGATTCGAGTTATACCAGCAATTTTGGCTTTATGTCTGAGCTTATGTGCAGGTACTTTGCCATTTCTTTCAATTAATGTTAGATATACATCACCATTCATTCTCAGCTTTCAGTCTTTCGTGTATTCGCTTAACGTTATCGATCAAACAGGCTAACAACAAGAAGATGTTGCGAGCTACATCGAATTGATTCCGTTTTTATCACATTAATCCATTATACATCTTTATAACTAGCGTTTACTCGAATCCATTCAGCGACTAAACTTGGCATGTAGCTTGTTATTCATAAAGACTGTACGTGTGACCGGGGTTTTCTCTCCTCAGCTGAGACTTGCACAGACCCAGTCATTTCTCCGTCTTCATACACGACCACAGACGCGCTCATCTCTTCTGAGACTGTGTTCATCGTTGAACTGAGTCTGGCGTGTGCAAACGGAGCTCAGGTGAGTGGGCTGACGGTGCTTTACAGTTACTTAAATGCACGGGTCATTGGTACAGAAAAGTGGACTGACCCAGCTTGTGTTTTGGTTTTAGAGTGTTGCCCTCTATGCAGACGTCAATGGCAAACAGTTTCCTGTGACCAGAGGCCAAGATGTTGGCAAATACCAGGTACAGTTACATGGGTTTTATAGGCATAGTTCATCCCTAAAATTCTGTCATCATTACTCAGCCTCATGTCATTCAAAAACCCATAACTCTTCCGTTGAATGAAGATCTTTTTGATGATCTCTGAGAGATTTCTGATTCTGTCCCTCCACTAAAAATCTATTCAAATATTCAATCCATGGCCTCTGTAAAGGCATGATTGCTTTATATGATGATTTAATTTAGGCTTTTATTCACACCTAAATGTTTATCAGCAAACGTAGTTAAAGCGCTTGGAAGCGCTCTATACTAAACGGAAGCTCAACCATACTTTCCTGATTCACAAGAATGAACCTCATTGGTTCTCGCGGGCTTCCGTTTACCATATTTGAGAGCTCAATGTACGTTTGTTGATCATATGTGAATAAATGCACAATTAAATCTGTTCATCATATAAAGCAATCGTGTCTCTTCGAAATACTTGGATTAAACCATTCGATTCATATGGATTTCTTATGAACTTTTTCAAAGTGTCAGGGTTTTAGGTAAATAGACTTTCAGTGGATGGACAGAAATCTCTCATATTTAATCAAAAATATTTCCATTTGTGTTTCAAAGATGAATGACAGTGTTGTAACAGATTCATTAAAAGACCTTAAAGTTAAATGTAAGATCCCTCTACATATGTAACCAACTGTTCCACTTATCTTTGTCCAGGTCTCATGGAGTGTTCCTCACAAGCAGGCCAGCTCTGGCACATATCAGGTCAAATTCTTTGACGAGGAGTCTTACAGCACTCTAAGAAAGGTTGGTGAAATTAAGGAATGATTGATTTAAGGTATAGATCACTTAAAAATGAAACTTCTGTCATTTACTTATCTTCATGTCATTTCAAATCTGAATGACTTTTTCTTCTGCGGAACATTAAAAGATTTTGAAGGATGTCTTTTTTGTCCACACAATGGAAGTCATAGGGCACCACCAACATTCTTCAAAATATCTTCTGTTCTGCAAAAGAAAGTAAATTGCACAGTTTGGAACATGAGGGGGAGTAAATGACAATGTTAATTAACGATTCCTTTAACATACTTGATGAGACTGTTCAATGGCGCTGATGAAATTTTTTAATTCTTTCAGGCTCAGAGAAACAATGAAGATGTTGATTCTATCAAGCCTTTGTTCTCTGTCAATGTGGATCACAGGGTGAGTATGCATACTAATCTTCATTGACAACAGCTACCGTTTCTGTAATGAAACTAAGAACAATCTATAAACTTGCATTAACTAAAATATACCCCCACACAGGTTAATTTTGCTACTACTTGTTTACTTTCCATGATTTGTCTCTCTCTTTGTTTATTTACATAATATATCTATATATGAATTGCAGGGTGCATGGAGTGGTCCCTGGGTGTCCACAGAGATCTTGGCTGCCCTTATTGGCATTTTGGTCTACTACCTGGCCTACAGCACCAAAAGTGCTATCCAAGCTTGAGATGAGAAGAAAAGTCCATTTTCCACCATACTTTTCAAACTGGTCTTCTGGCATTCCTCCTGCCATTTTAATGTGCAGAGTTTAGTGACATGGATACCTTGGCTGAAACAAGAGATTGGTTTGTTGTAGAGCTTAAGTGAAAGTATCGGCTGCTGAAGTGGTGTTTTTTTTCTTTTCTTTTTTTAACAGACACTCAAGAATTTAAGACTTAATTTTTTCATCTATGCTATCATTATTAAACCTCAAAAGGTCAAAAACCGAGGTGATTTATCTGTGACTCATCATCATAGTCCAGTTCTGTATGTTGAAACGTCCCAAATATCAATGAAATTCATTGAATATGGGAATAAACATCTTTTCTGTAAGTTTTCTTGAGTCATTTAATTTTTGATGAAGAGCTTGTTTAGTTAACCACATTTACCCCATTAATATTGAGACATCAATAAAGGCAGAGAAGCGCTCCCAACCGCATGACGTAGAATCATGCTCTCCTGCCCCAGCAGACAATCACACACTCAGGACGCACGCTTCTACCTCAGATTCCTTGACATTGCTTTGACTTTGCTTTTCAACCCTGAAGAATCAAATTTCTCTGAAAAATGCAAAAATAACTAATTTCCACTTACTGATAAAATTTAGTGTTTTCAGTGCAAGAAGAATGTAAACAATAAATACCGCTTTGTGGCTCTTAAGCAATTATCGCTAGTTAAAACATTAAAACACAGCATGCCACAGGAAAAGTGTTAAAAAGAATCGCATCCACTACAAATATTTATATTTATTGAATATAAAAAATGCTGTAATTTCTCAGTAATGATTTCATGTAGGCTAATTTAAGTGTTTAACTCAATTAATGAGAATGGCATATTTAATCTAACTTTATATCGAGTAAAACTTAGTTGAAATCATTATTTTATTTATTTAAACTTTTATTGTGAACATGCACTGTATAGGCTATGATTAGGATTCATAATGAAGATGTATGGTTTTCCTTCATCTGCCGTTATAGATAGTAGGGGTGTAAATCGGACAGTTAATCACGATACGATACGATATCGATTCTCTCAGCCAGCGATATGATATTTGCCGATACCTCAAAAAATTCTACGATTCGATTAAGGGCTATATCGATCGATTAATCGATATTTAGATATTATGTGCTAAGTGTACACAACCGGTTACGTTTATTAACTCACAATACATCCAAATATATATAACATGAATGTTTAATTAAACTCTTTGAAAATTGCACACCCTCTCCCAATAGGCTTTATGCCCAGCTGCACTACTTCCTGAACTTCAGCCAGCTCCTTGTTTCCTGTCTGACATTATTGGACAAACTGATTAATCCAGGTGTGCCTGACCAGTAACAAATACCAGGCACACCTGGGTTAATCAGTTTGTCCAATAATGTCAGACAGGAAACAAGGAGCTGGCTGAAGTTCAGGAAGTAGTGCAGCTGGGCATAAAGCCTATTGGGACATTTACAAGTTAAAAAAAAACATGATAGCCTTATGAAAATGAACAAGAACGCAGTTATCTGTTTTTGCAAATGAACTCTTCTGTTATATTAAAGTTCATTGAAAGGATGTATATATATATATATATATATATATATATATATATATATATATATATATATTGTGTGGCAAAAGCAGATAACTCCACATTTCATGTTTCAGAGTTAAACAAAGCCAAGTATTTGCTATGATACATAATAAAACACTTGGTTAATCTTTGTAACGCTAATCTCCTCAGCTGATATTGACGCCTGTCAAACTTTGTTGTTGTGATTAACGTACACGCAATACAGAGAGCTTTTCACTCACCACTAAACGTACTGTTTTAGCAATATTCCGTGACAAAGTTTCAGCTTTTATTTTACTTTTACGCCCCGAATATCACGGGTTCATCAAGTTCGCTGAAATCCATCCTCGATCACTTTTAGTCAGCTTGACGAAACTCCTCTCAGCTAGCGCGTATTTTCAAAGTGACAAGCAGCCTTGTCACCTGACCTGAATACTGCGCAGTGATTTGCTAAAACAGACTTTTCGGGGCTTGTTGTTTCTGCTGTAAAACATGAACTCGCGATGATAGTGGAAAATACCGGCTTCTGTGACAAAGGGTTCAGTCAATCTTGTCAGGCGTCTATTTCAGCGGAGAAAAGCTACGTGAGGATGTGGAGTGTGTCAAAATAAAGGTACCGTACATCGATATTTTATGTGTGGTATCGATGCATCGTATCGTTAGACGTTTGATCGATACATCGATCCATATCGATGTATTGTTACACCCCTAATAGATAGGCTATGCGTCAGTTCCACTAAAGGACCCAACGTGCTCGCTTGCGCATACATTTAAGAAGGGATGGATATTTGCTTCAAACTAGTGATAGGCTTGGTGAGTGAAATTTTATTTGTATTATCTTTCTGTATATGTATAATTTTCTTTACATTTTCTGGCTAAAAATGACCAAAAAGACATTTAACTCCAGCTCACCATCGGGTGTCCCCCCCAAACTGCTCCGTCTCGAAAATGTTCGTACGCATGGGTAAGAGTTTGCGTGTAGGTGTGCAAATTTCCCCGTTATGCGTGGGAAGTGGCGTACGCCTCTTTCAGGGTCCGTTTTGTGCGTACGCAACGGTTATAAATGAGGCTCCTGGCCTTTATGGCAGAGTGCCCTACTGACTCAAGCCTCTCCTCAGTGAAGACACATGAAAACCCACTTGGAATTTACAAAAAAAGCATCTAATGCCGGGGACACACTTAACAACTGTAAGGCCGATTCTGAATGTAATGTGATACTTAAGACTGATCATGCCCAAACGCGCCAAATCAGTGACAGTAGCGTTCAGTCAGTGTTCACAGAGCGTTAAAAATCTGCTTCAGTCGTTGAAAAGTCTGGACGTGTGTTCAGTTCAGTCTTAATGTTTCAGCTAGACGTTAAGTGTTTCGCCGGCTTAAAGGACCATCTCAGACTGTGAGAAATAATATTCTCTGGTCTGATGAACCTCAGTTTCAAGAATCATGTCTGGAGGAAACGAGGCACTGTTCATCACATGCACAATATCCAAACAAGTGTGGTGGTAGCTGCATCATGCTGTGGGGGTGTTTTGCACATACTGTCCATGGTTTTGCAGGGGCTGGGGAACTCGTCAGGGAGGAAGATAAGCTCAACGCAGCAAAATATAGAGACAGCTTTAATCAAAACTAGTCCGGAGCACTCAGAACCTCAAACAGGGAAGAAGGTTCACCTTCCAACAGGACAATGACCCTAAGCACACAGCTAAGACAATGCAAGAGTGGCTTATGGACAACTCTGTGAATGTCCATGAGTGCCCGCAGCCAGAGCTTGAACGCAATCGAACATCTCTGGAGAAACCCTGAAAATGGCTGTCCATTGACGGTCCCCATCCAACCTGACAGAGCTTGAGAGGATCTAAGAAGAAAGGCTGAAAATGGCCAAATGCAGATATGTAGTTTGTCACATCATACCCAAAAAGACTTGAGTCTGTAAGGTGCTTCATCTAAGTACGGAGTTAAGGGTACAAATACTTATGCAATTTACTAATTTCAGTTTTTCCTTTTGTAATAAAACATTGTCACAAATCTGTTTTTTGCTTTGTCATTATGGTGTATGGAGTTTGGATTGATGTGAAATAATAGTAATTTAAAGTAGTTTAAAATAAGGCAGCAACAACAAAATGTGAAAAAGAAGGGGTAGGATCATCTGGCAGTGTAAGGGTGAGAAGATCTCACTTTCGTTCTCACTATAGTTTAGCAATGACCTTAGTTTACTGTCATGCTCGCATGTTTCTCGTCAAAAACTAACGTTCTGAGAACCAAAAATTGTTAGCTGGGTGAATACTTTCGCAAGGCGCCACTGTTCGCACGTCACATTCATATATTCACTACCTATTTGCAGTATTTTATATATATATTTTTGAGGAAGCAAACGAAACAAGGCCATGATTAGTTTCGAGGATATGGGATTGTCCATAGTACATTTGCATCAATTCCAACGTCTGATGCACCTTCCTTCATGGGCAGAACCAGAATAGGCGGAGCTCAAGATAGCAGACTATGCCTATGTGACGTTTATTTCTGAGGTGGGTGAAGTGCGACCAGTTAAATGAAAAATATGCTAGCGATAGTTCAGTTTGGTGCAAGATTGATTTTTCTACTCTTTCTTTCTCATGTTAAGTATGTTCTACTAATAATTTGTCTGTCAGCGACGAATTATCTTACTTGTGCCATAAAGTGACAACAAGCTCCCCTCTGCAGGATGAGTTGGTTCAGTCCGCAAGCACGCCGCGTCCATACTCGTTTCTATGACCAAGCGTGTAGAATAAAACACGCTCTCTGTTTCTTTGAGGCGACTCACGTTTTCTCTCACTTCGCCGTGTTTCACCACCTGAATGAGTAATAAATACAATTCAGCATAGCCATGTCAGTTTCCGAGCCACAGCCAATGGACTCCGGCGGAGCGGGAGGGTATGGAGCCTTTTACCCGGCGGGATACCAGGCGCTGCAACCGGAGGAGCACGGCCTAGATCGCGGCTTCCGACTCACGGCCTTTTCCGATATGAAAGGATGAGGGTGTAAAGTCCCGCAGGAGACTCTGCTCAAACTCCTGCAGGGACTAGAGCCTGACCGCCCGCCCGGAGAGGACGGCGGCTCGGGGACGGGTGTTGGAGACGAGACTGCTGATTTCGGGCAACTTGTTTCAGTTCCCCAGGGTCCTCGACTAGGTAAAGTATGAGCCGCGCGCTGACCTGTCACACCATCGCTGTCAAAAAGCGAGCACTGATTCGTGACACGTTCGTTCTTTTGAGTCGGATCTTTTCAACGAATCGGTTCCCAATAGAGCAATTAGACCCAGAAACCAGAGTTTGTTGGTAACGTACTGATAGTAAGAGCATTTGAAGTTAAGTGAGGTTTTGTCTGATAGGGCGAGAAGTAAGTAACTTAAATAGCCAAATAGCATAGTTTTTTTAACCAATAAAACGTACGGGAAATATATTTTTGACTTGATTTGTTTAATAGAATTATATAAAAATAAGATACACGTAAACAATCTTACTTATGGAAAAACCTTAATAAGTTGTTATATGTGGTCAGCGTATGGCTTTATTTGGATGTAAAAAAAACCCACTGAATCAGTTTTGTGAACTGGGTCGTAGAAACGAATGGAAGAACCGATTCAAGGAAATGAGTCAGACTTCCCCATCATGGCTTTTAAACTGATATAAATAAGCATTTCTTTGCTAAACCGGTTGATTAAGCAAATAAATGTTTATTTATTGAGATGGTTTTTGCTGTAACGTTTTGGATATATATATATATATATATATATATATATCATATAACGTCTGGGTTAGTAAAACTCTTTGATTAACCTTTGACTTATGTCCTGTTAATTAAATACTACTGGGAAGTATAATGCAATAATGTGAACTATGGACTTAGGCTTCAAGTCAATGTTTACCACTGAAAATTAGATCACAATTAATTTCTTATCTTACCATTGCAAACTGAATGATTTTTATAAAGATTTAAGTCCCCATAGTATATGATTAGCTTCTATAAACATGCACTTTGCACATGATTTTCCAGTGAGTGAAAAATAATTTCACTGTTCTTGACTGCAGGTATTGGAATGGACTCATGTGTGATCCCTCTGAGGCACGGGGGTCTCTCCCTGGTCCAAACCACAGATTTCTTCTATCCTTTAGTGGAGGATCCTTACATGATGGTGAGTGAAATCTTATTAATGTTTCGCAAAAGTTAGCATGCACCTCACAAAAAAAAAATGTGTCCAACTCATGTCCATTCTTTTACAGGGACGAATTGCCTGTGCAAATGTTCTGAGTGATCTGTACGCTATGGGCATCACAGAGTGTGACAACATGCTCATGCTTCTCAGCGTCAGTCAGAAGATGAATGAGAAGGTGCGCTGGAATCTCTCTGCTTTCATTCTCGCTGTCGTATAATTTTTGGTTTTACTTTTTAAAGCTAATGCAAAAATGTAATTTTCAGTATATATGGACAGAATGTTTACTACATTTTTGCATGATGTTTTTGCAAAATCAGAAAGCCGAGCGTGAAATGGCTTATTTTGTTTGTACTGTGCTGATGTTCTCTCAGGAGAAAGAGCTTGTGATGCCTTTAATGATGAAGGGCTTCCGTGATGCGGCGGAGGAGGGCGGGACTTCAGTAACCGGGGGACAAACAGTCATCAATCCCTGGATCATCGTCGGGGGCGTGGCCTCCGTTGTGTGCCAGCCCAACGATTTCATCATGTGAGTGTTTCTGTCTGGTTTCTCATGAATCAAAGGACTATCTGTACACTTGTTTCTGGATGATCTAGTTTTTCCTAAACAAACATTTACCACAATTTCAAAAGGAAATATTAATTGTCTGACAATTCACATTTTGTTTTTGTTTTGTAAATGCTCACATATGTCTGTGTATATATGCAGGCCTGAAAGTGCTGTACCTGGAGATGTGTTGGTTCTCACTAAACCTTTGGGAACTCAAGTAGCAGTGAATGCCCATCAGTGGCTGGATATAGTGAGTATACATTTTCATCTGTGGAATAATTGCTTGTGCTGTTCTTTCTCCCTTTCTCCTTTAAGTTATGAAGAGATGGCAACCTCATCTCATTTCTCTCTGTATCTCTTTTACCTTTATGCTTAATTTCTTCAGCCTGAGAAATGGAACAAGATAAAGTTGGTGATTTCCAAGGAGGAGGTGGAGCAAGCTTATCAGGAGGCTATGCTCAACATGGCCACCCTCAATCGCACTGGTATGTCATTGCATAAGCATTATTAGCATGGATTATTTTTAACAATGGGGCCAATATTCATTACACACACACACCTCCTAGTTTTGCACCTCTGTTTGTACTAGATCAAATGGCCTATATGCGTACTTTCAAATGATGAGGAAAATATAAATATCTTTTGCAGTACTAATAAAGAAAGATGCATTTATTTTTCATTTGTTGCTTAATTTAATTACTACAAGATCTCTCTAGGCATATACACTACCATTCAACAATTTGGGGTCAGTAAGATTACAGTTTCCAAAAGCATATTAAGCTGTATTTTCAACATTGATAATAAGAAATGTTTCTTGAGCACTTAATCAGCATATTAGAATGATTTCTGAAGGATCATGTGGCGCTGAAGACTGGAGTAATAATGCTGAAAATCCAGCTTTGCCGTAGAGCTCTACGATTCTGAATAAATTGATCACAATTTTTTTTTGTTTCAAACAAATTCATTACGGTTCTCCCATAAATAACCTCTATATTACGTTATTTTGTTTGAATTAGGGCTGCACGATTCATCACAATTTACATGTAGTCGCACTTAAATTGATTTGGCTTATCATGATTTTGAAATTGCAAAGGCTGTGATTATTGTTTTTATGCGCAGCTCGTCATTGATGTACGGCTCTGTAAACGCTGCTCCATCTGAAAGCACTGTAAGTTTGGGTCGCTTGCTTAACGTGA
Source organism: Rhinichthys klamathensis goyatoka (assembly GCF_029890125.1). NCBI lineage: Eukaryota > Metazoa > Chordata > Actinopteri > Cypriniformes > Leuciscidae > Rhinichthys > Rhinichthys klamathensis. Next base: position 599,675 of record NW_026606585.1, read on the forward strand.
ATTTGAAAAAGCAACACGCGTCAAACATCTTTCCTAACATGAGAAGCATTTATGAACCATGTCCAACAAAAGACAACATTTAATAACATGCTTTTACACTTTCATAACGACAGTTGAGCATCCTTCTGTGAGATAATGTGGCTTCTTACACAGAATAAGGCAGTTGTGTGTTTATTAGTCATGTTTAATCAAAGCGTTTCAATCTTCTGTTTATTCAGCTACAGTATAGGGATTTCCAGGAATGATGTGTGTTATTAATATACTTCTGCGGCGGGGCATATTTAGTGTGCCCTCTGGCGTTCAGATGAAGCAGCATTTACTACCGA